>NC_091437.1:141701868-142051975 GCF_964237555.1 Oryctolagus cuniculus
GAGTTGGGATTGGTGGAAGAGGACTATAAAGGAGGAGAGAGACAACATGCACCAGGAACATCTAAGGGGAACATCTATCTGAAGGAACACCTGTGCAGCCCCCGAGAGAGCTGGCCGGCGGTGTGCCGCTCCCCTGCAGAAGTGGGGAAAGTGGCCAGGGGGAACCGCCCTTCCACGGAGGTGGAAGGGACAGTAGCCAACCCGGGAAGAACCAGCAGCAAACCCGGGGAGGGCCGAGCAGACAAAAGAACAGCGCAGGGTCCTGTGTCGTTCCTCCGCGAAGACGGGGAGCGACATAGCTTAAAATAAGAATTTCCTTTAATTTGCTCATCTTTTTGCACAGAAACTTACAAAACAGTTAAATGTATATATTTCTTGAGCTGAATTTAGTGAAATGAGAAAAAATTACATGAAATTATAACTCTCAGTAAATACAGTGGCCACATTTAGCAAGTAAAAATACAGAACTGCTCAGTTAAATTTAAATTTCAAATAGTTTGAGTATCTCCCATGAAATTTTTGGGACACGCTCTTGCTAAAATTTATTCATTACTTATCTGAAATTTAAATTCAGCAGAGTGGGCTGCATTTTATTCTGCAAGCCTACCAGTAAACTCAGGATGTGGGGGTCACAGAATACAAAAATAGCAAGAATGTACTGTGGGAGTAACAATGAAAAGAATACCAAAAGTAGAGAGTTTTGCTCATGTTTGTTCACAATAAAAGAGGATGCACACAGATTTAAGCTAATGCAGTTAAGGGACAGCTGCTTAAGTCAGCAAAAGTATTTTTAAACTGAATTAGCTAGAAAGCAACAAACATACAGAAGAATCCATCTTACAGCGTTTCTCAATCCATGATTATCTTCCAAGGTCTGTTTTCACTCTTCTATAGTTTCAAACAGACCACTTGGATCATCAGACTCAGTTTCTCCATGTGAGAAAAAAAAAGTGATAACTTTAACCCTATTTTCCTGAATCATAAAGTTGGGTCAATACATTAAGTGACAAAATGGGGAAAAAAAGGGTTAGAAATGTGGCAGGGTGTACTTGAAATCAAACACATCCAGATTCCCTCTCTTGTAATCAGAAATATTCCAGACTCAGGAAATTGTCTATGTCTCTGCATAAATTGAAGCTGTGAAACATTTCAGCAAATAGTAATTTTCTGGATTTATTACATGACAGAAACATCAGGTGGTTTGCTAACCAATGCAAGACCCAGAGAGTGAATAAAAACCTCCCTGTAGGACCTGCTCATCACAGAAATAGGAGGGTCTGATGCCCAACACAATTTCTTAAGTCTTCCCAGCTGGGGAAGCAGAAAACCTTATCAAGGTCATTGACACTCTGCCAACCATCTGTGATGCAGGAAATCATTGCCATACATGGGAAAGGAAGCAGAAACTTCCTGTGAGGCACCGATGCAGACGTTAAACACTGGGAATTTTTAGGTTTTTTTTTTTTGTTTTTTAATTTTTCTTTCTTTCTTTTTTTATTTGAAAGGCGGAAAGACACAGAGAAAGAGAAACAGAGAAAGGGAGACAAAAGATCTATCTACTGGTATACTTCCCGAATTCTTGCAACAGCCAGGGCTGGAGCAGACAGAAACCAGAGTTCAGAACTCCCTCCAGGTTACTCATGTGGGTGGCAGGGATCCAGATACTTGCAACATCACCTGATGCCTCCCAGGTGGGCATTAGCAGGAACTAGAATTGGAAGCAGAGGAGCCAGGACCCAGACCAGGCACTCTGATATGAGACGTTAAGTGTCCCGAATACTATCCGAACCATTGCACCAAACACCCAACCACTTTTGTTCTTTTTGAATTAATGATACCATTTCATTTCTGTAGTTCAAGAATGTGGTGGTTGTAAGTGATTTCTTCCATGGCAAGGCCTCAGACAGGAGCAAACTCAAGTTTTTTAAAATGGTGGTTACTGCATTGCCGAGTCTTTTCAACACTGGCTGCTGTGAAGCAGGACAGCAGCTGTGCTCGGAGACCAAAGCAGATCCCTCCAAGGACCCTCTCAGCTGGAAAGGACTGGTGCACTGTGCATACTTCAACTGGGGTTACCACGGAACTTCACGGGATACAGGATTAGAAGAGGCGTTTATTTTGGTCTAGAGACCTTTGAAACTCATGGGTAATTTTCCATAATATATATTTACCATAAACTTCTTTAAGAGCCCTCATGGATAAATAAGAAAGAGGGAGAGAATGGAGATTATAAATTTTTTAATCTCTTCACCTTCTTATTTCAGTACTTTTCTCTCAGGTTTTAGACTATGAATGGAGAAAACAAAACCAGAAAGAGAAAAAAAAAAGTTTTTCTACCTTAGAAAAGCTGTGGAGCTCCCAGCTATGAAAACACTAGATTGGGCTGGCACCACGCTTCAATAGGCTAAATCCTCCGCCTGCGGCGCTGGCACACTGGGTTCTAGTCCCGGTCAGGGCGCTGGATTCTGTCCCGGTTGCTCTTCTTCCAGTCCAGCTCTCTGCTGTGGCCCGGGAGGGCAGTGGAGGACAGTCCAAGTGCTTGGGCCCTGCACCCGCATGGGAGACCAGGAGAAGCACCCGGCTTCTGGCTTCGGATCAGCGCGTAGCGCTGGCCACAGCGGCCATTGGGGGTGAACCAACGGAAAAGAAAGACCTTTCTCTCTGTCTCTCTCCTTCACTGTTCACTCTGTCAAAAAAAAAAAAAGGAAAGAAGAAAGAAAGAAAGAAAGAAAGAAAGAAAGAAAGAAAGAAAGAAAGAAAGGAAGGAAGGAAGGAAGGAAGGAAGGAAGGAAGGAAGAAAAAAGAAAACACTAGATTGAAATTTTGGAAGGAGGGAGAAAGGAAAGACAATCAGAGTTACAGAGAGACTTGGAGAACATGGTTAGGGTAAGATCAGAGACCAGGAATAATTGCTGGGGTACTTGGGAGGGATTTTTCATGGACATACGAATAATATATTTTGCTCAGTGTCATGCCATGTATTGCTCATTTACCATTTGTCAAGAAAACTTTTTAACATTGGGCAAAATGAATAGATTCTACATGCTATTTCTAAAGAGGAAAGTAGTACAGATAATTAAGTCAAATAAGAGGGTGTCACAATGTTAAACCTGTGGGAAATCAACCCTCCTAATAAAATCATTTTGAACTGTAAAAACCACAAGATCAAATCCTGTAAAATGTAGATACAAAAGAGCCAGTAAGAAATTTGGGGGGACTTCAAAAGGTTCATGGAAAAGGTATGTTATGAGAGAACAATGTGTGGTTTTCAAAAAAATATTTGCACCGAAATAAACTTCTTTTAATTCCATTTTTACATAAACTTTTTGAAGTATCCTCACATACACACATTTCAACTTGTTGATAAATCTACTTTCCTTTGAACAAGTTACTGTATTTGTTGAAATTCTCTCTTGGAGATTTCTTGAGACACAGTATTATCATTCAGCTTTCCTGTTTCATCTCCTTTGGTTTGCTTCCCATGGGTTATAGAATAAAGTCCTCTTGGAATACTATTCCAAGTCTCCCATACTCTGGTATTTTCCAGGTTATTTTCCTGTTGTATTCACTCAAGACCACATTGGTTGACTTTTCTGATTCTTTATCAACGGACATCATATTCTCCATTCTTGCAGTATCAGTCCTTCAGGGAATGAATTTAAATCTGGGCTCCACTATTTACCAGATGGGAGAACTTAGATATTACTCAATGTCTCAAGATCTCCTTTTGTAAAATAGAACTAATAATCTCTACACCACAGAGATTCTAAAAATTTTAGATAAAATTGTACAGGTAAAGAGCTTAGTGTATGGGGCCGGTGCTGTGGCATAGCAGATAAAGCTGCCGCCTGCAATGCCAACATCCCATTTGGGCGCTGGTTTGAGACCCAGCTGCTCCACTTCCGATCCACCTCTCTGCTATGCCCTGAGAAGCCAGTGGAAGACGGCCCAGGTTCTTGGGCCCCTACACCCATGTGGGAAACTCTGGAGCTCCTGGCTCCTGGCTTCAGATTGGCCCAGGCTCAGCTGTTGTGGCCATCTGGGGAGTGAACCAGTGGATAGAAGACTTCTCTCTCTCTGCCTCTGGCTCTCTGTAACTCTGCCTTTCAAATAAATAAATAATTTAAAAAAAACTAGCAGAGGTCTTTACATGCATAGAGTAGTCATTCATTAACTGCTACAATGACATGGTTATCTTCTCTTTACTAAAATCACATACACTGCAACCAGTGTATCCCATATTGGAGCTCCACCTCAGCTCCCGTCTGCTTCACTTCTGATCTAGCTCCTTGATGCTGTGCCTGGGAGAGCAGTAGAGGATGGCTCAAGTGTTTGGGACCTTGCCACCCACATGGAAGACTGGAATGGAGCTACACACTCCTGACTTTGGCCTGCACCAACCCTGGCTATTGCAGTCATTTGGGGAGTTTATAAGCAGATATAAAACTTCTCTCTCTGCTCGCTCGCTCTCTCTCTCTCCCTCTCCCCTTCAAGTAAATAAATAAAAATTTTTAAGAAGATAAGATACATGCATTTTTCATTCAGATTCAGGGACTCATGTCATTTTCCCCAGCCATTCCCTAACTTCAGTAGAAACCACACTTTTGGTTCTCCATTTTGCATATTACTTGTAATGAACTTCATATTTATATTTATATTACTTTCAATGCACTTTCTGCACTCAAACATGATGTATAATAAATCTTGTTATATTTGTCTTCCCCACTAAATTCATCACAGTATCCACAATAGAACATCAGTCACTAAATATATATTGGACTGGGCTCTGTGCTAGCCACTAGGGGTAAAAAGCATCAATTAAATGTCTCTCTGCCCTCAAGAAACTTCTCCTCGAAGGAAGAAAGTCAGCCTTGTAGATCACCCTCAGTATATGTTTGCTAAATTAAGTTGGATCTACTTTTGCAGTGTTTAAATTTATCTAAGTGCCATGATGTCATAGCATGTCTCTGCCTCAGTTTGTTTTTCTAAGAACCTGTGATGGAGATTTGTGTGCAAATGATTTAAAGTCAAAGTGTTCTCAGGAGAAACCTGTAAGGAAGTGAGCAAAGGCTGGATAGGCAGGTGATGAGCCAGGCCGAGCTGATTACAGAAGTTTAGCCTCCGCCTGACAACACAGGAGAGCGCTGAGTCAGGAATTGCACTACATGTAATCTCACCCAGAGGCAAGGGAGCCTGGACATCATACCTCCCACAACCATTCTCTACATCTAACAAAACTGACTATGGCAAACTTGAGGAAAATGTTTTCAACCTTCCTTCTCAGCATTGCCATGCTAGACAGCCAAGTGCAATATGTAGAGAAGTATTCTGGAATGAGGTATGAGAAGGTAAGTAGCTGACTTCTGCAGAAGCTGGGAGATGAAGTTCAGAGAAGTGAATCTGGATGGGGGCACTGTCACATGAATCCTCTAAGATCATGTGTTGAATTCTTAATTCTCAGTATCTCAGAATGTGACTGCATTTAGGGATAGGGTCTTCTAAGTAGTAGTTAAGATTAAATAAGGTCATTAGGGTGGGTCTTATGTCATGACTGGAGTGTTTATAAGAAAAGGGAATTAAGACACACAGATATACAGGGGACAACCAAATGAAGAGAAAGGAAAAATGTAGCCATCTACCAGACAAGGAGAGAGGCCTCAGAAGAAATCAACCCTGCTGGCACTTAGATCATAGACTTCCAGCTTCCAGAATTGCTAGCAAATAAATTTCTGCTGGCAATGCTAACAAACTAATACAGGTAACCAACAGCATTTGCTCTTGTCCCCAAAGCAAAGCAAGAAGTAAAAAATAGAAGGGAAAATGGAAGGAAGGAATAAAGGGCTGTGGACATGGAGAAGCACCTAAATGCTGGGGAAAGGGCTGCTTTTATCAATCATCTGGCTATTTGGAATAGAGATGTGTTTGCTTCCCAATATCTTCCTCCCCCTCCATGGAGACAGAATTATTTCTGGGGTACAAGAAGTCAAAGTAATGAGCAGTTCAAAATCCTGGGTTCCAGAGTGTTTGGAGGTGAAAGGTACTTGATGTGTTAATGCAGGAAAGGGAATGCTATTGAACATGCGCAATTGGCCCAGGGAACAGAGAACCCAGAAAACTCTTTTTACTTTACATGTGTTCCCAACTACTGGTTCCCCTACTACCTATGACAGGAAGTTCCAGAGACTGAAAAACAGTGTCCAGGACAGAGACTTCGACTACCGAAGATTTAGGTCTTTTCACTCTTTATCTTTCAATTTTAGTGTTACTAAAGGTAAATGGCAGCTTACAGCAGCAAATGGCTTTGGGGGATTTCCTTTCAGTTTGCTTACATTTATATTTTTAATATCCTCAGGGTTTGGGGTTTATTGAGTGGAACTCCTATTGTAATTCCTCAGAGTCTTTCCAGATTTTTAGCCTCCAGAGCAGCCAAGAATCTTGTGGTTTTTTCCTCCATTGTCCCACCATGGACTTCTGGGGTCGAACACGATAAAAGTCACAAAAGCATGAAGAAAAAGCCTTGCACATAGTTAAAAAATTAATGACATAAGGACAGGATGAGAGATCCATTACTTGACTGTACTTCCTTGGGAAAAAAAATCAATGGCCAGGGGCTGGAAACCACAAGTTCAGTAGAATCCATGAGTCTAACACTACAAACTTAGGCTTCAATGACAGAAATAACATTTCAAACACAGGAGAAGTTATGAGTTCAGGGTTTTTTTTGCCCTTCTTAGGCCACATATGGCTTATTGTATTTTCAGGATGAAGGAGAATGTCTGAAAGAGAAAAGCCAGGATGGTGGCACATCTGGAAACCAAGTCAAAGGACTGTTGCCGTAAAGACCTAAAGATGTTCACCTGGGACAGGGGGAGGAGCTTGGGAAGACACGGAGTAGCTCTCTTCAAATAATAAAAGGGGTAACAATAGGAAGACAAAGAAGGTTGGTTTTATTTGATCAGATACTTTACAGAAGCTGTATGCTTAGAATGAGAAAGAAAGGGGTTATAGAAAGGATGATTGAGGCTTACAACCAGAAAAAAAAAACTCTTTAATAATTGCAAATGCCTAAAATTAGCTGGGTTAACTCAGAAGTAGAGTTTTCTATTCCTGGAGGTATTCAAACACAGCTTCAATGACAGCATGACAGGATCACAACAAGTCAAGGATGTTTTAATGGCCATTTTCTCCAATGGGCAAGATATTGTTCTCAGAATCTTATACAGTCTTCCAGCAATAACTTCCTATGATTTTAATTGAGAGTGAGATAGAGATTTAATAGCTGAGTGTGCTGTGGATGAATAGAGGGAGGGAATCATTTATTTCCTTGCAATTTGCATTTAGTATAAATTACATACAGTCTAGCAGCAATACAGAGAATATTACTCTTTGATCTCCAAATTATTGTTTAATTTTTGTTGATTTCTTCTTCATGAAAGATTTCTTGAAAGCTTTTCTCAAAATAATGTTTTTATTCTCATGGAATTATAATGAAACTGATATTGCCATAAAACTATGAATTTTATAATTATTCTTTGTGCTCCAAATTTTTTTTTTTGTTGGATGAATGCTTAAATTAAATCAGAAATCACAACAGAATGACCTTTTAAAAATACATAGAAAAAACATAATATGAAAAAACTATGTATGTGACTTAAAAAATTTTTGTAGTTGATATGCTTATCTTTTGGTTTCATTTTCCATGAAATTTTTGATGTGCTGTCTCATATCAAGGCCATGGCATTGTTTGTATAAGCAGCAGATTTCATCACCATGGCAGGTACTGGATCAGTACTGTCCAGTCAATCAGTTTGGGCCATTAATCTAACTAAATTTCTTAATCAAATCATCAAATATGTATCTCATACTATGTGCAAGAAAGTGAATAAAGACAAAGCTAGGGGCTGGTGCAGTGATGTAGTTGGTAAAGCTGCTGCCTGCAGTGCTGGCATCCCATAGGGGCACTGGTTTGAGTCCTGGCTGCTCCGTTACTGATCCAGCTCTCTGCTATGGCCTGGAAAAGCAGTAGAGGATGGGTCACTGTACCCACATGGGAGCACCCGAGAGGAAGCTCCTAGCTCCTGGCTTCAGACCAGCGCAGCTCTGGCCATTGCAGGCATTTGGAGAGTGAACCAGCGGATGGAAGACCTCTCTTTCTCTCTCTGCCTCTTCTCCATGTAACTCTGACTTTCAAATAAATAAATAAATGTTTTTTAAAAAGGACAAAGCTATTTGATATGGCTACTGCAACAAAAGAGCATACAAAAATAAATTTAAACAAAATGTTATTAATATAACCCAGGGCAAGAGTAAATCTGGAACAGGACAAAGAAAGTTAATTAACAAACTGAACAGTATACCTAGGCATAACTACCTTTGTGTTATGGAGATTAGATAAGATTTTTTAAGAGGAAGTGCAGTTTTTGATTGGCTTTGAAAAACAGATAATAATTCACTGAGCAGAAGAAATGGCATTCCAGGATCAACGGTGTTTAAAAAAAAAAAAAAAAAAAAAAAAAAAAAAAAAAAAAAACAGGAAAAGCCAGGGCCGTGGCTCAATAGGCTAATCCTCCGCCTGTGGCGCCGGCACCCGGGTTCTAGTCCCAGTCGGGGCGCCGAATTCTGTCCCAGTTGCCCCTCTTCCAGGCCAGCTCTCTGCTGTGGCCCAGGAGTGCAGTGGAGGATGGCCCAGGTCCTTGGGTCCTGCACCCATGTGGGAGACCAGGAGAAGCACCTGGCTCCTGGCTTCGGATCAGCGCAGTGCGCTGGCCGCAGCACACTGGCCACAGCGGCCATTGGAGGGTGAACCAATGGTAAAGGAAGACCTTTCTCTCTCTCTCTCTCTCACTGTCCTTTCAAAAAAAAAAAAAAAATCAGGAAAAAAACTTTAAGGCATGCTTAAGAAAATGTAATTGTATTTCTTTTTTTTTTTACAGTTTCTTTTTTATTTTATTTTATTTTTTTCTTTATTTTATTTAGTAATTATAAATTTCCAAAGTACAGTTTATGGATTACATTGGCTCCCCCCCCCCCATAATTTCCCTCCCACTCACACCCCTCCCCTCTCCCGCTCCCTCTCCCATTCCATTCACATCAAGATTCATTTTCAATTATCTTTATAAACAGAAGATTGATTCAGTATATATTAAGTAAAGATTTCATCAGTTTGCACCCACACAGAAACACAAAGTGTAAAAATACTGTTTCAGTACTAGTTATAGCATTACTTCACATTGGACAACACATTAAGGACAGATCCCACAGTATTTCTTGAAGAAAAGTTTGTGAGAGGTATTATAACATATTGGTTAAGAACATAGCTTTAAGTTAAACTGAATACATAAATTCAAACTTTATGCCTATTAATCTTTTCTGACTTATTCAGATGTACCTGAGATTCAGTTTCTTTGTGTGAAAAATGGGCATATTAAAAACAGGGTTTATATTGTATGTATATAATGTCTACTTTTGAAATAAACATGGAAAATATTTTTTTAAAAAGGTAAAATTGGGGCCACAATTGTGGCTCAGTGGGTTAAGCCACAACCTGCAGTGTTGGCATCCCAAAAGAGTGCTGCCAGTTTAAGTCCCAGCTGCTCCACTTCCGACTCAGCTTCCTGCTGCGCTTGGGAAAGCCATGGAAGATGGCCCAAGTGCCTGAGAACCTGACACCCACTTGAAAGACAGATGGAGTTCTCACAATGGCCTTGCCCATTGTGTCCAGTTGGGGAGTAAACCAGGGTATAGGGGATTGATCTCTATCTTTCTCTGTCTCTTTTTTTTTCTCCCTCTCTGTAATTTTGATTTTCAAATAAATAAATAAATAAATATTTTTGAAAATTGTAAAATAAAAAAGAAATTTTAAAAACTGGATATAATAATATCTACCACATGGTCATTTCAAGGATTAAATAAAAATACACAGATAAAGGACTTAGCTCAAACCCTAGCAGAAAGAAAACACTCAGAAGTGTTTTTCTGCAAATATCAGTGTTAATACTAATATTATGGGGCCAGAGCTGTGGTGTAGTAGGTTGAACTGCTGACTGCAATCTCATATGCCATTGTTCTATTCCCAGCTGCTCCACTTCCAATCCAGCTCCCTGCTAATGTGCCTGAGAAAGTAGCAGAAGATAGCTCAAGTCCTTGGGCCCCTTGTACCCACATGAGAGACCCACAAGAAACTCCTGGCTCCTGGCTTCGGTCTGGCCCAGCCTTGGTCATTGAGGCCATTTCAGGAGGGAGCCAGAGGCTGGAGTGTCTCTCTTACTCTTTCTGACTCTGCCTTTCAAAAAAAAAACTTTAAAAAATATAATAAAATTTTTAAGAAACTAATATTATGTAAGAATGAGTACACAATAAAATCTAAAGAGGGACCAGACCAAATGGTTTGGAGTTGAAACTACTACTTAAGGGCTTTGAACAAGAGAGAAGCAGCAGGGAGTGGTAATTTAGGGAGGTGCATCAGGCAGTTTCACACACATTTAATTGGTGGAGTGGACTGTGGTAGCATGAAAATGAATTCAAGTCAAAGAGAGTGGATAGGATGTTATTGACAAGGTGTGTATTTGATATGATTGGCATTTGGCTAGCAGTGTGTGTGTGTACTTAGTAGGTAAAGTAAGAAAACATTTAGGAGGTATACAGAGAAGCAGGCATTTAGCCTAGTAGTTAAGTTGCCTGTATCGCTCACTGTTCTACCTGGATTCAACCCCTGGTACCGGTTCCTGACCCCAGGTTCTTGCTAATACTGTCACTGGGAGGCAGCTGTGATGGGTCAAGTAAATGACCCTCTGTCACCCATTGGGAGATCTGAACTGTGTTTTCAGATTCTGGCTTCAATCCCAGCTCAGCCCAAGTCATGTTGAGACTTTAGGAAGGAACCAGCAAACGAGAGCTCTGTCTGCTGCCTGCCTCTTTCTCTCTCTCAGATCAATAAATGATTTCTAAAAACAAAGGTACATAGAGACTCTGTAGACACAGAGAAAGAATGAGACTTCTAAATCAAAGCTGATCACTCAGTTGATAGCTTGGAAATTGAAAATGGTGGTCCTATCAGTAAAATAGTAAAGTTAGAATGAGAGCAAGATTGGGAAGGAAAGGAGAGCTTTCAGTTTATGTCTGCAAGGTTAAAATGACAACAAAATACACATATAGAAATGAACTTCAGAAACCTGTAGGTTTTTTTTTGTCCAAACTTGTATTAGAGTTCAATGAAACTGGAGAACTAATGTGCTATAGATTAAAAATAAAACTACCTTAGTGTCAGCTGCATATTGTACGTGTCTGTGTGTGTATGTGTGTGAGAGAGAAAGAGAGAGAGAGAGATCAACACATATTACTTAAAAAATGGGGTTCCTTAGTTTAAAGGGAAAAAGATGATGGATTTTTTTTTCTGTTCTGAAAGAATATAAGGAGAGGGAGAGGGAGAAGGAGAAAAAGGGGGGGGAGGGAGAGAGAGAGATCAACACATATTACTTCAAAAATGGGGTCCTTTAGTTTAAAGGGAAAAAGATGATGGAACTTTTTTCTGTTCTGGAAGAATATAAAGAGAGGGAGAGGGAGAAGGAGAAAAAGGGGGAGGGGGAGGGAGAGGGAAAGAAGGCCTTTTCAAAGAAAGGCTCCAGTGTATATGCTTCTAATTATAATATTATGAACAAATGTTTTATAAATAAAAACAGAGGTTTTTTAAAATTTCCCAAATCCTGAGGATGTATGCAGGGCATGGTAAATGTGGAATTTTTTAAAAATAGAGAATAATGTAACAGAAACATCAATATCTAAGATCAAGTTATTTAGCTCAAATAATTATTTTGAGAATTTACTTACAGCACAAAATATTCAAAGTGTTTATTCATGGATATTACTAAACTGTGCCTTATTGTTGAAGTCAAGAAATATATTTTTTCTTTTATGAATTTAAGTTTAACATTTACAACTCAAAAACAAACCTATCTATGTGTCTTACCTTCCTTGAAAATACAAGGGATCTTCAAAATGTGTATGGAAAATAAAAAAAATACATGGATTTCAAATCTTTTGCACAAAAATAGCTTTATCTATTAATTCTATTTTTCTACTAATTTTTGAAGTACCCTTGTATGCTATATGGTATGGCTTGTATCCTGATATTTTTAAATTTTATGCTTGATTTAATTGATGACATATGAAGATGTTACAAAATGAAACTCATTCTGAAATAGTACTTCACAGCCTCTCTTTAAGCAAGCAGATGAACTGTGAAGGTTTGTTTAAAGCTTTCATTGGTGATTATTAAAATGTATGAAAGTTTATTAGCTACAGAAGCAAAATTTAAAAGTTACAGCTACTTCAACAATTGCTATGCTTTAAAGCTTGAAGTTTTGTCTTTGTTGGTAGATGGGAAATGATGAGAACTTACACAGTGAAACTGCTGGAGGGGCAATAATTTATACTACTTGAACAATGAAACACTACTCTTGGGTGTCAGTTAGCTGGTAATAAGCAGTCTGAATCTCTCTTATCCCTTGCTTTTGCCTCTTGTCAGCACTGCTGCAAATACAAGGGTCCTGGTGACACCCTCAAGGAGTCTCATATCACCCTGGAGGTTTCATGACGTTTCCAAAGATGGCAGGAAATAAAATAGGGAGATTTAAACAAATAAGGCAAAACACGTTTTTCAAAATGAAACAATCCCTTCGTTGCTTCTGTAACTTTCAGAAGGGAAGGAAAAGGATGACTTTTCAAGCACATTTCTCAGCATCATAACATACTTTGAAAGAACTTTTTATTAATTTAAAACAATCAAAGCAAACAAATAAATTAAATTGAAGACTAGGAGCACAGAATGTAACAGAACCATGAGTGGGACATGAATATCTTCAAAGATATATAATACACGGTGACTTTCGCAGTTTTTAAGATAGAAACTGAGATCTGCAGGGTAAAATGAGCTATTCAAATCTGATAATTCAAATTTGAAATTCTCAATAAGTCCCAGAGTATATTCACTGCATGAATTTCCTTGTTTGCTCTCCACCCCTTCTTCCATATTGAAACAAATCAGTAAAAGCCAAGTTAGTTCAGGATTTTATGTTTCAGGAATAAAAGAGACTTCTCTAAGAGACCGCTGTGTTCATATTCACAAGCTCTCAAACACCTGGAAGTTACATGGAAGACAGGATTTTGAAAAGAGGAGTTTAAGGCACCCAACCCATTCTTCTTTATCAGCCAATAGTTTATTGTCACAGTAGTGTGTCATACTGCCTGTGGAAAATCATTAGGTTTTCCTGGGCAAAGGAAGAAATAAAGGAGGTTAGAAAACCTCTAAGAAATTTGGTTTGTTTTTTGGAACAGTATATAGGGCTTCTTGCCCTATGTCTAGCAACACTGCATAGAGAGAAGGATTTCTTAAGGTTCTGATGCTACATCAATTGCATATGTTAACATCTGCAAATGTCATGACATCCACCAGCTTTAGTGCAATTCAGTGCCAGCCATCCAGAAGAGTCATCATTAGCAATATCACTATTAGTGTAGAATGAGGAGCTGCTGTTTCTGTAAGATTTGAAAGCTTGCTTACCACCGCAACAATTGTGTGATCAAATGAAAAAAAAAATGGTAAAATCACTTACTTTTAAACAACTAAACAGAACATCTAGGTATCCCATGTATAAAGTCAGGTAAAAGTGTCACCAGGAAGGGAATTAGGTCCTTTGGCAATTAATCTCTACAGCATGCATCATTTCTACTTAGGCTTTTTGTACATACTATTTTTCCTTAGGAGTCAGGGTGCTTTAATAGAAACCCAGGATTGCATGTGGAAAAAGCTGTATGTTTATTACTGCTTTGCCACCTCGTTAAGTTTTTTCACCTTTTAATGTGCTCATTTGTTTAAAATTAGTGGAGATACCCACCTTGAAGAGCCGTAGTGAAAAGTAAAGATAAGAGAGATCAACACATAGAATCATGCCTCAGTAACAAGATTAATGCTTTTTAACTTGTAAGGAGCCTGTAGGTAATTCTCAACTCACTTTTCCAATGGCATATATAACCACCAACCTCATCAAAAACATAACTTATCAGAAGCAGGTTCATATCAATTCAAATATTGGTTGCATATGTCCAGAATTGAGACTGAGGCAAGAATAGGCCAACAACAGAAATAAGGACGAAGAGCTATGAATGATTACAGCAGACTATGCTCTTCTCAGTCTTTGGAAGGTAATTCCATTAACCAAGGCCCTCTTTCTTCCCTGTGGTCTAGATTAGTGCATTCCAATAAAGCGTTTTGTGATGATGGAAAGATTCTACAACTGTGCTATACAAAATGGTAGCCATTAGCCTCATGCGTGTATTGAATCTTTTAACTATGACAAGTGGGACTTAAATGCACATTGTAATATTATTTTACTATTTTTTTAAAAAAAGATTTATTTTATTTGTTTGAAAGGCAGAGTTACAGCCAGCAAGAGAGCGATAGATAGAGATATCTTCCATTCGCTGGTTTACTCCCCAAATGGCCACGAGAGCTAGGGCTGGCCCTGGCTGAAGCCAGGCTCTAGGAGCTTCATTTGGGTCTTCCACATGGGTACAGGGGCCCAGGGATTTGCGCCCTCTTCTACTGATTTCCCAGGTGAATTAGTGGGGAGCCAGATTGGAAGTGGAGTAGCCAAGACTGAGTGCCCATATGGGATGCTGACATCAGATGCATTGGCTGAACCTATTATGCCACAATGACAATCCTTTATTTTACTTTAAGAAGTTTAAATTTAAGAAGGCACATGTAACTAGAGGCTATCACATTTGACGATGTTAAGTCTAGCTGTGAGGTGTAAAGACAAATTCATTAGACCCAGGATAAGTACTATGGTGACTTTAGCAAATGTGTATATTTTAGACAATCTCCACAGTTGACTTTATTGATTTTAAGTTGCAGCTTTCAGGGGGCAGATATTTAGTGCAGCAGTAATGATACTACTTGAGACATTCACATCCTATATTGAGTCCCTGGGTTCAAGTCTAAGTTCTGCTTCCAATTCTAGCTTCTTGATAATGTACACCCTGAAAGCAGTAGGCGATGGCCTTAATATTTTCATATTGAGTTCCAGGCTCTTGGCTTCAGCCTTATGACAGCCCTGGCCAATGTAGCCAACTGGGGAGTGAGCCAATGGATGGACTATCTCTCTACATCTGTTTCTGTCTCCATCTCTCCCTTACCGTCTCTTTCTCTCTTACTTTCAAATAAAATAAAAATAATCAAACAATTGATTTTAAGTTGCAGCTGTCAGTCATGGCCAGTGCTCTACCTCTATGGCCATTATTTTTTCTGCCTCTGCTCTTACATTTAATTCTAGCTTCTGCTTCTTATTTAAGCCAAGAATTGACTTGCCATTTTGATCACTGGTTGCTGTGTAGATCTCCCTTTATGACTTTTCAGGACAGTGTCCTATTCTCAGGCAGAGTTCTTTCCCCAGTATTTTTACATTTTATTAGTAGGCTCTGAAAAGATATTTGTTTTTTTTTCCCTAAGCTTCTATATAATTTTTACATATGCGTGTATACATGTACACATACTATATATTAATATATGCTATACATAAATGTATGCTATACTATGTATTTATAGTACTACAGTACTATACTATAATACTATAGTACCATGCTATAATTCATGACTGAGTTTGCTTAGTTTCTTACAACTCATTCTCTCACAGAAGTTGAATTTAATTTCCCAGACTGAGTAGATCCTACCCAAAAGGCAAAACACATTACACCCAGAAGTCCTTTTCCCTCCCTGACCAAGGCAATACGAAACCTCTGTACTCACACCAGAGATGTCAGGTGTTTCTTACTGACTAAGGTACTCTTTCCCACAGGCTCTTCAGAGTCTCTAAAGTCTCCTTAACACAACTCCAGGAAGAAGCACGAAATGGGTTGTCTTCAATATGTGGCATAAAGTATATGTATTTTCAGTGATAGGTTTTATTTTATTTTACCCCAGAATGGGTTTCTTGCCATATAAGGTTATAAGTGCCAAGGCGTAAGGAAGCCTTTGTCCTTATTGTTCAAGAGTCTGGTTTCTAGGAAATAATGGGAAATCTAACAGTGTTTCTTCCAGGAGGCATTTGAGTTTGCCTGAATACACAGCTTCTGGCCCCCTGCCCTGACATGGCAGAGCTCCGCACGCAGATTACTTATGACATCCCTTCAAATTTAACCTGTCGAGGTGAGAAACCCTAAATATTAACATCCCTGCCAAACACAGGTTGAAAAAGTCACTTGTTGACCCCTGACTAAAGACAAGATGTTTCTGCTTGGTTCATAATAAGTCAGAATTTTTCTACCAGGATCCTGCTTCATATCCTGGCCATTTTAGAAATGAATTTCAGGTGCTGTTTGTAAATGCAGACTCAAGATTCAAAATTAGAGTTAACCTTTCTCACCACTCAGTTAAGAAGCTAAAGTTGATCAATGAATTTCTGGGTGTGTATGTGAATATTCTATAGTTTGATCAGGAATAGTGGTATTGCAAAGCACCACGTGGCTCTCATAAACGAACTCCACAGGAGAGCAATAGTAAAGGAAGATAGAGGTAGAAGTAGTGAGTGGGCAATGGGGAGCAGTGAGGAGAGAGAGACAGAGAGAGAGAGAGAGAGAGAGAGAGCCCTAAGAAGGGAGAACATGGAAAAATGGAAAGGTAGTAATGAGAATGATGTTACAGAATGCTTCCTTCCAAATCTATAGTTTCTGAGGATTGCTCCACGAATCATTAGCCCACAGACTGAGTCATTCATTTTTTACTGTGATTTTTATCATTTCTCCCCTGTTAGTTGTGAATATTGCACAATTAGCACATTTCTGAAAGCCCCAATGGCCATGTCCTCAAACTTCCTCCCCAGTTCCTGGAATTTACACTGTAGGACCTCAGCCCTATTTCTGTCTGTGGTTTTGATTCCAGCTCAGATTCTGACTACAGAGGCGTCCCCTCTCTTTGGCGAATACCTTTTTCTCCTTGTGGTGATATTTCCAGTCCATCTTGAGGAGTCATAAAGTGCTATTAAAACAGTCATCCCTCTTAGTCCGTCCTTGGTAGGCATCACACAGTATTGCTATTGTCCAGGGGTTGGAGTCTGAGGCTGTGGCTGAATCGGAAAGTTGGTTTTAGTATCCCGGCAGGGCCAGGGAAAATAAATCCCCGAGCGAGAATGTGGCTCGGCGTCAGGCAGCTGGAGAACCAGCCCATGAACAGGATCCAGAGGCAGATTATTTGGGTGAGTGTGCATGGCTACCAGACATCAGTTTCATTTGACTAATATGTTCTTTTCCATCCAATTGAATGGATTACCACAGTGTCAAATAAATAATATGTTGCCACATTTGGCACAACAAGAAAAATACTGGGTATCAATAAGCAAGTGTAAGACCACATGAAAACCTGACTGTGTTTGAGAAAAACAGGGAATAAGCCCTCAGGTATCTTGAAGCTCAGACATTTTTCTTGTTAAAATTCCCTAGGAGCCAGATTGGTGGGGTCTCTGCTACTGAGACAACACTCCAGTCTCTGAAGCTCATCCAGCATGGCCACTGTCCCAAATTCAACCTTAGGGATTAGTGAAGGCAGCTACAAAGATGGGACAATGGCTCCTTACCCAATTCTAAATGCAGTCAACTTTTATTGACTGCCTGCTGGTTCCCAGTAACAGAGGCAGCTCCTGAAGTTAGGGAAAGAGTTTGAGAAGAAGCATAGATCGGACATGTGATAAACCCCTGAATCACAGGTTAGTGGGGAACAGAATGTATACAGGTAATTCTTTAGTCATACAATAAAGTGCTATAATAGAAAAATGGGCAAACCACTAAGGAACAGGAGATAGGAGCAAGTTAGTCTGCAGGCAGACAGACATCATAGGGATGCCTTACAAGATGATGATATCTGGACTTTGCCTTATAATATGCTGTTCCAATGTAATATTTTCAGAATGTATAAATGTACACTATGAACTATGTTAAATCCTCCCAAGACCCTTCTTTCCCTGTAGCACAATTTAGCATTGATGGCATTTTATAAATGAGATAGAGGAATAAAAAAAATCAGACAGGAATAATAAACACTGCCATAAACATTTTACATCTGTTGATTAATTCAAATCTCTTGATATTTCTGTGGTGTAGGTACTAACCTTACCTTACAAAAGCAGAAATAAAGCAGAGAGAAGTTAAATAGATTACCTACTGGTCACACTGCTAAGGCAAATGCTGTGTGAAATGCCTTAGACTCATTCTTTCATTTTGTTCTCACAACTTTTGTTCTGAGCTGCATCAAACTGTTTCAGGCTGCAAGATTTAGCGGGTTAAGGATCTAAATATCAGAAATGCATAGTCTCCTCTTGGAAAGATCTTTTAGATAGAAAACAAAATATGGCCACTGACCCAGAAGCATGGAAATATATGAATGATATATTTAGAGAAGGCAACCAGGAATCTTGTACATATCAAGGGGATTGAAATTAAATCTCTGGAAATTGGGAGCTAGTTATAAGAATAACATTATTTGAGTTATATTTTTAGAGAAGTGTTCTGGTGGCACTTTCAATGGAATGCAAGGAAAAGGATGGTAAAAGAATACCACCTAAATGCTCTCAAGCTGTGGCCATGAGAAAGGGAAGAAGATGCATTTGAACAATCCTGGATGCAGAATCAAGAGAATTTGAAGACTGAGCATTTACTGGTTTCTAAAAGAAAGAAAAGCCAATTCCTAGATCTCACTTTGATCACAATGCTGGAATATACAGGGGCCACCAACCAAAAGAGGAACTGTAGAAGAACTGACAGACTCGATGGAAAAAAGTAACTTTTAGGGTACGTTGAATATGAGGTGAGTTACTAGAAGGAAATTTCCATTAGACAACTGTACAGGTCTGTTTTTCTTTTTTATTTGAGAAGAAGACAGAGACAGGAAGAGCTCATTTCTGTCTGCTGGTTCACTCCACAGATGCCCTAAAAAGTCTGGAAGCTGAAGCCAGGATCTTGGAACTCAATCCAGGTTGCTCATATGGGTGGAAGGGACCCCAATCAACTGAGCTATTATCATTGCTTCTCAGGGTACAGAAGAGGAAGCTGGAGTCAGGAACCACAGAATGACATTGAACCTGGACTCTGATATGGGGTGAAGGCATCTTAACCAGCATTTTAACAACTTGACCACGTCCTACTCTGAATACACAAGTCTACAGTGAGCCATTACCATATTTTTTCCATGTAAGAATGACCTAGAAATTGGGGATAATAAATTATAGCTGTTATCTCTTTCTAGGGCTGACTTAATAACAGACACAATTCTAGCACTCGTGCATTGATCTTCATAACAATCTGATGATGGAGGCCATGTATTATCTTCATTTCACTGATGAGGAAACTGCAGGACAGAGAACAAGTTATTTTTCCAATGTAGCACAGCCAGAGGTGTGCCACAGATTTTCTACTCCTCAAGCAGCATTTTCTATATCCATCATTTCAGGCTCCTGTGGCTGAAACTTCCTCTCTGAATGTTTTTCTGCCCAACCTGGGAAATGAGGAAAGGAGAGAGATGCTGAGGATTCAGGTGTAGGTAAGAGCCTGTTTCATTGTGTAATTCCTGTGCCCTTGGTTTTCATTCTGCACTTGAAGAGTTTTTTGGAAAATTGATCCCAGGGCCTCTGCTGTGGTGCAGCCAGTTAAGCCATCACTGGCTGCTCCACTTCTGATCCAACTCCCTGCTAATAGCCTGGGAAAGGCAATGAGAAATGGCCCAAGTCTTTGGGCCCCTGACATCCTCATGGGAGTCCTGCATGAAGCTCCTGGCTACTAGCTTTGGCCCAGCCCAGCTATGGCCATTTTGGCCATTAAGGGAGTGAACCAGCAAATGGAAAATTTCAGTCTCCTTTTTTTTCTCTCTCTCTCTCTCTGTAACTATGCCTTTTAAATAAATAAATAAATATTTTAAAAATAATAATAGAAAAAGATTTTCCTATCTGTAGCATGGAATGATAATGGTGCTTGCTTCCTAAGGTCATTGAGAAGCTTTAGTAAATCCAAACATATAAAATGCATATTCCCGGTACAAGAATATATTCTAGATATACTGACTGATATAGTTACAATCAAAACAATGAGAACAGTGATGATGATAAGTACCTACTTTTTGCTATATTATTTTCTTTAATACTTTAGGGAAGATATGCCAGGTCAAGCCTTGCCTGTCTAGGCCTTAATCAGAGATAGAGGGAGATAAAAATATTATTAATTGTCAAGATGTAGAATATACAGGCCTCTGGTCTATGTATTTGGGGAAAGAAAGAGCAGTGGTACTGTAGTTGGAAACTAAGAAGGAAGTGGACTTCTTTTCTGGGTCTAGAGAAGTCAAAAAAGTTCATCATTCCTCAGTCGGCCTCCAATAGGACTAATAAAGACAAAGTGAGTGAATCTTATGGGACAGTTAAAGGACACAAACATCTAATGGTCAGATGGTCAGATGGGTCTGGTGGGGACCAGCAACAGACTGAACTCTATCCTTTAAAGGGAGAGATTCTGAAAGATCAGCCCAAATACAGGACAGTCTTTCTTTGGACTTTTCAAAGTAAGGAGGGGAATGCTTGAAACATAAAAGACCAACTTGGACCATCTGGTTCTGTAACAGTCCCCCATCAACACGTCCGCACTTGATGAGACCAATATAATAAATGAGGATAGATGTGTTTCGTTCCTGTCAACAGCCATGCAAGGGGAAGATAAGAGAAGCTTTTGAAATTGTAGAGATCTTTTGGCTTTAACTATTCCAGAGGCAATTAGTTCCATATGGGCAGCAAATCCATGCGGATAGATTTAACTATCAATTCTGTAGCTGCTTATCAAGAGGCAGTATATTTTGCAACACACACACAAAAGCCAGATCCTGTTATAGTGATGCCTTCTTTCACCCAGGCTGGGCAGCAAAGAATTAGCCTTAGGCCTTTGATATTCTGTGTCAACTCATTTTAAAGAAATTAATGAATTATACCTGAAACAACGTTAATCATGACAAATTACTTTTTAAAAGAAGTGGAACTGAGGTGATGCTACTTTCAAGAGATTCAGAAATGTTTAAAAGCTATCCAAAGTATAAGCATTTTCCTTCATGCTGTGGCAAAAGCTATGATCTTCAGAGGAAGCCTTCTGAAAGTTTCATTCTCTGTTGGAACAAACAGTAGGCAATGCTAAAGAAAAGGGAACGGTCAGACAATGGGTGATTCACCCCCGCACTCTCCTGTAAGTTTTCCCTTATAAACGTACTGTTTGTAATCCATTTTTATGCTTAAGAAAGTAAGGAAAAAGATTTGAGTAGGAAAAAAGAGAGCAAAATAAGGAATAAATTAAGTATGAAAATAATAAAGGGAAAGATAAGAAAAATACATGAAAACAGAAAACAAGGAGGGCAAGAGAGAGAGAAAAAAATCTACCATCTGCACTCTCTTTCTTCCATCCTCTCTAAATTGGCTCCTCTTTAATAACTGCACACTTATATGCATGGCAAGCAGAGGGGCACAGGAGCAAAGGCGGCAGGAGCTGGCCTTGATGGGCAACACAACTTCTCAAAGCCAATGGACCTCAAGATGCACAGCATTCTCAAAAATGTCCACCAGACCAATCTCTGGCCTTCAAGATTTAGCAGAAGAAGTCAATCCATTATTCAAACATTTTGTGCTAAGCCAAGTGCAGTGTATTTTGTCAGGCAGTTCCCCCTTAATTTCCAAACCCATGTGTATTTCCAAGGGAATGTGATCCATATGTTTCTAATTCATTTACATTTAAATCATCATAATGCTGTTTTGCTGAACTATTTGATGTCCAAGAAGCCTATGAGGCCTTTTACAAGCCCTTTTAAAGGCTTTCTCCTTTGAACCTGCAAGTCATGGTTTTCCTGTACAGAATGTGAATTAAAATAAAGAAAGGTTATAGTTTCTCTTCAAACTAAATTCCTCTGTATTTAAATGGATAATAATAATGACAACCATTAAAATAATGTGATCTTAGAGGCAACCTTTCATATAAATTTAGAAAAATCTATCAGTTAGAAAAAATTGTTCCAGTTTTTCCAATGCAACAACCATGAATAGTAATAACTAGATCCTACTTCATTTGCAGATTAACTTTAACATACTATTTGTTTTTTTTAACTCCCTGATTTTTCTAAAGCTCAATGTAATTTCTTTCAGATTTTGAGTGCATTTTTGGATACTAATTATAGCTATCCTACAATATTTTTAAAAGAAAATTTTGAATGCCCTCATTACATAATTACCTTAAGTCCTCAATAAATTTGTAAATGAATATTTTATTGATAAAATATTGATTTATAAATATTGACAACATTTTAAAGGGTACAGTTATAATATTTGGTATAATTTACCAACCATAATGACATGGTTTGGGTGCTGTGTAGATTGCTTTACATATATTTTTTAACTTAATATATGCAGAAATGCTGAAAGTTTGTCATGACTATACCCATTCCACAGATGGAATGGGATGGATCTAGAGATAGGTGAAATGGAGAGGCCAGCTGGAAGGCTGTGTTAACAACCCAGCGGTGGACAAAGCAATGGACTGAGGAGAAGAATTAATTATAAGAACTTCCAGTTTCCCATTTCACATTCATTTTGCAATACTTTGTTTTTTAAACAAAAAGCAAAATGGGGCACAAAATGTGTGTAAGTTATTTTGTTTAAGGAAGCTTGTTCAAATTCGCTCAGCTGGCAAACAGAAAAACAGGTATCTGGAACACTGAGTGGGTTAGGGATCAACAATGACTACTTGTGTGGCTTTCAGGAGGGCCATTTCAAAGATAGGAGGAGGAGGTGGCAGCTGTGAAAGTATAAATCTTCTGTTTATTGAATTCCTACTATGTTCCATGCAATATGCCATGCAGCGTAGGGAACAAAAATTAGTAAAGTATCATTCTCTCACCCAAAGCATTCTGAGTGCAGTCGTCTGGAAACACATAACTGTCACTGAATTGTGATTATATCTTTTCCTTAGGAATTGGATATTAGGGTGTGTACAACAGTGTTATGAGATGGGGATCAGGGTTCATTTTGAAGGATCCATAATACATAGAAACCATTAAGACCATGTCTGGCCATTATTCAGTGTTTAACATACACAACTGTTCTTCTTCAACATATTTGGAATTTATCCTGAAGGCAAGGTCCAAGTATTTTGTTTTCTTGAAAGAAACATCTTGACAGGAATACAAAGGATGGATCTAGAGATAGGTGAAATGGAGAGGCCAGCTGGAAGGCTGTGTTAACAACCCAGCAGTGGACAAAGCAATGGACTGAGGAGAAGAATTAATTATTAAGAACCTTCAGTTTCCCATTTCACATTCATTTTGCAATACTTTGTTTTTTAAACAAAAAGCAAAGCTTATTTTGCAATATTCATGAAAACTCAAATTTCTTTCTCATTTCCCAGTGTAATATCTATGCACTCACAGACATACACATCTGGTTACATACAATGAACACTAACTTAGTAATTATGTAAGCATAAATCCCTCTTTCTAGATAACCATCTCAACATTAGAATTAGATTTTAGAAATATAATTAGATTTTTCACTGGGCTTTGTCTCTATTGATATTAAGAAGCTGATCTAATGTAAAGAGTAATTTTTTAAAAAAAATATTTATTTATTTATTTATTTGAAAGGCAGAGTAGCAAAGAGAAAGGGAGAGACAGAGAGAAGGAGAAAGCTGGCTCACTCCCCCCAAAATGACTACAACAGCCACAGCTGGGCCAGGCTGAGGTCAAGAGGAAGGAGCTTCATCCTAGTCTCCCATGTGGGTGCAGGGACCCAAGCACTTGGGCCATCTTCCACCACTTCCCTAGGTATATTAGCAGGGAGCTAGCTAGGAAGTGGAGCAGCCAGTACTCAAACTGGGGCCCATACGGAACACTGGTGCTGCAGGCGGTGGCTTACAGTGCCAGCCCTGTAAAGAGTTCTTAACAGAAAAGGAGGAGACAGATCTCCCAAATACAGAATGATCAAAGTTACACAACGTAAAGTTACTTTTCCCCATTGCCTTTGTTGAACTACTATCAAAATCAGTGTTGCAAATATTGATAAGAGTCCTCTATTTGACATTTGAGAAGCACCTGCATATCTAGTCTCCACTCACTCGCTAGTTTCAATTATTCTTAAAAGCCTTAATTTAATTTATTTTCAACTGACTTTTAGGCCTTTTGTGACTTGGGGTTTTAGGTTCAAGGGGAAAAGAAGAGTATTTGAAGTTTTCATTAATTCTTTAATCTCTATTGGTACTGTGACAAATTAGATAATTTCATAAGCTACATAACATCTTAGATACCTCCTATTCTCTTCATAGTCTCCAAATTTCTCACTTCTTTTTTCTTTTTATTTGACAGGAAGAGTTATGGACAGTGAGAGAGAGACAGAGAGAAAGGTCTTCCTTCTGTTGGTTCACCCCCCAAGTGGCCACTATGGCCGGCACTGTGCCAATCCTAAGCCAGGAGCCAGGTGCTTCCTCCAGATCTCCCCTGCGGGTGCAGGGACCCAAGCACTTGGGCCACCCTCCATTGCCTTCCTGGGCCACAGCAGAGAGCTGGACTGGAAAAGGAGCAACTGGGACTAGTACCTAGCAGTCCAACCGGGACTAGAACCTGGGGTGCCGGCGCCGCAGGCAGAGGATCAGGCACGTGAGCCACAGTGCCATCCCAAATTTCTCACTTAAAGCCACTGTCTTTACTATTTTTTTTTCTTTTTGACAGAAAGAGTGGACAGTGAGAGAGAGAGAGAGAGAGGAAAGTCTTCCTTTGCCATTGGTTCACCCTCCAATGGCTGCCCCGGCCGGCACGCTGCGGCCGGCGCATCGTGCTGATCCGAAACCAGGAGCCAGGTGCTTCTCCTGGTCTCCCATGGGGTGCAGGGCCCAAGAACTTGGGCCATCCTCCACTGCACTCCCGGGCTGGCCTGGAAGAGGGGCAACCGGGACAGAATCCGGCGCCCCGACCAGGAGTAGAACCTGGTGTGCTGGCGCCGCAAGGTGGAGGATTAGCCTAGTGAGCCACGGCGCCGGCTTGTCTTTACTATCATGTTTACATTTAATCACTCCCCATCCTCATCCCTACTATAACTCTCTCACAGGGACCCTGCAGCAAATTCCAATGAGGCTCTCAGTTTCCACTCTTGTTCTTCACACAGCAGCCACAGTAATTTGTTAAAAAATATGAATTAAATAATGCTACCCTGCTTACATAAAATCTTTCAATGATACATGATGAGTTCTCCTGGTACTCAGAATAAAAGGGACTTTTCAGGATTTGGTTCCAGCCCAGTCCTCAATCTCAACTCAAAGGCTTCTCTCTCTCTGTGAATAAGTTCCAGTCTCCCTGGCTGCCCTACCCTGGCTGGCTGTTAAGCTTAGGCCTCAATGTCACCTCTTCAGAAAGACCTTCCCTCACTGCTTAAGTTAAAGCATTGGGTTTGCTGACTCATGTGTAGGAAATCAATTAATAGTCATGACCAGAATGTGTCCAACACACACCCACATGAGAAGAGAAAATAGAGTTTAATGCACTTTTTCTTAACTAGCAATTTGCTACTGGGATGGAATATAAATGCAGGTTTTGTGAGTCACAATCAACAAGTGGCACAATTTTCAGTAACCTAGAAGTCTGACCACAAACCCCATCAGGTTGACTTCATTTGTTTCTTTCATTGCCCTTCTCACAATATGAAATCTGACTTATTTATGTATTAACTTGTTCATTGAGAATGTAAACACCTTAAAAGCCAGACTTTCTTTATCCTCTTACATCTCCTTATCGCCAGCACCTAGAACAATGCCCGACACAGCTCAGGTTCCAAAGGGATTCTGCTTCGGACAACCCAAAAGTCCTTGTGACAGGTAATTTTAGCTGTCAACTTGGCTAGGCTGCAAATATTTGATAACGCCAACCTACATGTCACTGTGAAAATATTTATGGATGAGGATAACATATAAATCCGTAGGATCTGAGTAAAGCAATTACCTTTCTTAATGTGGGTTTGCCCTTTTCCAATCATATGAAGACCTTAAAGAGAAAAACACTGAAATCCCAAGAATAAAGGAATTCTGTCTCCAGTCTGCCTTCAACCGTGTACTGAAATTTCTACTCTTCCCTGGGTCTCCAACCTGTTGGCCTGCTCTACAGATCTCAGCCTTGAATCAATGGGGCCAATCCTTGACATAAAGTTCTCTCTCTCTCTCTCTCTCTCTCTGCACAGACACACACACACACACACACACACACATATGCATATACACACATGCCCGCATCTATGCATATATGCACATCCTGTTGGTTCTGCTTCTCTGGAGAATCCTAACTAATACAGATGTGTTATATACCATGGCACAGCAAAGCTTACTGATCCTCCTCTTAAACATTTTTTCCTTTGCCCAGAGTTCCCATTCAGGATAGGAGCTAACTCTTAACTATCTCTCTCCCATCACCCCCAAATCTTCCTTTCCCACCCCCTTGCTTGTTCATTTTCTTTTCTTCCCTTAAACTACAAATGGTATTTCTTTGAAGCACCAAGCTGTACTTGGGATAGTGCGGCGGGGGTGGGGGGAGACAAGAATTGCAAAATGCTTCTGAAAGTTTACATGGAAATTCCATTTGACTCTAGAATTATACAAATATATAATAGAATTATGCAAATATATAAAACATCTTCTTGTAACACCACAGAGTTACATAATGTACTAGTATGGTTTCCCAAAACCGTATCAAGAACAAAGGTTAAAGTGTTAAAATTTAAACTGTGTTTGGCTGGTGCAGAAAGTTTTTCTACCTTAGAAGAGCTGTGGAGCTACCAGCTATGAAAACACTAAATTGGGTGGGCGCCGCGGCTCAATAGGCTAATCCTCCTCCTGGCACTCCGGGTTCTAGTCCCGGTCGGGGTGCTGAATTCTGTGCCGGTCGCTCCTCTTCCTGTCCAGCTCTCTGCTGTGGCCCGGGAGTGCAGTGGAGGATGGCCCAAGTGCTTGGGCCCTGCACCCCATGGAAGACCAGGAGAAGCATCTGGCTCCTGGCTTCGGATTAGCACAATGCGCCAGCTTCAGTAGCCATTGGGGGTGAACCAACAGAAAAGGAAGACCTTTCTCTCTGTCTCTCTCTTTCACTGTCCACTCTGCCTGTCAAAAAAAAAATTTTTTTTTAAACTGTGTTCTAAATGATTGTTATTAGATGTTTGAGTATTTTTTAAAAAATTTAAAAATGAATTTGATGGTTTATAGCTATTACATATATAAAGTGCCTATGATTTACACTTTCTTTAAATACTTGACTAAGCATCCATCTTCAACCTGATCCTATGGAGGGTCAGAGTAAACAAAGTGTTTTAGGAGTTAAATGCTCAAACACATGAGGTTATTGGTTATTCTGGAATCAGGGGCATCGCTTATTTAGCAATAGCATCTGGTATCCTTGGATCATTTAGATGCGTCACTAGATATGAATGGATGCACGTGATTAAAAACAACCTACAACTAGATTCCAGGCTCTAAAAAAAATCAAAATTTCTTTTGCATGCTAGTTTTCTAAAGAGGAGTTTATTTCTTCCTGGATTCATAAAATAAGAACATGATGTTCGAATTTCAAATGGATTTGTTTTTCAGCTTCATGGGAGAAATAAGAAAACATATATTTTAGATGGCTATCAAGGAAAGTCTATTAATCCTGAAATGGTGTCAGTTGCTGGAATCATTGCTTCGCTCAGAATTTGACTTTGTATCTACGTTACTTAACATTTACTTTTGAATATCACTGTCTAGAGTAAAAACATCATTATCAAGAATAATGACATTAATAAAAAATATTCAACTTTTACACAGAGTTGTCTGCCCTGGACAATCTGCTTGTATTTCATGTACATTTTCTTGATTAATTCTCACAACAATAGCATGTACTATGAGGGTACTTCAAAAAGTTCATGGAAAAATGAATTATAATAAATGCATTTTGGTGCCAAAAAGTTTGAAATTCATGCATATGATGGGGTCTTCATAAAGATTGTGGAAAATGTCTATGATGAAAAACTACATAGATTTATAAAATGTTTTTCACCAAAATAAATTTATCTTGTAATTCCATTTTCTATGAGCTTTGAGAAGCTACATAATCTATTTTCCCATGTTACATAGCAAACAAGAGAGGCACGGAAATAAGTGTCTGAGAGCCTGAAAGGCTGGGGCAGATTGGGGTCCAGAAAAAAATGGATGTCTTGTAGTCAGTAGGATGCTCCTTTAATTAAACAGAGAAGGAGTTAGGAGCAGGTTAGAGATTAACAGCAGTAGTAAAGATTAGCTGTGGCAAATGTAGATGCTGTTTTCTCTACAATTTAAGAAAACCAATATGGTTAATTAAATAGGTCATCTAATCAACAGAATTCACTCATTGCAAATTTGAAAATGAAACATCAAATTATTTTTAATAGCTAGAATTTCTTTGCATGGACTTAGCCTGGATATTTTCCTGATGGGAAAATTAAACAAAAAACTGCATATGCCAAGACTCTCGGAGACCGAGAACAACCTCAAGAGGAGACTCAACAGTGGCACAATCTCACTCCAGGGCTTTCACTAAGTCTTGGTGCTTTTAGTCTTCTGAAGTTTCCCACACCTTGTGGACATATGAAAGGGCTTAGTATTTAAGAGACTTTATTGCAAAATCATAAATATTTTATTTACCCAAACTAGTTAAGAAGGAAGAAATGAGGGGGAATTTGGGCAGCTTTCTGAGGAAATCCTTGCCAAGGGCCCGTTTGCATTGACTTTGCACAGTACTCAAAAACACTTTTGTTTCATTTCAAATATTTCATTCTGTTGGAATTCTGCCAACAGGTATGTGGCTCAGATAAAGCCATCTGCCAATATCCGGGTTTAAATCTTCAAAACAAATATGTCAAATAACTTGATCTAGGTAACATCTTTCATGCTAGCATCTGCTCTGCTGTTTCCAAAGTTACCTGAGCAAGGGAGTCAATATTGATGCTGCACTTTGTAAAGATAAATGTCCTGACCCTTCTCCATATCAGTATCTGTGTTGAGACTTTTTCCTGCAGAAGAGAAAGCTAGTTCTTTCTCACGCCCTTGACCAAACACCACTGTGCCTTTGGGAAAAGCTTGCCAGGATGCAGTGTGTAGCCATTACAGGAAAAGAGCAACAAAACTGGTTTATGTAGGGATAGAATCCTCACTCTGTCTGCATGATGGTTCTCTCTGATGCTGTAGAATCACTCCCTACCACTCTCACGACTAAGGTTCCTGTTGTTACAGTCTGTGCTTTTCAGTCTGTCTTCCACACATCCTACATGCTTGTCTGGGTAATACAAATCCATCATACTATCCATCTCTTAGTAAACCTTCAGTGACTTCTCACAAACACACAAAGGCAGATTGTAGATTCACCTACTGATATTTATCAGTGCTATTACAAAATTAGTATCTAATTCTGAAAAACCAGGAGATTTAACTTCAACAGATATGAATTTCTGTCTTTCCTTATTAAATTATGATAATCTGGAAACACAGGTCCTGCTTTACTACCCAGTTGGGAGCTGAGTAGCACCTATCTTCTTTTAAAGCAGGCATTCACACTGCTCTTCATCACAGTCCACATTGTCTTCCCAAATTTGGAGTTGGCAGTTGCCACACAAAGAGCTGTTTGTTCAATTTCAGAATTGTACATCAATAATTCCTCTGCACATTCACCAGGTGGGAAAGCCATGTTCTGGAAAACAGGCTCTCAGGAAAGCAACAAATAATAAACAAGAAAAATCCCTGTTGGATTGTGTTTGCTGATTCCCATGTTGTTAATTTTTCCATCACCCCTGATTTGAAGCTCCCAACATGAAACCACTAAACTCAAGATTAAGAGACCCTAACAAATGACTCTCATTCCTGCTCTAATACAGGGTGATAGCAAAAAACAATAGAGCTATATGCTTCAAAATTAGAAAATAAAATATAAGACTGTTTACATAATCCTCCACCTTCACATTATGGTATTTGCTTATCCCATGTGTGCAATTCCTAAAAATGATTAAGTAAAATTAAAAATATCTAAAATGGAATACATATCCCTTCACATATTAATCCCAATCTAAACTGTCTTACTTCCTGCCACTAACCACATAACGTCATCATGTAGCTTCTTACTGAACATTGTAATTTAACACATCTATGTCTTTATGTTTGATGGTCCCTATACCTGAAATTCCATTTTTATCTTCCACACCTAAAACAGCTTAATCAAATGATATTAGATAAAGTTAAACATTCTCTCATCTCTGCTTCTAGATCAAATGTATTTGGGGCTGCAAATTGTGAACTCACTAAAAAGGACATTTCTTACCTATCAGTGTATTCAAAATAGCTCACATACATAGTTGGCCCCTGATAAACAAACACTTGTCAAAGACAAGACATTAACTGAGCTCTTAAATAAAAGATTCATCTCATTGATGAAATACACAAAGTACTCTAGTGCTACCAATATTAAAATTATAACTCTAATTTTAGGACTTCATTTTTATCCCCTTATGAAATCTCCAGTATTTAAATTTTATAATCATGTTGCAAAACCATATATTACTCAGTGATAATTTACATATTTTCTTGAATCCTTTGTGATTACAAGAGTAGGCTAACAGAGTAAGAGTGTTTATCTCATAATATCCAACTAGCCAATGCATAGTATCATAAAGGCAAAGTTGCACACGTTTTTGGTCACAATATTTGAGTGATACAAATTAAGCATACTCCCTCACAAGGTAATTGTGTTTACTCAGAGCCGCTGATTCTAAAGCTGTGAGTGCAGGTAGAATTTAGCTCTATAAACAAAGCAGTAATATCCAAATGATGAGGAATGAACTGAATGGATGCGGGAGTATTGTATTTCTTCTTGTCTCAGCTATCATATTGAAAACAGAAAAAGCAGCCTCAGTAATATTGATATCTTACCCATGTTGTATTATTTTTTAACTAACATGCTGTCTAGCAGAGATTTTTCACAAATTATATATTTCAGAACTTCTTTTCAGATTTAAAGTTGGAGGTAGCTGATGTCAGGGTTAAGCCAATGCTTGCCATGCTGTATTGAAGTGCCAGAATCCATGCTACTCCCCTTATGATATAGCTCCATTTTAATGCACCTGAGAAGGTTGTGGAAGATGTCTTGAGCCCTTATCACTCACATGGGAGATCTGGATGAAGTTCCTGGCTCCTTGTCGCTCCCCCTCTTCATGGAGGAACGACACTAAACCCTGCCTAGGCTTCATATCCGAGTCACGGCACCATTATGTCGCTCCCCGTCTTCATGGGGGAACGACACTAAACCCTGCCTAGGCTTCATATCCGAGTCACGGCACCATTACGTCGCTCCCCCTCTTCGCGGAGGAACGACACAGGACCCTGCGCTGTTCTTTCGTCTGCTCGGCCCTCCCCGGGTTTGCTGCTGGTTCTTCCCGGGTTGGCTACTATCCCTTCCACCTCCGTGGAAGGGCAGTTTCCCCTGGCCACATTCCCCACTTCCGCAGGGGAGCGGCACACCGCCGGCCGGCTCTTCTTCTCGGGGGCTGCACAGGTGTTCCCCTTAGATGTTCCCCTTAGATGTTCCCCTTAGATGTTCCTGGTGCATGCCGTCTCTCTCCTCCTTTATAGTCCTCCTCCGCCAATCCCAACTCGGCTGCCCACACGCCGAGTACGCTGCTCTCCTCCAATCAGGAACAGGTCCTGCAGCTTGTCAAGTTGGTGAGAGGCAGCTGGGTAGAAGCTGTTGCCTCCTCTCCCAGCGCCATATTGTGGGAGAGCAGATGCATAGAATAAGTCTTAATTCCAGTAACTCAGTCCAGTCCGGGCTGCTCCCCACACTCCTGGCTTCAACCTAGCCCAGTCCCAACTATTGGGGTCATTTTGGGAATGAAACAACTGAAGGAATAAATTTCTCTGTTCTTACCTCTCTCTGTCCTCTGCATTTCATACATATAAACCTATAAAAACATAAGAAAATTATTGAGAACCTCAAAGAGGTTATCTTAATGTGGGCATATCTGTCAGTGTTTGTTTATGTATTCAAAAGTAAAACTAAGAAAAAATTTGAACATAAGATTCTTAAGCACACATAGCATTAGCCATCAGAAAAATGTTGCCATTAAGTCTCAAATAGCCTCTGGAAAACTTCATTGCATACTTGTGAGAGAATGAGAGTGAAAAAGGAACATCATTCTTGGCATTATTGTAAAAAAAAAATTGACCTCACAGATTCCCTGAGAGAATATTGAGTACTCTCAGAGACTCCTAGACCATATTGTGAGTAGTGTTGGCCTGGTATATTAGATGCAAATTAGCATATTTGTTGAATAAATTAATTAGTGGTAGAGTAAGCTAATGGCCAGTATTTATTACCAATGTTACACTTGCACAATTATCTTCCATGAGCAATGACCAGAGCCTGCTTGCTTTTTTACTTTTATTGCCATATCAAAAAATCAGTTTCATTTACTAGGCAATAGAATTATAAAATAGAAAGCCAGGAGACAAAAAGAAAAAAAAAATCCATGAAAAGACAGTTATCTACCTGGTTTGAAATCTTTGTTTATTTATAATGATACAAAAGGAGACAGACTGAAGTGAAAGAGAGGGGGGAGTGTTCAATGGATTCAGAGAAGTCTGAAATCAAATGCTAACTACTAAATCAATGACTTAATCACTTCTTTTCAGATGTATACAATTATAATATGTCACCTAGATGTGGAAAACAAGTCTACATTGGTCTAGTTGCAGTATTTATTGTTAAATTTATTGTTAAATTTAAAAGTGATACATTTGACACAGTCTCTTACAAATCTTTTAGGTATGTGCAGAAATGCACTAATTTTCCCATGATCCTTATCCATTTCCTTTTCAAGGTCATTTCAACTTAATAAATGCTTAAATAAAAGCACAAATAAATGACAATGATGCCTTATATTTTAGGCACTTTTCTTATACGTTATTTAATCTTAAATTCAGAATAGAACAAAATTTGTCTTGGTAAATTGTATATTCTTCATCAAGAATTTGAATCCATATACTTCTTAGATGTGAGAGTCACTGCTTTCCTGCTTCTGCTTTGAGTGTTCTTTACAATTTTCAGCTTGTTGCCCATTTCAAGTAGATTAGAGAGTCAAATAAATCATTCCACTAGAGGACAATCTTAAAATGAAATGTCTGTTGGGGAAATAGCTTTTCCATTTATTAATATTAATTTTTAACTTTACCATATGTTCCATTCATTTTTCCACCTCTGTAAGTCAGAGCTCATGGTGTACATGTGTTTTTCTGGAGTTGAAAGAATGATGTTACCCACCCAGTGGTCAGTTTATAGCCTTCCCATTCCCAGTTCTTCATCCTGATTTTAGCTCAATCCCAGGTATGGCCACATTCTGGTAAATCCCTTAAGCAAGAAACACTGCAGCCAATTTAAACAAAAGAAAGGGAGGGAGTGCTGCTGTGAACGGCAGCCATGCCAATGGGAAAAATGAAATCAACTGTTTGCCAATACTCTGTGGCCTGAGGGTTAACGTGGTGTCCAAATAGAACTTATAAAACGAACCTTAAAATTGAAGCATCACAGAGTAGGGAAGAGAAACAATCAACTTAAGGTGATGAAATGTTTTTCTGTTTCAGCGCTGGACTGTATCTTCAGAGAGTCAGATAAACACAAGAGATTAGAAATATGCCTTACATTGTAAATAGTTAACAAAAACAGGTTATTATTGGGTATAGGTTGAGATATAATATATTTACAAATGGAGTTATATTTCCATTAAATAAACTCCATTATATTACATTGTGCATTAAGACCTGCTTGTATTACATAGATTAGCATATAGTGAATGTTAAAGTTAGAGAAAAAACTTGTAAAATTGTCAAATACGTGAAAGAGTAGCTATCAACTGAATTTTCATAAACAGTTTTGTTATGTAATCTATTGACCTAGACAAAAAGAGGGACTAAAAAAATGAAGCTATTACAATTAAAAACTATTCTGTCATTGGCCCTTCTTATCCCCATTATATCCTCTTCTCCCTGTTATGAATAATTTCTGTACAAATCTCAAAAGTAGAAAAATAAACAAGAAGAAGAAAGAAGAAAAATTTACCAAAAAAGGAAAAACTTAAAGTTTCTACCAACTAAATAATAAATATTGGAGATGACAGAGTTTGTTAACTAGACACTAGAATACCTAGTTTAAAGGCAGAGGTGAGTGTTGTGGCACAGCCAGTTAAGCCTTTGATTGGGACACCCACATCTCCTAAGAGTGCCAGCCTGAGTCCCAGCTACTGCAACTTCCCATCCAGCTTTCTGCTGCTGAGCCTGGGAAAGCAACAGATGATGATGCCCACCTGCTTGGGGCCCTGCCAACCAAGTGGAAAACCTGGTTATGGCCTCCTGACTTTGGCCTGCACTATCTCCAGCCATTTAAGGCATTTGGAGGTGAACCTACCAATGATTGGTTGATTGTCACTCTCATTTTCTCTGTATTTCAAATAAATAAACAAAATGAAATCATGTATTTTTTAAAAGCATATATACACAAATACTGCCACCATATATTTACTGCCATCATGTATATTAATATTGCTACATCATCCTCTTTTTATAGGCTTTTAAAGAAACTAATTAAATAATATGTCCAACAGCCAATCTTAGTATTCAATCTTAGCACTAACTCTACAAAATAGATGGTTGGGATTCTAACTCAAATTTTGCTTCCTACAAATCTTGCCATTCCACCAAGTTATAATACCAGCCAAACCCCTGACATCAGGATGAGGATCCATGTGCCCTTATTATCTTTCATGTTGTAGTTATAAGCCTCACTCATTCATGAAGTGATTTGGATGGGCAGACCAGGAAGAAGAGACTAAACTACAGCTACTTGTGTAAGATGGATTCTGATCATGACCAAGTAACTTTCTATTTTTGAGGTGATAAAACCAACACAGAACAAACAAAGCCTGACTTTGTCTTAAGCCCGGAAACAAACTTGTTAACTTTTCTTGTAAAGACTAGATTGGGCCAAGACCAGGGCCAGACAGTGTTGACATCTGATAGTTCTAGAAGTTATGGTTTTCACTGCTAATGAGCAATAGCTGAAAGAGGTTGTTTCTCCATTTTCTGACAATAACAGAAGAAGAAAAAGAAAAAGAAATACATACCATAAGAGAATGTGAGATATACCAATATCCTATCAACAATGGGAATTGAATCTTGTCTAAAAAGATCTACTATGTGACCAACATGAAGCCATTATTACTATTGGTATTTACTTAGTGATTATTTGCCACTTGGTTATCAATCTTTCAAGTTAGATTGGAGATGACCCCAACCCACTGAGAAAGTTAATATAAAAGTATATTCATCTGTATTGCTTTGACACTGTATTTGTTTTGGGATATTAAATATTGTTTGGCCTTCAAAATGTGGTCTCTGTAAAGATTCTCATGCAAGCATTCAATGAAATGAGAACTCTCAAAAGGATAACAGAAAAACTTACTAATTTTCAAACATTTTTCGCTATGAAATTATATAATAATTAAATTTTCATACTCAAGTCTGATAAGTAAAATAGATATAAGTGGAAATACTTTGTTGAAATCTGTCTGAGAGTTTGAGAAGATCCTGGAGACACTCCCCAACCCCAGACCCTACCTCTACCATTCCCATGAGAATAAGACCAGATGGATTCCTCAGGACTCCGTAGAGCTTAGTTCCGTAAAATGATAAATTACATGATTAATTGATTCAAACTGGAAATCAATGGTTATATGAGCTGTAACTATAGAGACTATTTTTTAAATAACAAGAATACTGTAATTCACAAAATCCCACGAGTAATGAACTGTTAGTGAAATTCAGTTTGGAAACTAGAATTAATTCAACTAATGATGACACTGTTCAAAATACTTTAAGAATCTCTGTTTTGTTATTGCCCCTTACATGTTCTGGATTCTGTCAATATTGGCAAATCTTGATCTTCTAAAGCTGAGTTTGAAATTTTGAAATAATCAAAATCATTCATAACAAGGACTCTTGATGAGAGTAAATAATCTGTCAAAGTAACATGGCTTGTTTACTTATTCATTAATTTTAATAAAACTACCATGTGACTATAAAGCACTAAGATTTCCTTATGCAGATTATAAACTTCTTTTAAGAGAAGGAAAATTCAGAGCAACTCTACAGCTAATATAATTTAGAATGATGGAATTTTATGAAGTGACTATATTTTGAAGGTGATAATTCTCCATTAAGATATAAAGTATAGCTGAATTGTTCCAATTTTAAATAAGTATCTGTCATATGTTAAAAACCCACCAAAAATGACAGGTCAGTGTTTCACTTTACAAACTAAGGGAAACTCTAACAGCTGCTTATTTATTATGAAAAGTTGTGATAAAAATTAATCGGGGGCTGGTGCTGCGGCTCACTAGGCTAATCCTCTGCCTTGTGGCGCCGGCATACCGGTTCTAGTCCCGGTCGGGGCGCCGGATTCTGTCCCGGTTGCCCCTCTTCCAGGCCAGCTCTCTGCTGTGGCCCGGGAGTGCAGTGGAGGATGGCCCAAGGACTTGAGCCCTGCACCCCAAGGGAGACCAGGATAAGTACCTGGCTCCTGCCATAGGATCAGTGCGGTGCGCCAGCCATTGGAGGGTGAACCAACAGCAAAGGAAGACCTTTCTCTCTGTCTCTCTATCTCACTGTCCACTCTGCCTGTCAAAAAAAAAAAAAAAATTAATCGGAAAGTTTTTGAATGGAATGTTTATCACCTTGAACATATGCTATTTTTTAAAAATGACATTAAAATTGGGGTAAACAGAATTTTGAAGAGATAATTCATTTCAGCAAAATTACTTCAGGATTGACTTTTAAAACATTTTTATTTATTATAAATTAGTATAATTTAACAAACATTATTTCAAGATGATGTTAGGAGGAAATAACACAAATTTTCATAAGATGGCAGATCATAGAGTAGAATAGTCAGTTTGGAAAAAACTGACTGTACAGTGGGAAATCATTTAAGATTGAGATTCAGTTAAATGCTCAAGGGTATCCACTATGCTCCAAATCCTGGCACAAATCTTAACTTACTCAAAGGTCAAAACAACCTTAGGAAGTACATATTATCTCCGTATTAGAACTGAAAGAAACAAGACTCAGAGAGGTAAATAATGTCTGTAGTCAGATTCTGGTAATATCCTCTGGCTCTAAAACCAATGTAACTTGTGCTGGCTCATTGCAAATCCATGGCTGAAAAGGTCAATGTGCTAAATAAATAAATAATAATAAAAAAAGCATCATCAATATGGAAAAGTCAAGGTGCAGTGGAATTTCAATGGAGCAGAACACAAGATAAGGTGGTGTCCAGGATCATTTTCCCTGGACATGCAATGCTGATGGCAATGTGACTTCCTTCCTGGGTTTGAATGAAAGGTACAATTAATCAATTTTTTTCAAAATGAGGCAGATCCAATAGTGGAGAAAGGACTCACTTTAGGAGAACAGGAGGTCTGGTGGAAGAAAATAGATGAAAGCACATGTAACTCTTATGACATAGCTCTTCATAAGAAAATTGTTCCCAGTCCCAAATAATCTTTCTAAAGGCTCCTGCTCTGTCCTGGGGAAAGAGACAAAGGTGAAGTAAGTCACAACTGCTTTCTTATGCCCTGATAAGTTCCGAGAGTGAATCCATGGCCTTCATCAAAGGCTTCACCTCCACCTCAACCAGCCCCTTCCATCTGTCTTCATATCCATCTTTACATACCACTCCATTCCCTGAGATGGAGTAGTGATTCATCTCTCATATTACCTCTTAGGAACAAGCAGTTCACCTAATTGCTCCAGTCGGAGGAAGGGAAAGCTATCAAGCAATTCCCAAGACATGAGATTGGTCATCAAATATCAACTTTGGGGAATTTCTTCAAGTATTGCTTTTTTGGGGTGCTATTTTCATGTACTATAATACTCAAATTCACTGAGAACATTTTACTATAAAGCAAAAGTTCTGTAGCTTATCATTTATTAAAAAAAAAAAAACCGTCTATCAAAGCATGCTGCAGGAGAAAAAATTCCACACCTTAAAGTTAATCTAACTACACAAGTCACAGAGACTTTGATAGTAATCACCTTAATCATTCCAGCTAGCATTGTTACAAAGCAGGCACAGAGAGCTGCAAACAAATGCATGGCACTCAATCAATCAGAGCTGGGAGGAACTGTTGTACACCTGGGGTATGCTTGGAAACTGTTTGGAAATTGTGAGCAGCAAGCCATGAAGATCGTACCTCTGGGTTTCCACCTCTGCTTAACAGTGTCAACATGCCCAACTTCAGGACAAGCTGCTAATTTTGATGAGGGCTCCTACTCCCAGTCAAGAAAGGGCACGAAGACTGTGAGAGGTCAGAAAAGAAGGGGAAATCTTTGCTCTATTTCCACTAGGGTAGTGGGACGGTTGTGATGTTAGAGTCAAGTGGGAGATCCCTTCATGGTCTCCTTGGTAGAGGGAAATCCCAGAAAAAGCCAACTCTGAATATGCATATGTGAAGGCAGCATGGTTAATCATCACACTACACATTGGGAAGGACCAAACCAACACAATGTGCTTAATACTGAAAACAGATGATGTGTTCCTTTTCCCTGTTCAGGATGCAAATTGCTTCTGCAAAGAGCTGACTTCATTATAAAGAATTGATACTGCCAGAGTTTGAAAGGAGTATCACCAAGGGGGCAATGACCTTCTGTCTAATCTGAGTATCAGCTTATCTTGGTGCTGAATAATGCATAGTTGTATTTATGTCCTCATTTAAATATCATTTAATTTTTAACTTGCTGTTGCCCATTCACTGAGTTAAAATAAGTCACTTCTAAGTAGCACAGCCATTATGGGTACCATAAATGTACTCATGTTGAGGTATTCAGTTTCTCAGGAAGATTTTATCAACCCCAGTCACTGGAAAATAGTTGTCCTGGAATGTGGGGCATGTTACCTCATGGACCCTTGACCAACTTTAAAAGATCTGTGCAGTATACGTTCTGGAGAGCCTTCAGGGCATTTCATTTTCATCAAAAACAGTCTTAGTAATTAGGAAATGAACTAAGTTTTAAGAAGATTATTTAAAACTTCAATCATGTTAATGGGATTTTTAAAAATTCAATAAAGACGTCATCCTAACTTAATTGCATTGGCTATTGGTTTATTAAACACTTCATTATTTGTCCCTTTATACACCATAGGCTGATTCCAAATGACAGCAGGCATCCAAAATGAAGAACAAATTAAAAACTCAATGTATCTGAACACCCAACCTTGGTATTGATGACAAAAATTCTGGGTGATTTTAATACTCTTCCTTTGTGTTTTCCCTACCAGATGCTGCACTGCAATTTCAATATAATCTTACACATCCCATACATACTGACATTTGTACTGGACTCAGAAGGTAAAGACATCAGCGAATCTTCTATCTCGTCTTTGTGTGGGTGTTTGACTACCTCTAGATGCCAGTTTACTCAATTGTAAAACAAAAGTTTTGGATAACTGCTTCCTCTGTGCTCCAACATTCCTTGATTCTGAGTGTAACACATACCACTTGTTTTGAACAGAAATTGAACAACTTTCTGTCTCTCATATCTCAAAGTCTAAAGGCCCACCTCAAGGTTCCATAGATTTTGAGGAATCCCTTAGGATTGGAAGACTTTGTGACTGCTAATATCTAATCATGCTTCCTCTCTAACAGTATCCAAGGAAATCTTGGATTCAGACTGATTAGCAGAACACTCACCAATAACTCAGTGCCATTCTAAACCACCTGAATTCTATTTCTATCATCTCTGAAAATTTAAGGAAGAAATAAGAAAAGATTTTTAAATTATAACTGACAACACTGTTAAACATTAAACTTTTGAAATTGTAAGTCCTATTTGGAAAAAATTACTGACATAAGTAAATTCATAATTCATCTTAGGAAAAATATCACACTAAAATATTATTTAATCATAAAGACAGTACCATACAAATTATGCATCTTCTGCCCCTATAACAGGCCTATTTATTTACAAAATTAATTATGAAAATGAGATTAACAGGTTTCATATGCAGAGCGCTGCACCACACTTTGGTAGTGCACAACAACAATTATATTTGGAAGCTTTTAAATTAAAAATGTAAAAGCCTCCTATTTGTCTTTCTAGTTTAATTGGTTGCTAAGCAAGTACCATACTGAAGGTTGCATTCCTGATACAAGCTTGCAGTTGCAAATCAGTGTTCTCTAAAGGATTTGCAGCAATTCTATAAATGAGATGTCATAAATGCCCCATAACAGTGCATTTAATGTCAATTTAATATAATCACTTTTATATGTTAAATAGTAAAAAATGAATTCAGTGCCTGCAGAGGGTTCTAAATTGTCATTGTGACTCCCAATCCTCCCACTAGCCTCTCTGAGAGAGAAAAAAAAATCAGTATTTTGAGAAATCATAAAACTAACAAACCAACATGTACCTCTGGTAATATAGCAGAAATGGACTCGTGGCGTGCCTGGGGGGGGGGGGGACTATTTTTTCCTTTCCTATGCCATTTTGAGGGTAAGTGGCAGAATCTGAGTCAAATCTCAAGTCTCAGAGTGTTACTGCTCACTTCACAATAGCTCAACAGGCATATAACTAATTCTATTAAGGCCTCTGTTCAAGCCCTCAATATAGTCAAACGGATTCCACTTTTTAAAAATAATCACTCCTAATGTGGCAGTACCTCTGCTAGGTGCTGTCCACGATCTTAACAAACCCCAAATTTATTATTAGTTCTATTTGAAAGATGAAGAAAATGAGATTCAGGCTAAGCTAGTACACTATGGGATCTGCATTTCAATTTACGCTAGCTTGACTCCATAGCCCGTGCCCCTTCTACAACCTATACTTTGTCCAAATGATGAAGAAGAGCTTCCGGGGCCATTGCTGTGGTATAGTAGGTTACACCTCCACCTGTGGTGCTGGCACCCCCTATAGGTGTTGGTTCTCTTTTATAGGTTCATCCCACATAGGGCCAGCTGCTCCACTTCAGATCCAGTTCTCTGTTAATGTTCAGTGGTCCAAGAACATAGGCCCCTGCACCCATGTGGGAGACCCAGCTCCAGCCATTGCAGCTATTTGGGGAGTGAACCAGCGGATGGAAGATCTCTCTCTCTCTCTCTCTCTAAATCTGTCTCTCAAATAAATAAATAAATCTTTAAAAAAATAAAACGAGGAAAAGCTTTTGCATTCTGCCTCATCATGTCATTTTGTCTCTGAATGCTGAGCTGTATGTTTACTTTGACTAGTATGCTGCACATCTGTGTAGACAACACTTAGAGCCGTTTGTGCATAGATCAACAATGTGTTTTCTTTCACAAAGGAAAAGGAAAACCTTGAAGAAGCTAACTTTTACTGTGTCATCCTTCCTTCAATGTGCCTCATGCAGTGTCCACTCTCCAGGCCTCAACCTGCTTGAAAGAAATATCTCACTGCTTCTACTTCCTCATTTCTCAGTCCATGCTGTCTAGATTCCACTTGGCTTTGCTAAATTCATTTTCTAATTGTCAAAACCAACGAATGAATCTTATTTGGCTTCTCTGTAGTATCCAATTCTGATGACCATTCCTTCCTCATGAAACATTCCTCTGGCTTCTGGTTTTCCTCCTTCTACTCTGGCTTCCTCTTCTCAGTTTCTTCAATAGGCTGCTATTTATCTATCTACCCCTAAAATCCCACTGGCTCCCAAATTTTAGTTCCCAAAATTTGTATACTCTGCATATTCAATCTGAGTGATTTAATATAAATGCTGAGGATTCCTGTTGAGAGAATATCCTCAAGGGCCTCTTATATTCTTTCATATTTCATTCATTCTTCCCTTATTTCTGAAACTATCATTTAAATAGAGAACATCTTGGAACATAGGCACAGTTTCTCTTTTCTGGATAAAAGATCACATTTACTTTTGGTGTTGGAAACAGTGACATCCCCCTATTAACAGCCATGCTTTTTAAAATTTTGTTTTAATTTTTAAATTTTTAAAATTTTATTTCAGTCATGCAAGTTTCATGTATTACATATATACAGGTTTAGGAACATGGTGACACTTCCCCCCTACCCTCCTTCCCACTCACACTCCAACCCTTCCTCCTCTTCCCTCTCACAATCCTACTCTTAATTTTTACAAAGCCCTATTTTCAGTTTACTTAATGATTGGATAGTTAACCTACACTAAGTAAAAGAGTTCAACAAATAGTATGAAGAGAGAAAAAAACAAAAAGGCAGTCATTTTATTTTTCATTACAAAAGATCTTAGTTTCCTAAGCTCAGTTTTCCAGTCCAATAAACAACCCATGGAGTGTACAGGTGCATTTGTCACCCTTTTCGTTCCTTAGGATGATACTCTGGCTACTGATACTCCTGTGATTAATAAACTGTCCCTCATTTTTTTACCCAGAAATTTGTGTTTTCTATCATAATCCATGATGCATGAAACTGTGGCAAGCCAAATTGTTAATGTGGGGAAGTGGGATAAAATATCAGTCCTTTCATAGAGTTTAACACCCTGTACTCTAGATTGTAATTCAAAGAGTAGATAAAAAGGAATAAATGAACAAAAGAATGTGAGGGAGGAAGGAAGGAAGGAAAGAAGCAAGGAAGGAGAGAAGGAAGGCAGGAAGGCAGGCAGGAGGGAAGGAAGGAAGGAAGGAAGGAAGGAACAGGACAGGGAGGGAAGCAGGGAAAGGAGGGAGAAGGGAAGGAAAGGAGAGAAGAGAGTAGAGGGTGGGAAAGATACTGAGCTAGGGGCACCTTGCAGCTTGCTGTCTTAACCTGTAACGTCCAGCCTGTGCTTCTATTACAGTACTTACATCACTGTATTGTCATCAGTGACTTGTTTTCCTCTCTTTTTCTCCTAATAGGCTGTGAATTTTTTGATGGAAGAGTCCATCTTAAGCAACCATTGTCCATTATGGAGTTAACCTATAATGGAGACTCATTGTCATTGATTGCTAAATGAACAAATTAAGGTTTTACAGTGCATGCAGAATTGATATTTAGTTCCTCAGTATAATCATACTGGCTTTCTGCTTTATACCAATTGCTAAATATTTTGAATTTCACATAGTACATGGGTATTATCCCCATGAATGTTATTTGACATGTAGGATTGTTAATGCTCTACATTATCAACTTGTATTGATATCTAGTTCTACACCTATACATATCTAGTATTGATATCTAGTTCTATACATATACATCTAATGTATTTGATGTCAAATACATTATGGCTATGTATGATGTTAATTAAGTTGTATGATTTTAATCAAGTTAGGATTGTGCTCTATTGCTCCAATTATAACAATCAGCTAGAATTTGACAACTGGAGCAATTAACACTTTGCTAACATGAAGAGGCAAAGCAGTTGATCAATCAGATGAGCAGATATACTCAAGGAATGCAAAATGCCCTAGTGACCATCACTCATTTCCTTTAAAAAGTTATATTAATTTCAGAATATATGTCAACTAAGCCTGTTGTTATTCATAAACTAATAATAATAAAATAAAAGCAATATGAGGATACCACAAAAAGTTTGTGGAAAATGGAATTAAAAGATAAGTTTATTTCAGTGAGTAAAAATTGAGTTCTGTGTGCTTTTTCAGAATAGTCACGTTTATGAACTTTTTGGAGACCTTTATAGCTAATGTTTTTATAAACTTACTACACACCAGGAATTATACTAAACCTATGCATTTAGTTTTTATATTATTTCATTTACTTTTCTTCAATGAGATTTGTATTTTCACTATCTAGTTCAGCTCTGTATTGGTGACCTTTGTTGTATAACAAATTTTCAGGTTCAGTGGCTTAAAACATCTATTTTGTGAGTAAAAATTCTCACAATACTCCTATCAAGGCATCAACCTGAACTGATCTGAGGTTCAGGTCCTCCTCGGAGTTCATGTCCTTGGAGCTGTAGATCTCACAGAAGCTATCTTAAAGGCCAGCAGGAAAAACCCTTTAAACTTTGAATCTCTCTATTTTCTCCATCTCTGACCTCTAGTCGCTCATTTAAAGAGTGCAAGTGATTAGGTCATGTCTGTCTGCATAATTTCCATTTTGAATTAACTCAAGGTTAACTGACTGATAACCTTCATTACATTTACAAAATCCCCTGAGTCAGGTAATGTAACATAATCATGGGATTGATACCCTGTCCTGTTCATAGGTTCTGGTCACACTTAACAGGGAGGAATTATAGAAGGCTGAGGGTCATTGGGGGTCATTTTATAATTCTTCCTACCACAAATAGCAAGGGACCTTCTGGTTAGAGAAATTATGTTACTTGGCTAAGGCTGAACATATAAAAAGTAAAAGCTAGGGGTTGAAATTATACCCACACTACTCAAAGACTTTGATACTAACACCTATGATTTTTTTTTTACCTCAAAAGTATCATGAATTTCATGATCAAGTTGAGAGATTTAAATCTTTACTCCTTCACACTAAATTTATTATTTTTAGAGAATAAGTAGTTCTCCATCTTTTTTAGAAGCCTGAGAAAGCAGTGGAAGATGGTCCAAGTCCTTGGACCCCTGCACCCATGTGGGCAACCTGGAAGAAGCTTCTGGTTCCTGGCTTCAGTCTTTTGACCATAGTGACCATTTGGAGAGTGAACCAGCAGATAGAAGGTCTCTCTCTCTCTCTCTCTCTCTGTAACTCTGCCTTTCAAATAAATAAAGGAAATTTTTATTTTCTAAAAAAAAAAAAAAAGAAGCTTTGAAAGACCAACATGAAGTACATTGGATTCTTTGTGCATTTGGTAGACTATTTTTTTGTCAAGAGTATCTTTTATTGGGTCACTCCTCAGCTCCAAATCTTTCAGTATCTTTATGCCTCTTGTCACATGACATCCAAATAGCTTGATCCCATTCTACTTTTCCAGCTTTATTTTGACCCCCTCCTACTACTCTACTACTACTATTACTTCCTGCTACTACTACTCCCCTTAGTATATGTATTATGGCCCAATGGCATTACACACCATTTATTTGGCCTGTGATTCATTTATCTTTTCATACCCCTTAAAACTTTAGCTCAAATCTCTTTTAAGAAACACTTCTCAGCCAGCGCCACGGCTCACTAGGCTAATCCTTCACCTTGCGGCGCCGGCATACCGGGTTCTAGTCCCGGTTGGGGCACCGGATTCTGTCCCGGTTGCCCCTCTTCCAGGCCAGCTCTCTGCTGTCGCCAGGGAGTGCAGTGGAGGATGGCCCGAGTACCTGGGCCCTGCACCCCATGGGAGACCAGGATAAGTACCTGGCTCCTGCCATTGGATCAGCGCGGTGCGCTGGCGCAGCCCGCCGGCTGCGGCGGCCATTGGGGGTGAACCAACGGCAAAAGGAAGACCTTTCTCTCTGTCTCTCTCTCTCACTTTCTACTCTGCCTGTCAAAAAAAAAAAAAAAAGTAACACACTTCTCAGTTCTCTAGCACACATTGATCCTACTATCCTAAGAATTCCTGTTTCACTTTAAGTCAAAAATCATATACTTCATTTCATTATTTTCTAATTTCTGAGGGATGCTCTATTTTCAGAACAAAGTTGTAAGTAGTTTCGGGTGGGGCCATGGTATTCTTCCTCTACAACCTCTGCATCCATATGAACAACAAAAATATCACATTGTAGGCACTCAACACATACAGGTTGATCAATTTATTGATGGAGTTCTTCCAAGTTGAATTCTTCTTTCTCAACCAAGGGAATTTACCCAATGTTTAGAAAGCAGCTTTAGCTCATCCAAAGATGCAAACTGTTGTCATTATGCATTCAGTTTGGTTTTGGATGTCAGTACCAGGAATCTGTATGGCTGCATGCCTCCTCATTTTGGAATAGGCTACATCTACCCTTGGGCTAGCAGCATCCGTCCAAGCTTACAGAACAAACTTTTCAAACATTCCATTAGCTTGCATGCTGTTCCCACCAATTACTCCCAGAGCTTTATTTTGATTAGGAATAAGAAGACATGATATTTGAGGATTTAGGTTTGTGTGCAAAGTTAAAGCAGAACATCTAAATTTGTTTGCTTTTTCAACAAAAACACTAGGCAATCCAGTGATATAAGATGCTCAAGAGATGCTAGAATTATGAAGAACAGAACAATGAGAACTTGTATATAGACCAGATTTTGAATTGATTTTAGCACCTTCAGGTAAGCCTGTCATTTACAAGGGAGTTAAGGAAATGACTTCTCCTAATTTCTATTAAGCATATTTTCCCAAGAAATGTATAGTTTTACCAAGTTAAATTATTTGTGATAATATTAGAAAAAAATACTCTTCGTGTCATTGGATAGATCACATCAATAAGAAGCAACTGAAATAAAATGAAAGATTTCTGTCCGCTGCACCAACCAGGGAGAGAGAGTGTTGTTGTACTGCTATGATTTTCCAAGCCTTCATGGTAAACTCCTCCCAACCCTCTTTCCTCAGGATGGCCAGTGAGAGCATCAATAGGCTAATGACACAGAAGAAATAAGTTCATTACTCACCAATCTGCAGGGAGCCAATAAGACTAAGAGCTAGAATAATGAGGAAAAAGCTAATATTTTGTTGCTTTTTTTTTTCTACAGGGTCTAAAACAGGAAATTTACACATTTCAGAATTCACATTTAACCCAAAGGTGAAACACGTCCAGACCTTGCCTCAAATGTTAGACCAAAACCTTTGAGTCCATTCTCTCCAGGCATTTCTATTTGTTTTTGTTTTACAAAAGAGCATCATGTGGCTCTTTTATTTCTAAGCTCTTGAGTGCTGTTCTTCTTAAGGATAACAGATCTAAATTGTATCTGTTTTAATTATGTGTTTCCAGACAGGCACAGTCAGGCTAAATTTGTGGGAGTGAGACAGGAAGATTCACATCCAGGACTTCTCATCGTGGAAACTGGCCTTGGCCTTGCTTTTGGCAGGGGACAGGGTGAAAGCCAACAGTAATTGTAATGTTTACAGGACAAGTATCATGCAGCAGACAAAAAACAGGTTGGCTGTCTTCTTCCTCCTTCTTGGGCACTCATTTTACTAAATGAAACCATATGATCCACAAGGATGAAAAGAGTGGGAAATAGAGCACACATTTATTAAGTAGCTTCTGTGTACCGGGAGCCATGGTAGAAGTTTCAGCTGGTATTTTGATCTGCTACAAATGTTTGAGGTAGGCATTAATATGAACATTTTAGAGATGTCAAAATTGAGCTTCATGGAGGATTAATAATCTAAACAATAAAAGATGGTGAGAAAATTCAAAATCCAGCCTTTGCAATTGTTAAGATACTTGTCTGTCCACCATTGCATGCTACTCAATCTTAACCTGCCTACCACTATTATAATGCTGAGCTGAGATGCAAGGAATATCCACCAAAGCAAAAGCTAACATGATGCTTTTATTCATTTTTAGAATTAAATAGTCTCAGCATGCTAATGAGCTTTCTTACTCTAGTGTCAGCAAAATAACAGTGTTAGAAAAATTATTCACTAACTCATCTGTCTGACACAAGGTCCTTTTTAATTTCCCCCTCACTGAGTTCTGAAAATAAAAAAAGAGGGCTCAGATACAAGTGTCATTCCTAGTCTTCCCAAGTTTTAATTTTATTTTTTAGTTCTTTTCTATGTCTATTTCTATTTATTTCTATGACGCCTATCACCATGGTGTCTAAGTATCCAGACAAACACATTAAGCTAAATCAAAACATATGAGAAAATTGAAAAGAAAAGCTTCCCAGATAGATCCCCTCTGGAGCTAAGTTTTGTTGATTTAGAGATAACAGACTGTGTAGTGAAACCCTGTGGTTGTGCAGGCAGTGTCAGGAAAGGGCCTGATGGAAATTTGCCATTATTTAGCCAAGGGGGTGATGATTTACCTGCAAACCATTTTGCGAATAGAAGAAAAGAAAGGAAATCCAAGCAAATAAAGCATAGAAAATAACTCATTTTGTTCTTATAAATTCTTCATCTCTAAGAATAGTACTGGAGACTTCCACAAACACGGAAGTGAAAAACAAGGAGCCTTGAAGACATGTAAGAACTGTGCTTTTCAGTTTGTTTATCCATGTCATCCCACTGCTGATAGCTTTACAAATAGATGCAAAAAGAGGGTATTACTGAAATAAAGAAACTAATTAAAGTGACCCAGCCAAATAAATGTAGTCTCCATAACTCTGATGCAAATAGTCACTTTGCTAATATGTTCAGAGGAAGGAGAAAGAGGGGCGGAGTGTGTTGGGAGGGCAGGTACTGCAGGAAGGATCATTATATTCCTAAAGTCACATTTATGAAAAGCATGAAGTTTGCATCCTTAAATAAAAGGTTTCTTGAGGGAAAAAGAAAAATGATGGCACTGGAGTTTCTGTTTAGGTAAAATGAAATATCTGCAGAAGAAATTTCTAATATTTTACAAACACTTAATGACTCCTCGTTTCAAAGTTTGGTGTCTTGTGCTACCACCACCACCACCCTCTTTTTACTGCATGCACACACACACATACACACTCACCTAGGTGCATTTGTTTTCTAGAATTGAAGTCCATTGACTGCCTTCTAAAGACACATCTACAAGGCTTAAACACAGGTATATTCTGACTGAAGAAAATCTGGTATTTCTGAAACAAAAACAAACAATGGAACAATGATCCTCTTGAAACACAAATTTTTCATCACGCACTTCATTGGCTTCCATTTTCTTTCCTTTCCTTCTCTACCTCCTTCCCTACCTTTCTTTCCCTCGTTCTCTCTCTCCCTCTGTTAAAATCAAAATCTCCAGTGTGGCTTGCCAGCCTGACATGTCTGTGTGCTAGCCAATGGTCTTCTGGAGCCAGCTTCCCCAACTCTCTTCACTCCAGTTTTCAGTAGGACCTTGCAGACCAAGCTCCTCCCAACTCACGCCCCCTGCCTAGAACTCTCTCATTTTCTCTCTAAACTTATCTTTCAAAAATATTTTAAATAATGTTTACTGATGTTTCTCATTTTGTGCGTAATGAATGCTCTTAAATAAAATTTGGAGAATATTGACGTTTAGAGAAAAAAAGAAAAAACAATAGCCTTGCTATTCAGACAACTACCTCCTACTATTTCATATGCTTTTTTCTCCTTGTATTTGTTCTATAATTTTCTAATGAGATAGGAAATACATAGATCTTTTAAAATTTTTATTCATAATTACCTTTGGATTTTTTAGAAACAGGGTCTCTGAGTTACTCTTTCTCCTGTGTGTCCAACTGTCTATTCTGCAACCCAATCTGCTTCTCAACCTTATCATGTAACATAGCATATGAGACCCTGACTTTTACTAAATTAATATTTATATGATGATGCATCTTTTCAATAATAAATGTTTTATTTTCATTCACTTATGGAACTAAGTAGAAAAATTATTCATATATCTATATTTTAACTATTTTAAGCTTATTCATTTATTTCTTAAAATTTATTTTATTTATTCAAAAGGTGGAATTATAGAAAGAGAGGGTGAAACAGAGAAAGAGAGCTCTTCCACTTGCTGGTTCACTCCCCAAACTGCCGAATCTGCTGGGGCTGGGCCAGACCAAAGCCAAGAGGTTCTTCAGGGTCTCCCACATGGGTAGAGTGCCCAAGCACGTGGGCCATCTTCTGGGGTTCGTCCCAGGCCATTAGAAGGGAGCTGGATTGGAAATGGAGCAGCTGACACTTGAACTGATGTCCATATGGGATGCTTATTTCATCACTTGCTATCTCTTCACTTCTTAATCTTGGTTCTTTTTTTTTTTTTAAGTTTTATTTAGTTATTTGAAAGTCAGAGTTACACAGAGATAAGGAGAGGCAGAAAGAGAGAGAGAGAGAGAGATCTTCCATCCACTGGTTCACTCCCCAGATGGCCGCAACGGCTGGAGCTGCGCCAATCTGAAGCCAGGAGCCAGGAGCTTCCTCCAGGTCTTCCCATGTGGGCACAGGGGCCCAAGGACTTGGGCCATCTTCCACTGCTTTCCCAGGCCACAGTAGAGAGCTGGATTGGAAGTGGAACAGCTGGGACACAAACCGGCACCCATATGGGATGGCAACAATGCAGGTGGCAGCTTTACCCACTATGCCACAGCGCCAGCCCCAATCTTGGTTCTTTCTCATTCATATGAATCACAAAACCAACTAACATTTTAGACTAGAGTATTTAGATAACATATTCTCAGTCTTACATAGCAGTAAAACTCCTTGTGTTTATATTACAATCAAAATGCCTTTTTCTGTGCATTCAGTTTTAAAGCATAATCATTTTTATTCAAATTTAAAAAGCAATTGCTTTGGGCCTTCAGGTATGTTAGTGTTTTGAAGTAAATATCTGAAATCAGCCTGAATTTCTTCCTTTTATGTTTATTACCCTACATATATTTTTGTAGTAATTTTTCTTTACCAAGGTATTTTAAAAGGATTTTGTTAGATTTTTACTTTATGTGTCATATGCTTTTTAAATATGCTTTAAATGTTCTTATATCAGCTTGAGATAACTCTTCAGTTTAAAATGTTTGTATAGGTAATATATATATCAATTGTGTAAATAAAAATGAGTAAAAATTATATCCATCTCACTCCTATGGCGAAGGGAGGGGGAAACCCATGGGTGGCTTGTTGAAATTCTTGTTGAAATTGTGAAAGTAGGCTAAATATCTAGAAGGAAACAAATACATAAGGTGTAAGTATACAAAGAGAAAATAAGATATAAATCAGAAATAAATTCACAGACCATCAGAGAGGAAACAAGGGAATGGCGATGGCAGAGTGAAAGGAGCACCAGATTCCGATTCTGAAAGTCTGAGATCATATTCCCATGTCTCATAGTAGTTAGTTCAATCCCTCTGATCATTTAACTTCTCTGACTTTCAGTCCCTTAATCTTTTTTTAAAATTTATTTTATTTTTTTATTTGACAGATGGAGTTATAGACAGTGAGAGAGACAGAGAGAAAGGTCTTCCTTCCATTGGTTCACTGCCCAAATGGCCGCCATGGCTGGTGCTGCGCCGATCCGAAGCCAGGAGCCAGGTGCTTCTTCCTGGTCTCCCATGTGTGTGCAGGGGCCCAAGCACTTGGGCCATCCTCCACTGCACTCCCAGGCCACAGCAGAGATCTGGACTGGAAGAGGAGCAACTGGCATCTACTCGAACTGATGCCCATGTGGGATGCCGACACCTTAGGTGGACGATTAACCAAAGTGACCCAAGGCGCCGGCCCCTTAGTCCCTTAATCTTTGAAATGGTTTCATTATAGCAATCATCCATTGTTTTCATGGATAAATTAAATATGGGGGCCGGTGCTGTGGCACAGTATGTTAATCCTTCACCTGCAGCACCTGCATCCCATATGGGCACCAGTTCTAGTCTCAGCTGCCCCTCTTCCAATACAGCTCTGCTATGGCCTGGGAAAGCAGTAGAAAAAGGCCCAAGTCCTTGGGCTCCTGCACCTGCGTGGGAGACCAGGAAGACCTGGCTCTTGGCTTCAGATCAGCACAGCTCTGGCAGTTGTGGCCATCTGGGGAGTGAACCAATGGAAGGAAGACCCTTCTCTTTGTCTCTCTCTCTCACTGTCTGTAACTCTACCTCTCAAATAAATAAATAAAATCTTTAAAAAATTAAATATAAAATGCTTTATAATTAGGAAATGTTATAAAAATAAATCTGAAGTATTTAGAGATGATGTAACATGAATGGACTTTGGGAACATTATATTAAATAATATATACACAAAAAGAGCAAATATTGATGATGCTACTCATATTGAATACATAGAATAGGTAAATTCACAACAGAAAATAAATTAGAGTTAATCATGGTCTAGAGGGAAGACAGAATGGGAGGCTATTGCTTAAGGATCACAGAGTCTTTAGTGTAATGGAGAAGTTTTGCTACTAAATATTGCACTTAAGAAATATTAAAATGGCAGGTTTTATTTTCTATATTTTTATCAATATTTTTGATAGGCTTTATTACACTTATAATCTTTTAATACATCGTGATGCAACTTTGCTTAAAAACAAATCATTTGGGGCCAGTTGAGAGACAGTAACAATAGTGGTCTTTAAATAATTTTAACCCAGGCTGGCACCATGGCTCACTAGGCTAATCCTCCACCTGTGGCACCGGCACACCAGGTTCTAGTCCCAGTCGGGGTGCCGGATTCTGTCCCGGTTGCCCCTCTTCCTGTCCAGCTCTCTGCTGTGGCCCAGTAGTGCAGTGGAGGATGGCCCAAGTGCTTGGGCCCTGCACCCGCATGGGAGACCAGGAGAAACACCTGGCTCCTGGCTTTGGATCAGCGTGGTACGCTGGCCACAGAGCGCTGGCTGTAGCGCGCTGGCCACAGCGGCCATTGGGGGTGAACCAACGGCAAAGGAAGACCTTTCTCTCTGTCTCTCTCTCTCACTGTCCACTCTGCCTGTCAAAAAAAAAAAAAATCACTTGGAGCTGATGCTGTGGTGCAGCAGGTTAACGCCCTGGCCTGAAGTGCTGGCATCCCATAGGTTTGCCTTTTTGAGACCTGGCTGCTCCACTTCCGATCCAATTCTATGCTATGGCCTGAGAAAGCAGTAGAGGACAGCCCAAGTCCCTGGGCCCCTGCACCCGCGTGGGAGATCCGGAAGAAGCTCCTGGCTCTTGGCTTCTGATGGGCACAGCTCTGTCTGTTTTGGCCAATTGGGAAGAGAACCATCGGATTTAAGACCTCTCTCTCTCTCTGCCTCTCCTCTCTCTGTGTAACTCTGACTTTCAAATAAATAAATAAATCTTTATAAAAAAACTAATCATTTAATCTTGACTGGTATGATAGTAATTGTATAAATTACCACAAAAGAGTAAATCAATTGATCAATATAAATATCATGCAAACATTTATGTAATGCTCTTGTACAGAGACCTAATCACCATGGCTGCATAGACACCTGAGAGGTAATTACACACTCAGTTAAAGGACATCGTCCATCATTTTTGAATGAGTTTTTGAGATGTGCTCTATTATATGTCTGTAGGAAAGAAGTACATGTGGTGATCTATTATAAACTGCTCCATATGTGGGTATCCCACTCATCACTATGATAAAAATGAATGCTACAATGTATATATTTTCACCACTCAGGAAGCATGAATCATTATAGCATAAATAAAATTTGCCATTTCAAAACTCACTTATGATCCCAAGAGTTGCTGCTTCCACCTGAATTCCCCATCAGATCTAGAGTTTACAGGCTTCCCCTGATTTTATCAAAGCAGCTCCCACTCATGGAACCCAGGGAACGATGCTCTTGACTTTCCATATTGGCTCCTCTCCTCCACAGTCCAGCATTTTCACTTTAGCTTTCATGAAGCAATCTCATTCCCAATGGGAGTGACTGAGATCACCATCCCATTCCCCATAGTTAAAGCTATCAACAGTTTCATGATAAATGCATTTCCTGTACTGAATACAAAACTGAGATGGCTTCAGACTAAGACCTTAGAAGAAAAGAAGGTCATAGTTAATTCCCTAAACTGTAATAATTTTCATTTGTTGAATATTTTATCTCAGATGAATCATTTTATTTGTTGTAGTCACTTCCTTCTTAGTTTGATAAGTTAATTCAAACTGCATTAGCCAGATTTTAGCTGATTTACTGTTTTGTTCTCTTCATTCTAAACTTATGAGTGAAGTTTTTTTATATTGAATTCAATTCAGCAAGTATTTTGGAGGGTCATATTGTAAGAAAACACTCAATGAGATGATGTTATTGCAAAGCTGGAGATAATAATTTTAATTCCTGTGCCCTAATGATTTAAAATATACTTGGAGGAATTACTCACATACATACATAAAAGTAAAATCTTAGGTGATTTAAGATTTCCACAAATATGTTGATTTTACAAAGTTAGGAAAATCTTGGCATTCGTGATAGATTTTGTAGCAAGGTTAGAATGTTTATTATTGTCCATTTAACCTCATAAACTGAAACATTCTCAAGGATAAAGATTGTCTTAGTTATCTTTTATCCCTGGAAGCAATAAAGTGGTTGAGACAAGATCACAGACATATCCCGACTGGAACTAATATTCTGACACTGTGCTTCTTATTCAGGAAATGTGTTTCTAAGTCTCAGTGATTTTTATAAGTGCTTATTTATAGCATGCCATGTTCCTTCAACAATACTTTTTCAGGAGTGGAGAAGTTGAGGCATAAGAGTTGAATAGGATTGGGTAGTGTCAACTAGACAGAGTTAGAAACATGAGATAAATCCTAGCTTTGCTTATTAGCCATATGGGCTGAATGAGGTATTTAGTCTCTCTGAGCTTCCAAGTCAGCTACTGAGGTTATAGATAGCACATTCTAGCACCAGAATACAGAAAAAAGTAAATAAATATATTAAGTCTTCCATTAAGTAGGAATTCAAAATATGCTAGTTGAAGTTGATTCAGCAAGACTTTTCTATTTCCAAGATAATCTTTCATTATTAACAGTATTATATATGTATTTTGTGTTGCTTGTTCATCAATACCAAAACTACTATATTTAATAAATGAGACTGATAGCAGCTCTGAAAAGTAGAGAAGAAGAAACAGAGAGTTTGAGCAATTTGCTTATTAAGCTAGGAAGTAGAAGAGACACCATTTGAACTCTTGCTTTCTGATCACAGAATTCTTATCATCAATCATTACACAAAATTTCTCACTAAAATAAACAAAGTTATGAATCTAATAAGAATGTAATTGTAAAATTTGTTTTCTGTTGGGGAGGATGTTTTCTTCCCACAAGGATATTTATTTTTCCTTAAAAGAGGATCTTTGTTTGCTTGTTTGTCTTGAAATTTTATCTCTTTATCTCTCTGATTTCTCCACAAGGAAGGAAGATTCATTTAGTTTATGAGGTTGAGGCATTAAGGTATAGGTCAGGTTGTTGCTAATGAAATTCTATTTCCTTCCCATAGACACTTACCAGTGTGCTCTTTCCATATCTGAGAGGCTTGTCACTATGTTGCTTATCTGAGACCAGATCAGTAAGTTCAACTCAAGGAAACATATTCAAAAACAGTTATTTGACCTCGGATTCAAGCTACCTGAAGTAATTCTAATATGCTGATTTCTATAAAAGTTCATGGGTATTTATCAGTTTTCTCAAAATATGAAAGAGAGACAAGTAAAGTTAGCAATTTGTTTGAAGTTCCAATGTTTGTTGAATTTGGCTGGTCATATGAACTTTTTTTTAAAGATTTATTTATTTGAAAGGTAGAGTTACAGAGAGGTCAAGGCAGAGGGAGAGAGAGAGAGAATGAGAGAGAGAGAGAGAGAGGTCTTCCATCTGCTGATTCACTTCCAAAATGCCTGCAGTGGCTGGAGTTGAGTCCACCTGAAGCCAGGAGCCAGAAGCTTCTTCCAGGTCTCTCACGTGGGTGCAGGGGCCCAAGGACTTGAATCATCCTTCACTGCTTTCCCAAGCACATTAGCAGGGAGCTAGATCAGAAGTGGAGCAGACGGGACTTGAACTGGCACCCACGGAGATGCCAGCACTGCAGCGGAAACCCCCATATGAACATTTTAAACTCAGAGAATGCACCATAATGGATGAATGATCTTATATTCAGACTTTTTTTTTTGCTGATTTTCAGATGTATCTTATGAAATGTACATATGGATAAAATGCAATCTGAATATATTATAACTAAATTATTAATCAAAGAATTGAAGTAGTGTGTATGCCTATTAAGCATACACACATACACACACACAGGTTGAACACACACACACATACATACAGGTTGAACATTCCTAATCTAAAATACAAATTTTTAAAAAAATAACTTAACACCCCATGAGAGTATTTCAGGCATGGAAAGCCAAGACACTCTGGCAAAAAAAAAAAAAAAAATGCCCTAAATGAAACATCTCCACGAGTGAGATCCCAGTGGAAAGAACAGGTCATCAAAGAAGGAGGTACCTTTCTCTGAAGGGAGGAGAGAACTTCCACTTTGACCATGGCCTTGTCTAAATATGATCAGAGTTGGTGAACTCTGTGGGGAGCAACTGAGACTAGACTAAATTACTGGAACTAGGACTAATTCTATGCATCTGCTCTCCCACAATATGGCGCTGAGAGAGACAAACAACCTCTACACAGCTGCCTCATCAGTTTGATAAGCTGCAGGAGCTGATCCTGCTCCTGATTGGAGGAGAGCAGTGTGCTTGGCGTGTGGGTAGCAGAGTTGGGATTGGTGGAAGAGGACTATAAAGGAGGAGAGAGACAACATGCACGAGGAACATCTGAAGGAACACCTGAGGAACATCTGAGCAGCCCCCAGAGAGCTGGCCGGTGGTGTGCCGCTCCTCCACGGAAGCGGGGAAAGTGGCGGGGGTGCCGTTCCTCCGCGGAGGCGGGGGCCGGCAGCTAACCCGGGACAGCATCGTTCCTCCATGAATGAGGGACTGGCAGCTAACCCGGGAAGAGCCAGGCAGAAAGAACAGCGCAGGGTCCTGTGTCGCTCCTCCGCGAATGGGGGAGCGACATAATGGTGCCGTGACTCGGAAATGAAACCTAGGAGGGAAGAAGCAGGAAAATACTGGAGAAAGAATAGGGAAGAGCCTAGGGAAAAGCCGGACGGAAAAATTGCCGGAAGAAGCTAGCGAAAGCCTAGGCATAGACTCGGATATGGACTATGGGGAGAAGCTAGGAGAAATCTAAGGTTGAAAGCAAAAGCGAAAGTGAAAGCTAGAAGAAACAGACTCGGATACGGACTGTGGGGAGAAGCCAGGAGAAATGAGAGAGAAATATTGTTGGAAGAAAGTTAGGAAATATACCGGGTAGAGAAAAATATAAGCTAGGGAAAATGAAGCCGCGGGGGTAGGCCGAAGCGGAGACGTAAGCTAGGTTGGAATTTGTCAAGTTAGCCCGGGGAGCAAAAGGCAGAAAGCCAAACTGAAAGCGGAGACGTAAGCTAGATTGGCGTTCGTCAGATTAGCCTGGGGAGCAAAAGACGGGAAGCCAAACCGAGAAGCGGAGATGTAAGCTAGGTTGGAATTCATCAGGTTAGCCCGGGGAACTTAGACTGAAAACTAAACTGGTAGCAGAAACATGAGCTAGGCCATGATTCGCGGAAGCTGCGGAGTGCAGAGAGAGCGCGCGGGGCACGGAGCGGAGAGAGCGCACAGGGCGAGAGTAGATAGGAAGCGCGGGGCTAGCACGGAGGCTGTGGTGCAGGCGCGAAGGGCGCTGAGACCGCTTCCATAGCCTTGGCAACTCATGACAAGAGCCTAGGGTGATTACTGATGCCATAAACAAGAGTGTCAATTTGTTAAGTCAACAACAGGAGTCACTGTGCACTTACTCCTCATGTAGGATCTCTGTCCTTAGTGTGCTGTACATTGTGATTTAATGCTATAACTAGTACTCATACAGTATTTTTCACTTTGTGTTTCTATGGGGGTGCAAACTGTTGAAATCTTTACTTAATATATGCTAAACTGATCTTCTGTATATAAAGAGAATTGAAAATGAATCTTGATGTGAATGGAAGGGGAGAGGGAGTGGGAAAGGGGAGGGAAGTTATGGGGGGGGCATTGTAATCCAGAATCTGTACTTTGGAAATTTATATTCATTAAATAAAAGTTAAAAAAAATAAAAAGTAACAACACTACAAGTAGGAAATTCCACACCTGATCTCAAGTGAAAAGTCACAGTCAAAATACAGGTACTCTAAAAATATTGTATACAACAGGGGTGAGCATTGTGGTACAAGGGATTAAGCTGATGACTGGGGCACCTACATCCCATATTGGAGTACCTGGGATTGAATCCCATTTCTGCTTCCAATCCAGCTTCTAGCTAGTTGTATCGCATAGGATGCAGCAGATAACTTGAGAAGTTGGGCCCCTGCCACCCATGTGGGAAACCCAGATTGAGTTTTTGGCTTTAGCCTGGCCCAATACTGGCTGCTATTGGATTTGGGGAATACATTAATGGCTGGAGATTCATTCTCTCTCTCTCTCTCTCTCTCTCTCTCTTTCTCTTCCTCTCTCTCCCCCACCTTGCTGTCCCTTTACTTTTCAAAGAAATAAGAGACAACAGTATAGTGTTTTATAAAATTATTGTGAGGCTATGTGTGTAATATATATATAAAGTTTGTGTTTAGATGTAGGTCCCCACCCCCAAATATCTCATTATGTATATACCAAATATTCCAAAAATCCTAAAACAACCCCTGGTCCTAAGCATGTTGAATAAGAGATACCCAACCTGTATCTTTACATATATATATATATATTATAATATGTATATATATTTTATATTGTATATATCTATTTATATATTTCTATCTATGTCTATTTGAGAAAGAACTTAAAATAGAGTCTTTGAAGCTAACCAAATTATGGTTCTGTCATTATTAGATATCTAATCTTTAAGTAAATTAAAGTACCCGTAAGCCTCGGTTTCAGATCTATAAAACTGAAATAGTTGTACCTCATTACATTATTGATCTGAGAAACAAATTTGTCAATGACTAAACAACTTACAACCATGTTTAATGTATGCTGAGAACTCAGAAGTTGTTAGTGCTATTATTTTTACTAACCTGAGTTATAAATTCACCGTTATTTTATCCATAGAAAATATAAAAATTAAAAAATTTAAATTTGATAATAGAATTCAGAAAAAAGAATGAGGTTTTAAAGTGTAAGATGTACTAGGAATTTTAATAGATATATTTTTGAATTATTATTCATCAAGCTCATTTAAAATATGATCTGCAAGCCATCAGTATTTCTGATTACTAAATGGAGGTGGGAGTGCTTGCTCATGACCTCTTAATTAGAAAAATACCTGTTAAGAATTCATGCAGGGGCCGGTGCTGTGGTGTAGCAGGTAAAGCCGCCACCTGCAGTGCCAGTGTTCTATATGGGTACCAGTTTGAGTCCTGGCTGCTCCGCTTCCGATCCAGATCTGTGCCATGGCCTGGGAAAGCAGTTTAGAAGATGGCCCAAGTCCTTGGGCCCCTGCACCTGCATGGGAGACCTGGAGGAAGCTTCTGGCTCCTGGCTTCGGATTGGCCCAGCTCCAGCCATTGCTGCCACTTGGGGGGTGAACCAGCAGATGAAAGACCTCTCTCTCTCTCTCTCTCTTTGCCTCTGTCTCTCCATAACTCAGCCTTTCAAATAAATAAAGAAATCTTTTAAAAAAAAAAGAATTCATGTAATAATGACCATAGTTTATTTTTTGTTTTATCACAGTAAAAAGTAACAAATGTGATTTCTAGAATAAAATTTGTGTTTTATTTATGTTCCAATAATATTTTTTCCTTCAGAAACGGTTTTGATTGTGAATACTGGTTACAACCTTTGCCAGCATTCAAAGACTAGGGCCAGCATTGTGGCGTAGAAGGTAAAGCTACTACCTGTGATGCTGGCATCCCACATAGGTGCCAGTTTGTGTCCTAGTTGCCCCACTTCTGATCCAGCTCCCTGTTAATGATCCGGGAAAAGCAGCAGAAGATAGTGGGTTTCTGCCTCCTACTAGGGACAGCTGGAAAAAGCTTTTGGCTCCTGGCTTCAGACTACTGCAACCCGGCCATTGTGGCCCTCTGGGTAGAGAACCAGTGGACAGAAGCACATGCACTATCTCTGTTCATCTCCATCTCTCTGTAACTCTGACTTTCAAATAAAATAAATAAATCTTGAAAGAAAGGTAAGAGTGTGGGCGGGAGGGCAGGTAGGGTGGGAAGAATCACTGTGTTCCTAAATTTGTGTTTATGAAATGCACAAAGTTTATATACCTTAAATAAAAGGATTATGGGTTAAAATTATTATTATTATTATTTTTTGACAGGCAGGGTGGACAGTGAGAGAGAGAGACACAGAGAGAAAGGTCTTCCTTTTCCATTGGTTCACCCCCCAATGGCTGCCGCGCCATGCTGATTCGCAGCCAGGAGCCAGGTGCTTCTTCTGGTCTCCCATGTGGGTGCAGGGCCCAAGGACTTGGGCCACAGCAGAGAGCTGGACAGGAAGAGGAGCAACCGGGACAGAATCCAGTGCCCTGACCGGGACCAGAACCCGGTGTGCTGGCGCTGCAGGCGGAGGATTAGCCTAGTGAGCTGTGGCGCCAGTCTGGGTTAAAATTATTTAAAGACAGCTATTGTTACTGTCTCTCAACTGTGGCCAAGTTCAGGTTTAGAAATCGAGTGACTATCACTACTTTAGTTATTAATCACAGCAGGCACTTCGGTAAAATTAAGACTTGGTTGCTAGGATATATAGCTTTAAGGGAACATTTCTGGTATTTTTATGCTTATGTTGACCTTAAAGATTAATGCAAAGAATGGTGTATTTCCAGTTTGTAGTGACCATAAAATCCAGCTGCAAAAGGTAAGCAAAAACTGCACTTGTATTTAGATAGTAGCAGCTGAAACAGTTTTACTCTGTTGTTTGTACTCTATGATTGAAGCTAATGGTGAATGGCATAATTAAGAGATTCAAAACCAGGTATTCTAAATAATATATAGTAAGGTAACTTGGGTGATATATGGGGGAAGTTACTATTGTTTATTTATTTGTTTTATTTGACAGGCAGAGAGAAAGAAAGAGATAATGAGAGAGATAGACACCAAAATCTATCCTTTGGTTCACTCTCCAAATGCCTTTAATGGTTGGGTCAAGACCAAAGCCAGGAGCCAAGAATTCAATCCAGGTGGTCCCATTAGTGGCAGGGGACCAACAATTTCAACCATTACCTACTGTCTTCAGGGGTAGGTATTAGCAGGAAGAGGGAGAGAAACTGGGACCTGAATCCAGATACTCCACCAAAGGGTGGATTTCTCAACTGGAGGCTTAACTACTAAACCAAATGCCAACCTCTGGGGGAGTTTCTAAAAGTAAAAGGAAATTGGAACATTCTCCTTTCTTGTTATTGATGTCATGTTTGTGCTTTATGAATCATGTTAGTCCCACAGAATGCTAGGTGTAGTACGTGTTCCACCATGAAATATTTGATTAGACTTCAAAGGCAGAACAAGCCAAAAATAATCTAATATTCCATATTTGATAATATGATAATGTTCTGTTAGTGCATGTTTCTATTAAGTTTTAATCTATTAGAAGTCAAGTACAAGATATTACAGAAAATCACTGTAGAGCTACAAAACTGAATGAGATGGGCATTGAACACACCCATGAAGCAGTATACAAGCTGAATGTTTAAAAAAATCAAACATTTGGAGCTGGTGCTGTGGCGTAGTGGGAAAGGCCACCGCCTTCAGCGCCAGCATCCTATGTGGGTGTCAGTTCAAATCCAGGCTGCTCCGTTTCCAGTCCAGCTCTCTGCTGTGGCCTAGGACAGCAGTAGAAGATGGGCCAAGTCCTTGGGAGACCCAGAGGAAGCTCCTGGCTCCTGGCTTTGATCGGCACAACTCCGGCCTTTGTGGCCAATCAGGGAGTGCGTTAAATAAAAAAAAAAAAAAAATCAAACATCAGGAAAAATTTAGAACCATTTGGAGAGATGCTAGCAAGTACTCATGTAATGTCACTCCATATTTTTGAAGCAGCAGTTTTTCCAAGCCTGTCCCTATTGTATGTGCTCTATTCACCTTCCCTCACCTGAACCTATTAACTGTGTCCAGGAGGTTCTAGCATTGCCTCATTTTATTGTTACGGTAACTGAGGAACAAAGAGATGGAGGAAGTCATTCATCATACAAGATAGGAAGTACAAGAACAACCGTTTGAACCTGATGATTCTATGTTTAATGTCTCGACTCTTGACTGATTTCTCTTCTTCTTGAAAGGTCTGGAGTCCTTTATTTTCTAAGTCCAAGTCTCTAAATGACCTGTGCCACCCCTTTGTGGGTTTGAATGGCAGAAATGCATGCGCTCCCCACTGGGAGAGAAATGGAAGAAACGCTTTCTGGCATTTCTGGCTTTAGAACATGTTCAGCTTCACCTTTTGGAGTTAGTTAGAAGAACTGAGCTGATTGGATCTCTGGGGATGTTTTTTGTTTTACCGGTTTTAGCCAAGTTGGCTTTCGTACCTTTAAAAGTATGTTGGACCTGCAGGCATCCTTAGCCTGGATGATTTGAACACTGATTCTGACTGAGGGAAGAACATGGCTTGCTACCTATGTTGTCTTAGAGTGAAAAAATACATTCTGGTGCTAGTGACAAACATTTTCGTGTAGCATATTAATGCAATTTGGTCTTATTCAAAGAAATTTGGACAGTGGAATTAGTTGTGCACATCAGAGTAAAAAGCAAATTAGTTCATAAAAAAGTGAACAGAACATAAATGAAATGCAAGTAAACTTAACTAAGACAATTGTCTTCATGAGTTTTACTCCTTATATTATCTTAAAATAGTTGCCAAAATAATAGGTTTAAAATTGCTATTATAAGGTCTTGGATGTTAAACTCCAGCATACTATCCAGAGGTACTAAAAACCTTTAATAGAAATTGTACTAAATGCAAGGACCTGTCTACTCACAGTTGTGAACTTAGATTAAAATATAAATAATCTTATCCAATCTTTAATCTCTCAACTCTAGAATTGAAATATTTAATCACTGACAGAAAGTTTTAAGCTATCTGTGGAGCTAACAATGTAACCTTCAAGGTTTTTAATAGAAGCACAAATATATAGATAACTTCAAAATTTGGATCTCAAAGTCTTCACAGAACATTCTAGAATGAAAGCTTTAGGCCTTTCTAAAAATCAGGTGGGCTAGTTTAAGGTCTTTTAATTGATGTCTTTAGGTTCCTAACAAGGGCAGAGTTTGAGATTCAGAGTCAGAGAAACTTAGAGCTGGAGCCTTTGAAAGAAGGCCCTGGAAGGCACTAACACACACCAAGGGCCGACTCCTACTACAAGTGTCTTGGAGGTCAAAAATTCTAGGCAGCATCTAGCAACCTTATTTTCCTGATGCCAACACTCTGGGGCCTTTGACCCAGCTCAGGGAAGGATGTGATGGCAGAAGGGCTCTCCCGTACCTGCTGCTTGCCAGAGAAACTGCAAGCAGGGAGGCTCTTGTCTCCCTTAGAAATCTCTCCAATCTGGAGTAAATTTCAGTCATTTACCAAACACGCTTCACATAAATTATTCCAAACCATGTTTACTTACTTGAGTCTAAAATCCTGTGGATGGACAAAGCACACATGGCCTCAGAAAAAAAAAAATCTCACTGGAGCCCAGCCCAGTGAACACAACTTTTCCTTCTCCAAGAAGTTAAGTCCAGGTTTTAACCCTCTGGCATTAGATGAGGCCACACAACAGAGGATATTAAATTACAAGACCTTTTTTTCTCTTTCTATTTGGTCAAAGACATGTAAATAAATGATCAGGAGAAGCAAAGCTAATACAAAAAAGAGATTCACAGATGAGTTTATCAAGACCAGAAGGAGAATTCTCTAGTTATTTAAAATAGTGTACTACACTTGTTCTCCTACAAATTTAAACATGGTGACAATAATGTTATCAATTTTTCTTCCAATTTGACCATACAGTTTTAGAGATTTTCTGGGCTTCTTGTATGAAAACACTTTCTTAAGGAATTGGTAATGGAAAAGTTTCTCTCTCAGGTAATAACACAGCTTTCTACTTGATTCCTCAGCTTCCTGAACCTGTGTTTTTTAAGGGCTACATTTCTTACTCACAGAACTGTTGTGAGAATTGATTAATTAGCATTCACGAAATGTTAATATAAAAGATGCTTAAGAAGAATCAGTGTCACTATAATACAGGGGTTTCCAAAAGGAGACCTCCTTGTCCTATTTTTTCTTAATTCTAACCAAATTTCAGGGTTTGGCCAATGCCAAATATGGAAATATTCGGACAAAAGAATTCTAGTGTTTGAAATCTGATTGCTTGTGGTGTGCTGTTGATATTATATTCCTATTAGGCCATAATTAACATAGTACCCCATGACTGCAGCCTTTTGTTTATATCATTTTTCCTTTTGAGGAATATTTTGGTCAAAGGAAAACAATTAAAGAATGTTACAGCTGTCTGATAGGTGAGGCAGTATCTGTCTTCTTGTTTAGGACATCAGCTTATTTTCAGTTTTGACTACTCTTTGTTTTCCACACCATTTATATTAAAGATAAGTTTCTCTTGTCCTTCATTTGGAAGATATCTGCAACTGTAACCTCTGAAATCCTTGTCCTGTGTATGCCTCCAGGTCTATTGGGATTATTTACTTCATTGCACAATGTCCAATCATGTTGACTCTGTATTTTTCAGCCCAGCATTATTTCCAAGGTCCATCAATTTCTGGTCCCGAATCATTGAATCTCCTATTTCCCCTCACAGGGTTTTAGAAATGTGAATACCATCAGAAGCAATGTGCAGGCTGAGGCTGTGGGACCAGGTTAATTTTCCCAAAGTAATTTTTTTTTGACAGGCAGAGTTAGACAGTGAGAGAGAGACAGAGAGAAAGGTCTTCCTTCCATTGGTTCACCCCCCAAATGGCCGCTACAGCCGGCGCGCTGCGCCAATCCGAAGCCAGGAGCCAGGTGCTTCCTACTGGTCTCCCATGCGGGTGCAGGACCCAAGGACCTGGGCCCTCCTCCACTGCCCTCTGGGGCCACAGCAGAGAGCTGGACTGGAAGAGGAGCAACCAGGACAGAATCTGGTGCCCCAACAGGGACTAGAACCTGGGGTGCCAGTGCCACAGGTGGAGGATTAGCCAAGAGAGCCACGGCGCCAGCCTCCAAGGTAATTTTATCAATCTTTCTGATCAGATGCTAGCACACAAGAGCTTTTGGCCCCATACAAATGGAGAGTGTGATGGCAGAGAGCTTCCTTGTAAGTTTTTAAAGATATATTTATTTAATTGAAAGTCAGTGTTACAGAGAGAGAGAGAGAGAGAGAGAGAGAGAGAGAGATCTTCCATCTGCTGGTTCACTCCCCAGATGGTCACAACAGCCTGGGTTGGGCCAGGCCAAAGCCAGGAGCTTCAACCAGGTCTCCTATGTAGGTGGCAGGGACCCAAACACTTGGGCTATTTTCTGCTGCTTTTCCCAGGTCATTAGTGGGGTGCAGGATCTGAAGTAGAGCAGCCGGGACATGAACTGGCACTCAGATAGGATGCCAGCAATGCAGATGGCAGCTTTACTTGCTGTGTCAAAATGGGCCATGGCAGAGATCTTCTTTTTCTACTCACTGTTTGTGGTGGAGATTATTGGCAGAAATTCTTGTGTACTTGCCAAAAAAAAAAAAAATCACCATGGCATTGATTTAGGTTTCCATATTTCTTTTTCAGTCTGTCCTTGTCAAAGAGGAAAGGATAGGGTCCACAGGCCAGCACCAAATACATGATAAGCACTCAATTGCATTCGTGATGGTGAGTCATTCAGTAGCCAAATCTTGTTGAGTTCCTACTATGTACTGGTTGCTTTCTGCAGTAAGAAAAGCAGGCAAAGCCATTATACTACTATAACTTACATCCTTGCCTGGGTGGGAAGGATGAGATGGTATCTTCAGAACTCCCTAAGAACAACTGGTGAGCTTCAAAGATCCAGGAGAAGTATACTGCAACTTGTCAACCATACATTTGGGGCATGTTGGCCTTTCCTCCCCTGATGGTAGCTGTAAGCCTTTTCTTGACTGTAGGTGCATCTTCACTGTTCTAAAAAAGAAACTTTCAAAAATGCTGCCATTTCTACCTTGTCCAAGGCCTCCTTAAGACAGAAGCCTTTACAGCATTCTAATTTGAAGTTTATATAAAATGTGTCATTGCCCAGTCGCTAGGACTGAGAGAATCTAGAACCTTGCTCCAAGAATGGCGTGGCCATGGATGGTCTCTTCTCAGGATTTGTACCCCTTCACTGTATCTTCCCTCCCCTTTCTCAGGGGCCAGTCAGCGAGTGACTGCCTTGGCATGATCACTGCATTTCCTACACAGGGCTTCAACAGCTGATTGGCTGAAATCAAGACGGATTGTGTCACTCACGTTATCTTTATCTGCTAATTTATTACCCTACTCAAATGATAAAAACAAAAGTTTATTTTCCAGGGTTTATTTTGAGCAGCAGATGAATATAGAGCCCCTATTTTTCTTCTTCCTATACTTTTTCAAGAAGACAGCTGTAGCAAATGCCCCCTCATGTGAGGCCTCATCATTATTTCTTCTTGATACACATGTGGTTTGATAGCTGCTTGTGGACTGACAACACTGTAACCAACAGGTTATAGTGTCTAACTCTCTAGCATCTTCTTACATGTTCCTTGCATTCCACTTTAAGAGTAAACTTTGTACTTTTCTTTTTAAATTTCCAGGGGCTGATGTGTTTAGCCAAGACTGCATTTTTTCATGTGAAATAGGGATCCGTAATACTATGGAAAGCCACACTGGCATATTTTGGGATTAATTTCCTAGTAACAATGGATTTAATACAAAACATACTCCTATTGTAGTAAAGAAAAAAGCCAAAGGGAGCAATATGCATTTTGAAGACTTTGCCAAACAAGGCAATGTTTGTTTATGCTTTGGAGAAAAATTAATGTGTTTTGTTTATGTTTGCATACATCTTTCTAGAACACATGCATATGCAAAACACAGTTGTTGTGTTATTATTAATATTTCTATTGTGGGTCCTTTTCCCTGTTCATATGACTTCCTCTAAATGACTTTACCTTTATCCCATCAGGATGAATGTTGTAACCCTGTCTAACCTGCTATGACCTGTGCTACCTAGATAAGAACACTAACAAGCATTGGCTTCAGCTATGGATTGACTCTTCTGTGCTTCATGGAGATTATATAAATAGAGACAGACATTTTTTATACCAAAATAAGCTTATCTTTTAATTTCATTTTTCCATAAACTTTGTGAGTTGTATATATATGTCTGCATGTGTGTGTGTGTGTGTGTGTGTGTGTCACAGCTGTACACATAAACTGCCTCCAGTGGAAAAAAAATAAGTGAATTCTTTCTGATGAGTTAGTTAAATTTGACAAGTAACTATTTTCAGGGTTTGGAAAACCCAAATTAACATACAAAACACTCCATTCCTTTAAAGAAATTGGTCTAAAGTATACTTTGGGTCTTGGGTTTTATGCAAAATAATTTTAGTATACTAAAATATTTTATAGGATACTAAAATGTTTTTTTTGTGTGAAACTTCTTTGACTTAACATAGCCCTAACTTAAAAAGTTCACACTTTTGCTTTAGTTATTTTCTTAAGTTTTTGTTTACTCTGTACAATTCAAATTTGTTAACAAGTGTGTGAACCAAATATACTAATTGGTTGTTATGTTTAAAAACTCCTTTTACTTCCTTGTGCTGCTTTCTACCTTCCTTTCATCTTTACATTCCCTTTCCTTTTCTTCTCTGTTTTTTCAGTATGTGCCCATACATATAGACATATTAACAGGTTTAAATGTGTGTGTTTTCATAGAGGCATGCTTACTTGTACATGTAAAAATGAATTTTATTTCTAGATTTCTTCACTAAGAGGTCCAGACAACAATATGTGGTATCCCTGGTCACATCACACACCCAGATGTTGGCTTCTGCTACCCTTCTCTGCTAAAAGAAGCCAGAGTTCTTGGGAGAAATGACGGATTTCAAAGGTAGGGATAATAAAGCATAAAACAAATCTGAAACAGCTCATGGCCAAAAATGGAGGAAATTCTCAAGAATTATGGAAAAATGTCAGAAAGATACAGAAAGGGATTGCATTGACCATGGCTGAAAGTATTTGAGAATAATAGTAAAATTTAACCAATTAACAAGTTGGAATCATGAGGACATCCTGATACCAATAAATAAGTGTAGGAGAAGCAAATATTCTTTCTTAACACAGAACACTGATGAATAAATGAGGAAGAAATGATGGAAGTAGAAATTGTCATAAAGCAATTATCCCAGTGAGAATTTATTGAAGCAGGAGATTTCAAGGAAGTCCAAGTATGTGGGGGTGTAATTAAGGCTTGCAAAATGCTGGAACTTTACTCTTTAAGATCTGTCAAGGACTTGAAAAAGAAGAAAAGGCCATAAAACAGTAAGTACTCTAGTTTGGAGCAGAGGAAAAAGACATGACAAAGAAATAATGAGAGCTCTTGAAATATTTCACATTAAAAAATCATCTATTATGTGCTGGCGCCGTGGCTCACTTGGTTAATCCTCCACCTGCAGTGCTGGCATCCCATATGGGCGCCAGGTTCTAGTCCCGGTTGCTGCTCTTCCAGTCCAGCTCTCTGCTGTGGCCCCAGAGGGCAGTGGAGGATGGCCCAAGTGCTTGGGCTCCTGCACCCACATTGGAGACCAGGAGGAAGCACCTGGCTCCTGGCTTCCGATCGGTGCAGTGCTGTCTGTAGCGGCCATTTGGGGATTGAACCAACAGAGGGAAGACCTCTCTCTCTCTCATTCTCTCTCTCTCACTGTCTATAACTCTATCTGTCAAATAAAAAAGATCATCTATTATAAAGGAAAATGCTGACATTATGGTGGAGAAATCTGCCAGGCATCAATATGGCCAATGATCAAATTTAACATCACCAAAGATGTGATAGGCTACTATGAGAATCTGGTAATAGGTACTAAGAAAAACAGAATATTTCAAGCTACATTTCTGCCAAGAGAGCATGATCTAAGCCTGGTTATGAGGAAACAGCAGATAGATCCAGACTGAGGATCAACCTAAAAACTTAGAACTTTACTCTTCAAGAATCTGCCAAGGATGCAAAAGACAAGAAAAGACCATAGAACCACTAGGGTTCTAGTTTGGAGGAGAGAAAAGAGACATGACAAAGCAATGCAATGAGCATTCATTTCTGTGTGGGATTCTGGGCCAGAAAGGAATGATTTTATTGAGACAATTGCAAAAATTTGAGTTAGGTCTGTTGATTAAATGGTTGCTGTATATCAATGTTGATTTTCTGGTTTGGAAGTTTGTATGATGCTTATGTAGAAATGTTCTTGGTTTGGGGAAACAGTGGAGTTTTTAGAAGTGTTAGGGTTTTTATACTTGTTTTCAATCTTCTCTGAAATGATTAGAATAAAACTGACTAATAGGAGTATATAAGAGTGTGAGTATGTGTGTTTGTGTGTGTACTTGGCTGGGGGGAGAGAATGCAGAGAGAAAGAGAGAGGGAGACAGAGACTAAGAGAAGGCAATGAAACAAATGCTTTTGATAATACTTGAAGAATCTGTGCATATGGGATATAGATGGTTTTTTTTTTTTTACATATTTTTTGTGACTGGTAAATTTGTAATTAGTTAAAATAACTTGTGGGGCTTTTTTCATTCGAGAACCCTGAACGAGAATAATTGAGGACTCTAAAAGCTACTCCCTTAAACTAAATGAGTTAGTAAGCTACATTTAATGTAGAAACATCTAAGAACACATTTTGACTTCCCCTTTTTGTAGATTCCAAATTCCACTTACTTGAGGATAATATTCTGAAGCTTATGGAATCATGGTGGGAGGAAGCTGAAGTACCTCAAGTGAAAGGACAGAAGCAGCTAACAAATGATCAATAGCAAATTATCATAATAATAAAAGTAAAATAAATATTTAATAAGTAGACTTAAATCAGACCTTTCAATTTTGTGTTATTCTTAGAGTGAATAACATATCAGAGGAAAAGAGGAAAGGATTATCTTTCAAATATAGGAATTTCACATTTCCACTCATTGGTCTCCTGCACAGGGGACCACTATAGTCTATAATACCCTGATCTAACACGTTAAGCCTCTGCTCTACACTTAATGCATTATTGTTGTTGGTTGATAATACCTTTTTGGCATTTTATTGCAGAATAAAATGAAAATGCTTGGACTTGAGTCGTATGGACAAGGTTTCAAATTCTTACTCTCATTTGTTTTTTGCTGCTTCTCAAGTTGTCTGAATTTTCGTCCTTTGGTAGGGTTATTGAGATTACATACACTTAATACATGATTTAGGCACAGGCAGTGACTTGGACAGAATAGACTTAAAGGGTAATAATGATTCTTATTTCTTTGTAACAGGCCATGATTTTTGCTCAATTACCTGAACTGATCACTTCATGATGTATATGCATGTGTCAAATCATCACATGGTACTCCATAAATACATATGATTGTCAATTAAAACTGAGATAATTTTTTTGAAAAAGAGAAGTTATGTAGTGTGGAGGCCCTGAATATCAAATAGGTTGCTCTGGGGAAGAAAGAAGAGAGAGAATATGTGTGCCAAGAGCAAAGGAAATATTCTATCGCATACTATTTGGATGTTGCCATTGTCATCATCACCATCATAATCATCATAATAGCAATAGCACCATTGTCCTTATTTATCCTTATTGTTCTCATTTGTGGCATGCATGCCACAAATGTTATCTCCCTATAAAATATTAGCTTTTCTTCACCACAACTCACTGAAATTGTACTAATTATTTCCCCTCTTTTACTGAGAGCTTAAATTACTTGTCCAGGCCGGCACCGCGGCTCACTAGGCTAATCCTCCGCCTAGCGGCACCGGCACACCAAGTTCTAGTCCTGGTCGGGGCGCCGGATTCTCTCCCGGTTGCCCCTCTTCCAGGCCAGCTCTCTGCTGTGGCCAGGGAGTGCAGTGGAGGATGGCCCAAGTCCTTGGGCCCTGCACCCCATGGGAGACCAGGATAAGCACCTGGCTCCTGCCATCGGATCAGCGCGGTGCGCCGGCCACAGCGTGCTGGCCGCAGCAGCCATTGGAGGGTGAACCAACGGCAAAGGAAGACCTTTCTCTCTGTCTCTCTCTCTCACTATCCGCTCTGCCTGTCAAAAAAAAAAAAATTACTTGTCCAAAAGTAGGGCTGGAATTCAAACCTAAACAATAAGACTCCAATGCTGGCCAATCCAATACACCATACTCTTGAAGGGCTTTTTTCAGTGTGTGTTCCAAGATCCATAATAAATTGGGTAACAATATCTGAGCCTTGACTCTTTGTCCATTTTCTGACTATAATTTATGTCTCCATTTTTTACAACCGGATATCTTTATCACTAAGCATTATGGCAGACACAAAAACAGTGGGAGCTAAATAGTTGCTGAATAGGAGAATAAACTCTTTTGAACCATTTAGTGACAATCAGCGACTGTCACAAGCAAACCTGAACAATCCCCCATACCACTTTGCCTCAATCTTGAAATTTGCATAAATTAGAGATAGTAGCATATGTATCAAAGAACTGTTTTAAGTATTAAACAACTTCATATATGAATGATGCTCACATAGGACACAGTTAATAAATGCTGAATTTTATGATTATTATTATTTACTACAAGATTTTAAACCCTGAAATAGTTAATACAGTCCTCAACATGAGTCAAATTTATTTTCAAAGAGTATTTTGGGAATTTCAAGATGGCAGAGTAGGGAAGAATGTACTGTGCTAGGCTAGGGATAAATAGTAAAAAATAAAAATAAAAATAAATGTCTAGGACATGCATTTTCAGGGGAGAATTAGAGAGAAAACCACACTAACCACACTAGGAATTCTATGAAAGGATTAGGAATGCCATAGACCTGTGTGGAAGGTGCAGATGTATAGCACAAACATGGACACAACACACTACTATAGCAGCTGAGAGCTAGGGTGAGCAGCAGCTTGCAGGAATGAAAATTTTTCCCATAAAATTCAGATTTTAAAGAGAAATAAAAATGAAATCAAAATGAATAATTAAGTAGGTTAAATAAAAAATGTGATGGAAAGCCTTAATAACAGACTTCACAAGGCAGAAGAATGAATACCTGAGCTAGAAGAGAAATCTTTGGAAATTAGAAAACTTAAAAACAGCATTGGAGATTTATGGGATACTATCAAACAGCCCAATGTATGGCTCTTGGGAGTTTCTTCCTTAAGGTGTGGAGAGAATGGCTAAAAGGCCTATTTGGTGAAATAATCACAAAAAAATTCTCTAAGTCAGAGAAAGAAAAGGGCTTCTAAGTACAGGAGGCACATAGAACTCCTAATAGACATGACCAAAACAGATTTTCACCATGACATATTGTAGTCAAATTTTGAATAGTAAAACATAAGAAAAAGATTCTGAAATGTGCATGAAAGAAATACCAGATTACTTTCAGAGGATCTCCAGTTAGATTTAAAGCTTACTTGTCAGAAACTCTACAGGCTTGGAGAGAATGGTGAGGCATAGTCCAAATCTCAATAGAAAAAAACTATCAGCCCAGAATACTGCACCCTGCAAAGCTCTCATTTATGAATTAAGTTAAATAAAAGACCTTCCATAACAGACAGAAATTGAAATAATTTGTTACCACTCATCCAACCTTACAAAAGAAGCCTAAGGAGGTGCTATACAGAGAAACACAGAAAGACAGCCATCATTATTAAGAATGTGAAGCTAGAAAATCTTTCAATAAAAGTACAAAAGAAATCCAAAATAATAAATAGGAATATTTATAGAAAAATGGCAGGGCCAGTCATTACTTATCAATAGTCACTTTGAATGTAAATGGCCTCAACTTTCCAGTTAAAAGATACAGACTTTCTGAATGGATTAAGAAACAAGACCCATCTATTTTCTGCCTGCAAGAAACACATCTCACCAGAAAAGATACATGAAGACTGAAAATGAAAGGATGAAAAAAGATACTGCGTGTTAACAGAAAGCAAAAAGGGCATATGTAGCCATCCTAATATCAGACGAAATAGACTTTAAAACAAAAACTGTTAAAAGAAATGAAGAAGGACACATGTAATGAGTAAGGGATCAATTCAGTAATAACATGTGACTATAATTAATGTATATGCATCCAATCACATGATGTCTGGCTATTTAAAAGATATGTTGATGGATCTAAAGGAAGACATATACTCCAATAGAATACTAATGGGAACTTCAACACCCCACTTTCATTAACAGACAGATCAACTCAACAGAAAATCAACAAATAGACAACAGAGCTAGTCAACACAATGGACCAAATGGACCTAACTGATAATGTACAAAACTTTTCACCCCACAGTTGAAGAATACACATTCTCCTCATTAGTACATGGAACTTCTCTAGGACAGACCATATGTTAGGCCATAAAGCAAGTCCCAGCAAATTCAAAAAACCAAAATCATACTATGCATCTTCTCTGATCACAATGTAGTGAAGACATGAATCAACAACTCAAGAATCTCTAGATCATTTGCAAATACATGAAGACTGAACAACATGCTCTTGAATGAACCATGGGTTATACTAGAAATCAAAAAATTTCAAGTGAAGACAATACATCATATCAAAATTTATGTAATACAGTAAAAGCAGTGTCGAGGGAAATTTATAGCAATTGATGTATACATAAAAAAATTGGAAAGGTGTCAAATGAATGATCAATGCATCTCAAAGACTGAGGAAAACAACAACAAACCAAACCCCAGTTTAGTAGAAGGCAAGAAATAATTAAATTTCAAGAATAAATAAACAAAATTGAAACCAAAAAGTGATACAAAGGTCAGTGAAATAAAAAGCTGTTTTTTTGAAAAAATAAACAATATTGATACACCACTGACCCAACTAACCAAAAAAAAAAAAAAAAAAAGAGGGAGAAGACCCCAAATCAATCAATAAAATAAGAGAAGAAAAAGAAAATGTAACAACAGAGAGCTGTATACCAACAAATTGGTAATCATAGAAATAAACCTAGGTAAACCTACAAGAAAAGGATAGATGCCTAGACACATGCAATCTACCAAAATTGAGTCATGAAGATATAGAAAACCTAAACAGACTGATAATCAAGACAGAGATTGAATCAGTAATGAAAACCATCACAAAAAGGAAAAGTAAAGAACTGGATAGCTTCACTGCTGAATTCTACCAGACAAAGAAGAACTAATTCTAATTCTTCTAAAGCTGTTGAAAACAATTAAAAGGGAAGGAATCCTCTCAAACTCCTATGATGTCAGCATCACCTTAATTCCTAGACCTGAAAAAGATATGACAGAAAACAAAAACTATAGACAATATCCTTGGTAAACATAGATGCAAAAATACTCAATAAAATATTACTCAATTGAATCCAATAACACATTAGAAAAATCATTCAGCTAGACCAAGTGGAATTTATTCCTGGTATGCAGGATGCTTCAACATTCAAAAATCAACCAATGTGATATATCACATTAACAAACTGAAGAACAAAAACCATATGATTAGCTCAATAGATATAGAGAAAGCATTTGTTAAAATGCAACTTCCTTTCATGACAAAAACCTTAAGCAATTGGGTATAGAAGGAACATTCATCAATATAACCAAGGCAATTTATGGCAAACCTATGGTCAGCTTCCTATTGAATGGGAAGAAGTCAGAAGCATTTCTTCTAACATCTGCCACCAGAAAAGTATGCCTACTCTCATCATTGTTACTTAATATAGTCCTAGAAGTTCAAGCCAGAGCCATTGGGCAAAAAAAAGAAATCAAAGGGATACAAACTGTGCAGAGGGGGGGTGGAGCCAAGATGGCAGAATAGTGAGGGCGTGCACCAATAATCTGGGAAAAGATAATTTAATAAAAGTGGAGTTACTGTAGCCTCAGTAAAAGGCTCAGGAAAAAATTGCAGAGGAAACTCTTCCAGATCTAGTGGATGTGACATGGAGGACCTCCGGGGAAGCAAGGTAGCCCACCGTGTGGAAGCCGAGCCGCGAGAACCGAGCCGCAGAGTCTGTGTGCCAGCGCTGGAAGGGGAGGTGAGACAAAATCCCTGGTAACCCAATACATTAGTGGGGGAAGGCAGAAAGAGCCTACAGGGAACGAGGCCTGAAGCCCCACTGGGGAAAGTTCACCAGGCTGACTGGAGGAGAGAAAAAAATTAATAAATAAGGGGAACCGGCACGGACATTAGCCTCTCTCTCCAATCACCTTACAAAGCCGAGCAAGAAAAAGAGCAGGGGCCATTTTAGGTATGTAAAGCGGTGCCCGCCATTAGCCAAGCAGAAAAACCTACCTGACTCTGGTGGGGAGAAATAACAGGAGGTTAAGACCAAGTGAAAATGTGGAGCTGACGAACTGAGACTGTGAAAATCAGAGGGGGGGTGGGGGGGAAAACTCACGGAGTGCACAAACTCGGTAACCTGGGCAACCTAGTGAGAGACTGGAGAAATTTGAGACCACACTGAGGGCTGCATAAACTCTTTGTGTGGTCCCAGGGGTAAGCAGACGAATACCCACAGGGACCAGATTTCATACATCAACTACCCTCAATTCCACTCAGCTGTGTGGAATTACTTCCCAACTGAGTCAAAAAAAAAAAAAAAAGAGAGAGAGAGAGAAAGAGTGCAAGCGAGCGAGAGAACAATCTGGGTGAGTCACCTTTGGGATACCCTTAACCCTGAAGAACCAAACAGGGCTCTCTGGCCACACCCATCACAGCCTCTAAGGAGCCATCAAAAGCAGACAGTCCACTTAATCTAGAGTCATAGTATAATGAGAAAAAAACACCACAGCGAAGAAACCAAAGAATATCTCCAATATGCCAAACAACAAATGCAGAAACTGAGGTAACAAGAACAAGGAAGACACTATGACGCCCCCAAAATGAAATAGACTCCCCAATTCAAGATTATGAAGATGATGAGCTAGAAGAAATGCAAGAAGCAGATCTCAAAAAATTGATAAGAACATTAATAAGTTCTCAAAAACAAATTCTTGAACTACAGAAATCCTTATTGGACAGGGTAAAAAATCTCTATTGTGAAAATGAAATATTAAAGAGGAATCAAAATGACATGAAACAACTAGTAGAACATGAAACTGTGATAGTGATGAGAAATCATAATGAAATGAAGAATTCAATTGATCAAATGACAAACACATTAGAGAGCCTTAAAAACAGAATGGGTGAAGCAGAAGAGAGAATATCGGACTTAGAAGACAGAGAACAGGAAAATATATAGTCAAACCAAAGAAAAGAAGAGGAAATTAGAAATCTAAAAAATATTGTGGGGAATCTACAGGATACTATTAAAAACCACAACATTCGGGTTATAGGAGTTCCTGAAGGCATGGAGAGGGAGAAAGGATTAGAAGGCCTTTTTAGTGAGATACTAGCAGAAAATTTCCCATGTTTGGAGAACGACAGATACATCCTAGTACAGGAAGCTCATACTACCCCTAATAAACATGACCAAAAGAGATCCTCACCATGACACGTTGTAATTAAACTCACCTCAGTTAAACATAAAGAAAAGATCCTAAAATGTGCAAGAGAGAAACGTCAGATTACTCTCAGAGGATCTCCAATCAGACTCACAGCTGACTTCTCATCAGAAACCCTACAAGCTAGGAGGGAATGGCGAGATATAGCCCAGGTACTAAGAGAGAAAAACTGCCAGCCCAGAATATTATATCCTGCAAAGCTCTCATTTGTGAATGAAGGTTAAATAAAGACCTTTCACAGCAAACAGAAATTGAAAGAATTTGTCGCCACTCGTCCAGCCCTGCAAAAGATGCTTAAAGATGTGTTACACACAGAAACACGGTCATCAATATGAAAGAAGGTAAATGAAGGAAACCTCACAGCAAAAGATCACAGGAAGTTCAAAACATACTAGAAAATATCTTTGGCAAATGGCAGGGCAAAGTTACTAGTTATCAATAGTCACATTGAACGTTAATGGCCTGAACTGTCCAGTTAAAAGACACCGTTTGGCTGATTGGGTTAAGGAACAAAACCCATCAATTGGCTGCTTACAAGAAACACATCTTTCCAACAAAGATGCATACAGACTGAAAGTGCAAGGCTGGAAAAAGATATACCATGCCAACAGAAATGAAAAATGAGCGGGTGTAGCCATATTAATATCAGACAAATAAACTTTATCACAAAACCTGTTAGGAGAGACAAAGAGGGACACTATATAATGATTAAGGGTTCAATTCAACAGGAAGATATAATGATTATCAATGTATATGCACCTAATTACAGGGCACCGGTTTATTTAAAAGATTTGTTAAGGGACTTAAAGGGAGACTTAGACCCCAATACAATAGTACTAGGGGACTTCAATACTCCACTCTCAGAAATAGACAGATCAACAGGACAGAAGATCAACAGGGAGACAGTAGATTTAAACGACACTATACCCCAAATGGATCTAACACATATCTACAGAATCTTTCATCCTACACAGAAAGCATTTACATTCTTCTCAGCAGTACATGGAACCTTCTCAAGGATTGACCACATACTAGGCCATAAAGCAAGTCTCAGCAAATTCAAAAGAATTAGAATCATACCATGCAGCTTCTCAGACTATAAAGGAATGAAGTTGGAAATTAGCAACTCGGGAATCCCTAGAGCATATGCAAACACATGGAGATTAAACAACATGCTCCTGAATGAACAATGGGTCATAGAAGAAATTAAAAGAGAAATCAAAAACTTTCTGGAAGTAAATGAGGATAACAGCACAACATACCAAAACTTATGGGATACAGCAAAAGTAGTTTAAGAGGAAAGTTTATATCAATAGGTGCCTACATCAAGAAATTGGAAAGGCACCAAATAGATGAGCTTTCAATGCATCTCAAGGATCTAGAAAATCTGCAGCAAACCAGACCCAAATCTAGTAGAAGAAATAATTAAAATCAGAGGAAAAATCAACAGGATTGAATCAAAAAAAATTACAAAATGTCAGCCAAATGAGGAGCTGGTCTTTTGAAAAAATTAACAAAATTTACACCCCATTGGCCCAACTAACTAAAAAAAGAAAAGACCCAAATCAATAAAATTAGATAAAAAGGGAATGTAACAACAGACACCACAAAAATAAAAAGAATCATCAGAAATTACTACAAAGACTTGTATGCCAGCAAACAGGGAAACCTATCAGAAATGGATAGATTCCTGGACACATGCAACCTACCTAAATTGAACCAGGAAGACATCAAAAACCTAAACAGACCCATAACTGAGACAGAAATTGAAACAGTAATAAAGACCTTCCCAACAAAGAAAAGCACAGGACCAGATAGATTCACTGCTGAATTCTACCAGACATTTAAAGAAGAACTAACTCCAATTCTTCTCAAACTATTCAGAACAATCGAGAAAGATGGAATCCTCCCAAATTCTTTCTATGAAGCCAGCATCACCTTAATTCCTAATCTGGAAAAAGCTGCAGCATTGAAAGAGAATTACAGACCAATATCCCTGATGAACATAGATGCAAAAATCCTCAATAAAATTCTCGCCAATAGAATGCAACAACACATCAGAAAGATCATCCACCCAGACCAAGTGGGATTTATCCCTGGTAAGCAGGGATGGTTTAATGTGCGCAAAACAATCAATGTGATACACCGCATTAACAGACTGCAGAAGAAAAACCATATGATTATCTCAATAGATGCCGAAAAAGCATTTGATAAAATACAACATCCTTTCATGATGAAAACTATAAGAAAACTGGGTATGGAAGGATCATTCCTCAATACAATCAAAACAATTTATGAAAATCCCATGGCCAACATCCTATTGAATGGGGAAAAGTTGGAAGCATTTCCACTGAGATCTGGTACCAGACAGGGATGCCCACTCTCACCACTGCTATAGAATATAGTTCTGGAAGTTTTAGCCAGAGCTATTAGGCAAGAAAAAGAAATTAAAGGGATACATATTGGGAAGGAAGAAGTCAAACTATCCCTCTTTGCAGACGATATGATTCTTTATTTAAGGGACCCAAAGAACTCTACTAAGAGAATATTGGAACACATAGAAGAGTTTGTGAAAGTAGCAGGATATAAAATCAATGCACAAAAATCAACAGCCTTTGTATACACAAGCAATGCCACGGCTGAGGAAGAACTTCTAAGACCAATCCCATTCACAATAGCTACAAAAACAATCAAATACCTTGGAATAACCTTAACCAAGGATGTTAAAGATCTCTACGATGCAAATTACAAAACCTTAAAGAAAGAAATAGAAGAGGATACCAAAAAATGGAAAAATCTTCCATGCTCATGGATTGGAAGAATCAATATCATCAAAATGTCCATTCTCCCAAAAACAATTTATACATTCAATGCAATAACAATCAAGGTACCAAAGACCTTCTTCTCAGATCTGGAAAAAAATGATACTGAAATTCATATGGAGACACAGGAGACCTCGAATAGCTAAAGCAATCTTGTACAACAAAAACAAAACCGGAGGCATCACAATACCAGATTTCAAGACATACTACAGGGCAATAATAATCAAAACAGCATGGTACTGGTACAGAAACAGATGGATAGACCAATGGAACAGAATAGAAACACCAGAAATCAATCCAAACATCTACAGCCAACTTATATTTGATCAAGGATCCAAAACCAATCCCTGGAGTAAAGACAGTCTATTCAATAAATGGTGCTGGAAAAGCTGGATTTCTACGTGCAGCAGTATGAAGCAAGACCCCTACCTTACACCTTACACAAAAATTCACTCAACATGGATTAAAGACTTAAATCTACCACCCAACACCATCAAATTGTTAGAGAGCATTGGAAAAACCCTGCAAGATATAGGTACTGGCAAAGACTTCTTGGAAAATACCCTAGAAGCACAGGCAGTGAAAGCCAAAATTAATATTTGGGATTGCATCAAATTGAGAAGTTTCTGTACTGCACAAGAAACAGTCAGGAAAGTGAAGAGGCAACCGACAGAATGGGAAAAAATATTTGCAAACTATGCAACAGATAAAGGGTTGATAACCAGAATCTACAAAGAAATCAAGAAACTCCAAAACATCAAAACAAACATCCCACTTAAGGACCTCAATAGACATTTTTCAAAAGAAGAAATCCATATGGCCAACAGACACATGAAAAAATGTTCAAGATCACTAGAAATCAGGGAAATGCAAATCAAAACCACAATGAGGTTTCATCTCACCCTGGTTAGAATGGCTCACATTCAGAAATCTGCCAACAATAGATGCTGGAGAGGATGTGGGGAAAAAGGGACACTAACCCTCTGTTGGTGGGAATGCAAATTGGTTAAGCCACTATGGAAGTCAGTCTGAAGATTCCTCAGAAACCTGAATATAACCCTACCATAAACCCAGCCATCCCACTCCTTGGAATTTCCCAAAGGAAATTAAATTGATAAACAAAAAAGCTGTCTGCATCTTAATGTTTATTGCAGCTCAATTCACAATAGCTAAGACTTGGAATCAACCTAAATGCCCATCAACAGTAGACTGGATAAAGAAATTATGGGACATGTACTCTATCGAATACTACACAGCAGTAAAAAACAATGAAATCCGGTCATTTGCAACAAAATGGAGGAATCTGGAAAACATCATGCTGAGTGAATTAAGCCAGTCCCACAGGGACAAATATCATATGTTCTCCCTAATCGGTGACAACTGACTGAGCACCAAAGGGGAAACCTGTTGAAGTGAAATGGACACTATGAGAAACAGTGACTTGATCAGCTCTTGTCCTGACGGTTGATGTACAATGTAATACTTTATCCATTTTAGTATTTTTTTTTTGATCTAGTACCATTGGTTGAACTCTGTAATTAACACACAATTATTCTTACTTGTTTAAATTTTAACTGAAAAGTGATCCCTGGTATGAATTTGGAAAACATCATGCTGAGTGAAATAAGCCAGTCCCAAAGGGACAAATAGCATATGTTCTCCCTGATCGGTGACAACTAACCGAGCACCCAAAAGGAAACCTGTTAAAGTCAAATGAACACTATGAGAAACAGTAACTTGATCAGCCCTTGCCCTGACTGTTGATGAACAACTTAATATGTTATCCCTCTTAGTATTTTTGTTTGTTTGTTCTACTTAATACTTTTGGTTGAATACTGTAATCAATATACAGTTATTCTTAAGTGTTGAAACTTAACTGAAAAGTGATCGCTGTTAAATATAAGAGTGGGAATAAGAGAGGGAAGAGATGTACAATTTGGGACATGCTCAAGCTGACTTGCCCCAAACGGTAGAGTTATAAACATACCAGGGGATTCCAATTCAATCCCATCAAGGTGGCATGTACCAATGCCATCTCACTAGTCCAAGTGATCAATTTCTGTTCATAATTGATCATAATGATAGGACTAAGAGCCAAAGGGATCACATAAACAAGACTAGTGTCTGAAAATACTAACCGATAGAATAAAAAAGGGAGAGAATGATCCAACACGGAAAGCAAGATACACAGCAGACCCATAGAATGGCAGACGTCCTAAACAGCACTCTGGCCTTAAGGCACTCGGATCTGGCTGAAGAGCCCATGAGAGTATTTCAGGCATGGAAAGCCAAGACACTCTGGCAAAAGAAAAAAAAAAAAGACCTAAATGAAAGATCTCCGTGAGTGAGATCCCAGTGGAAAGAACAGGTCATCAAAGAAGGAGATACCTTTCTCTGAAGAGAGGAGAGAATTTCCACTTTGACCACGACCTTGTCTTAATAAGATCAGAGTTGGTGAACTCAAAAGGCTTCCATAGCCTTGGCAACTCATGACAAGAGCCTAGGGTGATTACTGATGCCATAAACAAGAGTGTCAATTTGTTAAGTCAACAACAGGAGTCACTGTGCACTTACTCCTCATGTAGGATCTCTGTCCTTAGTGTGCTGTACATTGTGATTTAATGCTATAACTAGTACTCATACAGTATTTTTCACTTTGTGTTTCTATGGGGGTGCAAACTGTTGAAATCTTTACTTAATATATGCTAAACTGATCTTCTGTATATAAAGAGAATTGAAAATGAATCTTGATGTGAATGGAAGGGGAGAGGGAGCGGGAAAGGGGAGGGTTGCGGGTGGGAGGGAATTTATGGGGTGGGGAGCCATTGTAATCCATAAGCTGTACTTTGGAAATTTATATTCATTAAATAAAAGTTAAAAAAAAAGAAAGACAAAAAAAAACTGTGCAGAGGAAGTCAAACTATCCCTATTTGCAGATGATATGATTCTAAATGTAGGAGATTCAAAAGACTCCACTGAGAGACTACTGGAACTCATAAAGGAGTTTGGTAAAGTGGCAGGATATAAAATCAACACAGAAAAATCAATAGACTTTATATACACAGTGTCATGTCTGAGGAAGAACTTTTAAGATCAATCCCATTCACAATAGCTCTATAAAATTAAATATCTTGGAATAAATTTGACCAAGATGTCAAAGATCTGTATGATGAGAATTACGAACATCAAAGAATGAAATGAAGAAGACATAATAAAATGGCTCTGGCACAATTTAGTGACTTATTAGGTTTGAAGTGTGAGGGACATTTATGATTTGTGAATAACTTGCAGATACCTAGTTTGGGTATCTAGATGGAGGTGATCATTTCAGCAACTGAGATAGAGTAAACAGCCCAGAAATGAACTGGGGAGAGGACACAGTCTTCCCTCCTCTCCAACTGGTGCATTCACTCCTTATTGCTATTAGTTCTCTAGACCTGCTTCCTCTTTCTGAAATCACATCAAATATCTAAATGTCATCTTCCACAAAAGCATTTGCTTTGATCATATGTGAAAGTGTTAATACTTCTGTAGTCTGAACTTGTGGTTAATTTGTTAGTACTGCTCAATTTTGTAAGTATCCCATTCTGCCTTATACGAGAATTGCTTGTGAAACTGTTGATAGTTTGCAAATCCCTTAGAATGGAAACCATGTTTATTTTTTTGCATCTTTTTATCTTAAAAAGCCCAGCAATTAATGTAGTTGATGCAAAAATAAATCAAAATAATTTTAAACAGGCAAAATGAAGACTAGTGTTATTCATTTCTTGAAGAATGTAGCATCTTACACAAAATAAAAGCATCTTGAAAGTAGACAATGTACCGTTCAGCTCTTATATGTTAATCTCATAAGCCACAGTTCAGTTTGTTCTTATCTCAATACTAATTAATGTCCCACTAATATTTCTAAAAACACTCTTTGATATAGATGTCACATCTTCATTTTTTCATTATCCTATCTCTCCATGATACTTATCTTTCAAAGATGACATCTAGCAATGAACATGATCTTAGCAGATTTTGTTTGTCTAAATGTAGTCATAATCTCCTCACTTAGATACCCAGTTATCTTCTTGTCAGCCTCCCGTAGCCCTTGCATTTGTATAAAGACATTTTCCTACCGTTGTGGGATTTTTTTCCATCTTTCATCATATGCTACAGAAAATTATATCCTCTGTCTAATTTTTTTTGAAGAGCTGCTAGCCTGCCAGTTTTGGCAGAGCAAACTAGGACATAGAGTTTGGCAACAAAAAGGCAACCAAGCAACAGACAAAACTTAAGGTTTGCAATGTAGTGATGCTCTTCAACCTGTTGTATTGGGTGTGAAATTAGATCCTATCAATGTCATACTCACCCCCGGAGCAAATTTCCCCGAGTGACAACTACATGCTGTGCTTTAAGCCAAGAGGATAGAATAAAATTTCCAACAATTATGTGCTTGGAGCAGAATTTCTCCAAAAGTACTAACGTGTTACTGATTGGCCTGTAGCTACTTCCAAAGTGTCTCTGGTAACAACAAGCTACTACTTCCCTAAAAAGCTGGAATTATAAGACAGTTGAAATTAAACAAGCATTCACAAGAGTGATTACAAACTTTCTAGGGTATAGAATAATGTAATGTAAAATGGGGATGATATTTCTGAAAATCAGCAGCAATCATTTAGGTTATAACAATAGGCAATGTAAAAGATCATGTCTTCCTTCGTTCTTTCCCTATTTCATCTTTTCCTCCCTCTTCAGCCTCACTCCTCGATCTCACAATCATAAATTTAGCAAATCAACTCTATTCTAGAAACTGTGTCTAAGCTGAAGATCCAATGATGACCAAGTCAGAAGAAAAGGTGAAGGAGCAGCTTCAGATCACAAAGCCAACAGAATTCATGTTGCGGCCCTCCAAAATTCAGGTTAAAGTCTAATCAGCAATGTGCTAGTATTAGGAGGAGGAGCCTTTGGGGATGTTACCTTCTATAAAGTAATGAATAGCAAGAAGGTATTGTCTATAAACCAAAAGAGGGCCCTCAGCCAAGACTGAATACGCTGATGCCCTGATCTTACATTTCCTATCCTCAAGAGCTGTGGAAAATGAATTTCTGTTGTTTGCAAGCTACTCAGTTGATGGCTTTTTTAAAACTTCTATTTAATAAATATAAATTTTGAAAGTACAACTTTTGGATCATAGCAGCTTTTCCCCCATAACCTCCCTCCCACCCGCAACCATCCCATTTCTCCCACTCACTCTCCCATCCCATTTTTCATCAAGATTCATTTTCAATTATCTTTTTATACAGAAGATCAACTAAGTATATACTAAGTAAAGATTTCAACAGTTTGCACCCACACAGACACACAAAGTATAAAGTACTGTTTGAGCAGTAGTTTTACCATTAATTAGCATAGTACAAAGCTGGAGGCATCACAATACCAGATTTCAGGACATACTAGAGGGCAGTTGTTATCGAAACAGCATGGTACTGATACAGAAACAGATGGATAGACAAATGGAACAGAAGAGAAACACCAGAAATCAATCCAAACATCTACAGCCAACTTATATTTGATCAAGGATCTAAAACCAATTCCTGGAGCAAGGACAGTCTATTCAACAAATGGTGCTGGAAAAACTGGATTTCCACATGCAGCAGCATGAAGCAAGACCCCTACCTTACACCTTACACAAAAATCCACTCAACATGGATTAACAATCTAAATCTACCACCAGATACCATCAAATTATTAGAGAACATCGGAGAAACCCTGCAAGATATAGGCACAGGCAAAGACTTCTTGGAAAAGACTCTAGAGGTACAGGCAGTCAAAGCCAGAATTAACAATTGGGATTACATGGAATTGAGAAGTTTCTGTACTGCAAAAGAAACAGTCAGGAAAGTGAAGAGGCAACTGACAAAAAGGGAAAAAATATTTACAAATTATGCAACTGATAAAGGATTAATAACCAGAATCTATAAGGAGATAAAGAATCTCCACAACAACAAAACAAACAACCCACTTAAGAGATGGTCTTTTTTTAAAATCACTGAGTGGACTGAGATGCAGTAGACATCTTGAAAAGCTAACACATCCTTTTTTTTTTTAATTTTTTTTTTTTGACAGGCAGAGTGGACAGTGAGAGAGAGAGACAGAGAGAAAGGTCTTCCTTTGCCGTTGGTTCACCCTCCAATGGCCGCCGCAGCTGGCGCGCTGCGGCCGGCGCACCGCACTGATCCGATGGCAGGAGCCAGGAGCCAGGTGCTTTTCCTGGTCTCCCATGGGGTGCAGGGCCCAAGCACCTGGGCCATCCTCCACTGCACTCTCTGGCCACAGCAGAGAGCTGGCCTGGAAGAGGGGCAACCGGGACAGAATGCAGCGCCCCAACGGGGACTAGAACCCAGTGTGCCGGCGCCGCTAGGTGCAGGATTAGCCTAGTGAGCCGCGGCGCCGGCGCTAACGCATCCTTTTCTGGTTTCCATATTAGCAAATTGTACCTGTTTATATGCATTCCTTAGATTTGTTTTGTCTATATACAAGTGAAAGAATAATCAGAGATACAGTAACTCATTTTCAAAAAAATTACCAAGAAGACCTATATACAACAAAAGTTCCCAAGCTGGTTGTTTTTACCTAAAAAACACATGTTTGAAACACTCAGGAAGCTGTGACTCCTACTAAGAATTTTAATGGACGTATATTTATCAAAAGAAGTACTTAAAAAAAAGAGATGAACTCAACTTCGAATGTGCTACAATGGGCAGGCATTGTGCTGCAGTGGGTGAAGCTGCTGCCTGAGATGCAGATTCCATATGTGTGCCAGTTCATGTCCCAGTTGCTACATTTCTTATCCAGCTCCCTCCTAACGGCCTGGTAAAGCACCAGAAGATGGCCCAAGTGTTTGGCCCCTACCACCCACATGGAGACTTGGATGTAGTTCCAGGTTCCTGGCTTTAGCCTGGTCCAGCCCTGGCCATTTCAGCCATCTGGGGAGTGGGCCAGCTGATAAAAGATCTCTCTTTTTTTTCTCAGCTTTATTTATTTATTTGAAAGGCAGAGTTACACACAGAGAGAGAGAGAGAATGAGAGAAAGAGAGGGAGAGAGAGAGAATCTTTCATCTGCTGGTTCCTTCCTCAGTGGGAGTTTGGCAGATCCAAAGCCAGGAACCAGGAGCTTCTTCCAGGTCTCCCATGTGGGTGCAGTGGCCCAACAAGTTAGTTCATCTTCCGCTGCTTTCCTAGGTGCATTACAGGAACCTGGACTGGACGTAGAGCATCTGGGACTTGAACCAGTGCCCCTATAGGTTGCCAGGATTACAAGTGGTGGCTTTACCTTCTATGCCACAGCATTGGTCCCTGGAAGATCTCTCTCTTCTCTCCCTCTCTCTCTATCTCCTCCTCCTCCTCCTCCTCCTCCTCTTCTTCTTCTTCTTCTTCTTCTTCTTCTTCTTCTTCTTCTCTTTCTCTCTCTCTCTCTCTCTGTCTCTACCTTCCTCTCTATAACTCTGACTTCCAAATAAATTTTAAAAATCTTCCAAAAAAACTAAAAAAATAGGGACTGACGCCGTGACTCACTTGGTTAATCCTCCACCTTGTAGCACAGCATCCCATATGGGTACCGGCTTCTAATCCCGGTTGCTCCTATTCTAGTCCAGCTCTCTGCTGTGGCCCCAGAGGGCAGTGGAGGATGGCCCAAGTCCTTGGGCCTCTGCACCCACATGGGAGACCAGGAAGAAGCACCTGCTCCTGGCTTCAGATTGGAGCAGCTCTGGCCATAGCGGTCATTTGGGGGGTGAACCAACGGAAGGAAGACCTTTCTGTCTCTCTCTCTCTCACTGTCTATAACTCTACCTGTCAAAAAAATTAAAAAAAAACTTAAAAAAATAGAATGTGCCTCAAACACAATGGTTCAGTGAAGCAGGAGAAATGTTTGGAAAAAAGAAATGAGGATATGCAGTGTGAATGCATGTGTGCACATTCATCCATGTAATGTTGTTGGCTTTTCTGTTAATACATCTTGCGCCTACCTCCAGTGTCTGAGAGAATTTTACAGAACATAGGTTTATTCAATTTATCAATTGAATAATTAATTATTTACTAATTCATAAGAAACATTCATTGAGCCCTGAGGACTCTCAAAGCACAGAACTTGATCCCAGTCCCCATTCAAACCATGTTCCCTTCCTGAGTACATGTGTGTATTTATGTGAGGAGAAGTCTCAGAGATTCTTTCCTAGAATGCTAGAACCTGTTTCTCCTTGTAATCACTTTGAGCTAACAGCACAGGTCATTCTGCTTTAATGCTGAAATCTGCTCAATAAGTTGTCACTTGGGGGAGCAGGGATGCCCTCTCTTAGTGACTTCAATGGTTTCTAGTGGGAAGTGTAGAGAACCTTTTCCCACACTGGCAGAGGGAATCTCACTCATTGTTCAGAAAATAGTGACCCATTACCACTGTAGTCCCAATTGCTCAGCAATGAAAATGAGATCAAATGTAGAAATTCTAATCAAAGAATCTATTTCTTCTTTTGTCCTCAGCATTTAGAAGTTTACTGACACAGAGGCCAATCAGTCACATTTAATGAAGGATAAATGAATGTATGAAGTAACTAAAGACTCTTTGTATTCTTACTTCTCATCCTAACTTCTATAATATCCATTTTTTCTTGGACTTCCCAGTTGAATTATTGAAATATTTAGTCTAAACTAAATTTCTCTGTAGGCCTACTGTAAATATGAATGGAAAAACAGTTATCACATGAAATCGGATTTTGAAGTCATGAAAGTAAGGCCAAATAATGGTCTACTCTGAAAAACTGCCACCAAGCTATTTCAAATATAAAAAAGAAGCATTTGATGTGACTAAATAACAAAATTCCAGTATTTATATGAGAGACCTACATTCATTGTTAACAGAAATCTTCCCTGACCCTAAATTCATTCAAACACTAGGTCAGGGGCCCCTTGTTTGGCTGGAGACCTCATAATCATTTAGGCAATTTGCTGCCTAAATCACTTTGCAAAATTTAATGAAGTCTAAAATCCATTCCCATAGGGTTTGGTTGCCACAACAGTTACCTCTGAAAAGAAAGTGAGTGTGACTATTCCAGACATCTTCACCAGCCAGGACAACAGGCTTCTAGAAGCTACTGGAGAAACAGGAATCCCTTCCAAAACAATCATCCAGGGCAGAGTCTTTGATCACCAGGCACCTGCTCATTTCTTCCCTCCAGTCTACATCAAGTCAGCCACAAAGCCCATTATAAGCGAAGTTTTGAGTTTGTCTGGATGAAGTGGTTAGTAATTAGTTCCTTTTACATTTGGTAATTTTGTTAACACAACTCAGTAGGTGTCTTGCTAATTTGTTCATTACTAGGTGAATGAAAATGTGCATCTCTTCTGTGAATACCAATTATTCCTAAATGAGGTAATTTCACCAAGACAGTGAAATTTCCTCATTCTTCCCTGGTTTAAGAATATCACCGCGAGGAATGAACAGCTCCAAACAAAAGAAAACTGTGGGTGGTGGAAAATGGGGCTCCTCCATGACAAAGGGTGCTATACCCCGTTATTCTGCACTCTTCAGAGAAAGCATGTTTCAGGTGAACAGGAATTTATGGGGGGTAGTACATGCTAGCAGTCCTCTTGCTGCAGCCTCAGACCCAAGGTGGCCCTGCATCGCCAGCTTCTCTGGGTGGCCATGAAGGCGGAAGTCACTGTAGAGATATCAGAAGAGCAACTAATCATTTCATTGTTTCTAAACTTGGTCCTTCTCTAGGATTCTTACCATCAGCAAAACAAAGAAACAAAAGTTTTAAGATCTTCAACAAAGAGTTTTCAGATTCCACTGCAATCTTCTGGTCTAAAACATGTCTCTTTTCTGAAACAAATCACTGCATAAGGCTCAGCCTTCAGATGATTCAGTTTGGAGGGAGGTGAGACCCGCCTAGTACCCACTACAATACATTCTGGAAGGCAAGGAGTAGAGTACATGTCACTCCAAGAAAGGACTGGAGGAAAGGATTCACATTCCCTGAAAATAGAAGCTGAGGCTTCTTGCGTTTGCGTCCCTGAACACAGTACAACCTAGAATACACAGAGACATTTGTATACTCCCATTTCCTTCTAAACAGATCCTAGTGTGTTCCCCTTATTCACACATACACGCACTGTGTTGAAAGCCCAAAGAAATGGACTTTTTGTCTTCAGGACAGCAGGGTCCTGAGAGCCCTTCTGAGCCTCTACCTTGCTCTGACACCCAGTGATAGAGGACAGGAAACCTATTGAGAGCATCAAGACAGCTTTGGGGTCACCAGAGAAATGGGGAGGATACAGTGGTCTGTGTTGAGGTGACAGAGCATGAAATCATCAGAGGCTCTGAGCTGCCTCGGCTCCTGTTTCCTTTCCCCTCTTAGCTGTTCCCGAGCAATTTCTCCCACAGGACCAACAGCAGTTTCTCCACTCTGACCTCTTGAGGCAAAATCCATGAAGTTCCATTGTTCTAGGGGGAGTGAAGGGAGAGTTTCTGGTTATCTCACATTTTGTTCTTTGTCCCCTGTCCTAGAATTGCCTTACAGGGCTTTCATGTCCTCACTGATAGAATTATTCTTTGGACTACTTTCATGTAAACAAAAGAACAAAAGGAGACACAGACCATGTATCTCATTCACTGTAGATCCCCATGTGATTTAACCTAGTGCCTAATATGCAGTAGTCATTCAATAAATGCCGTTAGTTATTAATACTTAACAATAGGGGCCAGAATTGTTCCACAGCTGGTAAAGCCACAGCATTTGACGTCAGTATCCCATATGTGCTCTGGTTCATGTCCTGGCTGCTCCCATTCCCAACCAGCTCCATGCTAATGGGCTGGGAAATGCAGCAGAAGATGGCCCAAATGTTTGGGGCCTTTCCACCCACTGGGAGACCTGGATAAAGCTCCTGGCTACTGGCTTTGACCTGACAGAGCACATCCATTGCAGACATCTAGGGAGTGAACCAGCCAATGGAAGAACTCTCTGTCTCTCCTTCTCTTCCTGTAGCTCTGATTTACAAAATAAATAAGTAAATCTTAAAAATGAATAATGAAAACAATAACAAATAACTAACAAGCCTCAGTCCATCAAAGTGATGCCTTATTTTGCATGTTTTGTAACATTTAATCCTCCAAATAACCCTAAGAAGAACTATTAGAAAGGCCATTTTAAGGATGAGAAAACTGAGGCACAGTTCAGAAATACATCTAAGACTATACTGCTCTACGGGGCAGTGCAATGAGTATTTGCTCCCTCCATTATCATTCACTCCTGGAGAAGAGGAATTATGTTATATTTCTCCTGGAATTTTGCACAGTTTCTGCAGAGTCTTGCAATCAAGCAGGATCCAGAACACTGAGTGAGACTGCATTCAAATCCTGACTTTCTCACTTTCTCACTTACTGACTATGTGGTTTTAGTTTACACCTCTAAAGGTCAGTTTCCTCTCTGTGAAATGGAGATAATCACAGTATGCTGTCTCTTATGATTATGGGAAACTCAAACTTAGCACAGCACCTACCCTTCAGTAGGCACTCAATAAATGTTAGTCATCCTATCTCAATGACCAAGCTGGTGCACAGCACAATAGGAGTTCAATAACTATTTGCTGGGTGAAAAACAGACTGAGTAAATGAATGAGTGAGAATGCAACGCCTGCATTCCATTATTTTCTTCCAGGGCCAAGTAACTAACAAAGCTGCACTCACCAATTCTGGCGCTCATACAGCATGGTTGTCAGCTCATGGATCGTGGTCATCTGTTCACACCTGAAAAGCAATAGAAGGAACATCAAGCAGGAGGTGTCTTATTCCACAGGGCACTGCTAAAAGCAGGACTGATACAATCTGCACTTTTTCAGCCTGAAACCTTATGGAGAGGCTCCTTGGCTTAAATGCAGAGTGGATACACATAAGGGGAAAATGAGTCTCCAGGTTGAGCTCTTTACAATGTCATATACCACAGACACAAGAAACCTGATGAGGCCCAATGAAATGGGGACACCTGAGTTAAAGACGGGCTCTGGGAGACATCAATTCAGTGCATTTTCCATGCTGGATGAGAGCCAAGTCCATGAGAAATTCTGCTGTCATTTCCTTTCACAGCCACTGGCAAACAAGTATAAAATCTAGTGAGCTGAAGAGACAGGCATGGTGGCAGAGACTGAACAGCAGACTTAAGTAGATGAGACAGAAATATGCTTCAGGACCCAAGAGAGCTAAAATATGGAAGACAGAGGGCAGAGGCCAGTACACCCAGAGACCAGAGCACTTAGGAATTACACTCCTTTCCAAAGCGGGAAGTAAGCAAAGCAAGAGGATCTGACTGGGCTGGAAGCCATGTGGGGGATGCTGGATCAATTTCTCTTGGGTCCCTTTTTACTTTACCATCTTGGAAGCCTGCAGCTGGGTCTGAATATAAACACTACTTCTTCAGAGGAGCATATGTAGAATGTAACAAATTAATGCTAACACATTCATTCAATTTCCATTTATTGACACATCATTTTTCATTTTGACATTTTTATCCCCAAAAGGGCTGTTTCATCAGACATGGAAGAAGAGCATCAACAAAGGAGGATGGCTTTGTGATACATCTTGGTTGACTCAATAGCTCTGCCAAGACCAAAGACCACAAGGAGGCTTTTACACAGATGGATTCAGAGACGTGGTCCCACCGCACAAGTTGGTTCCCACCGTTCGAGGCATCTGGTCCTAAAGGGCAGCAGGGGGATCTTTGTGGTAGGTGAGACCTCTTTTGCAAAAACATGTGACACAGGCTAAAGCAAATCATCTGTGCTTACCAAGATTAGAACAAAACTTCAAGAGAATTTGAATTTCCTTAGTGTAGACTCAGACCTCCAAAGAGAGAAGTCCAGATTTGGAAACAAGAATTACAAAGCCTACTTAAAAATCCACAGAGGCTCCCAGCAGGTAAAATCTCCAGGAGTGTTTCCATCACACTTATCTGCCTTGATTACTAATGCTTAAACCATAAAATATTCCCATCAGGAAGTTATGTGTTAATTTCTCTAAGTTTTTCAGAGGAATAAACTGGTGCACAGGGAAGATGAGTGGATTTGCCTGCGGCCCTACAATGAGTCATTAACAACCTGAGAATTACAGCTCTGAGTTCCCAACTTGCAGCTCTGAGCTCACACCTTCGGGATCAATCTTCTTAGATCCACCAGACAATGGCTTCAAAAGCTTTTATGGCAATTAGGGTAGGAACACTGTCTCCTCTCAGGACACACCTACTCAGTTCTCCTTTTGGACCTTGGCACAGTTGCTGCCAGTGAGCAGGGAGGAAGAGACATAATTTAGTGCTTGGAGTCTTCCATCTCCAAGCAGACGTCCTAATGGCAGAAACCACACCTTATAAGGAGAAAAGTCTGGAGATGGGAATTCTCTCCTTGGCATGGCTTAAGAGGAGGAGCGTATGGGTGTGGGGGAGCAGAGAATTAGGCATCACATGTGTTCGTTTCTGAACTTGAAACTGACATTAACTGAGTTTAACTAATAGTGTGACATACATAGCATGGCTCCTAAAGTGAAGGCCAACAGTCCCTTTTCTGCCTTGTAAATGCAAATTATATATAAAGAAGCATTGGAGAAGATAAAAAGAGTGCTCTTAGTTTTCAGTTTAGATGATGACCTCTGCCTGGGTAGTAGCAATGACATTCATTCATCATGATCTAGACAATTATGGTTCTCAGGGGGAGGAGGCAGGGATGATCACAAGGCATATTTCCAACATAGTATCGACTTCCACACAGGTTAAAACAAGTGTCTATTGAAAATTCAGTGAGAGGGGCAGATGTTTTACATACCAGCTAAGATTCTGCTTGGGATGTCCACATTCCATATTGGAGTGCCAGGGTTCAAATCCCAGCTCCATGCCCCATTCTAGCTTCTTGCTAATACACACCCTGGTGGAGTAGCAGGTGATGGCTTAAGTTGTTGAGTTCCTGTCATTCATGTGCGGGACCTGGATCGAGTTCTCAGCTCTTGGTTTCAACCTGATTCAGCTCTGGCCGGCATGGGCTTCTGAGGTGTGAACCAGGATATGAGAAATCTCTCTTACATGTTCTGTTGCTCTCACTCTCCATGCCTTTTCAAATAAATAAAATAAGTCATCTTTCTTTTAAAACTTCAATTGTAAAGAAAGGCAAGAGGGTTCTACTAATGATGATTCTGTAATCACTACCATGTAATGTATACTTTGCCAGCAGTGGGGAAGGGGAGTAAGAAGGCAGCTGCTCCAGAAGTTTAAAGACTAAATCCAGCAAACTAAATTATTGACACCGTTCTCTGAGAAAGACCCTTTTGATTCACCACCACTCCAACTTTAGCTTGTTAGCTGTACCTTCAAATCAAATGGTCAGTGCCATTTGTTGTGACAAGGGTCATGCTATGTAAGTTTTAGAGGGCAGGTTCCATGGCTCTTCTACAGCATTCCCCAGGTCTGGGTGAAGACTTTAGGTGGGAAATAGTCACCAACACTTAAGGAAAACCCTCAGAGCTGGAGTTAGCTGCAGTGCTCATGTCCTATTCTTAGAAATAGTTCTTGAAGGGCAGAGGAAGCTCATCAGTGGGGCCACGAGCTGAGTGTGTCACATCACTCTACCCCATGTCCCTTGGGCAAGTCTGAGACTAGGACCAGTAGTGGCCCTAACAGGGCTCTTCCTGAGTCCCAGGGAGGTGAGAAATAGTTCTTGACTTATTCCTGAAGACAGGTGAGCTCTTCATAGCAGTCTGAATCTGCGAAACTTGGCCCTCCATCTCTCCATTCTTCATTGTGATCTCTGATCTTTGATCATGCACCAGTTGCCTTTCAGGGAGGGAAGGGAACTTCACATAATACCACAAAGAATTATTTTCTTCTTTATGCAAGATCTAACTTCTTAACTTCACTTTAAGGTTAATTTTTTTCTAAGACCCCTAAAAAGCTGTTCATCCATGTGACCATTTACTACAGCTTCCTAAAATCTAGCTTCTGGAATTTTAAAGTTTAAGAGTTGTATTTCAAATGGTTTTAAAGGTACTTACATAAGCTGAGATGGGAAAGTTTGATTTGATATTCACTGGGCATAATTTGGGGGAAGAAATCCATGACTCAACTCAGGATACACCCCAGGACTGCATCACCCTTTCATCTATCCACAACCCATGGATGCTTTTCTGCTCCCAGGCCTCAGAACCATCCAACAAGGCTTCCACAATAATAGCCAGACAAAACTTTATCAAAGGGAGAAACAAAAAGACCTGACAGATGATGCTGCCAGCCTTTCAGCAACCAGGTTAGCTTTGTTCTAATGCCATTCTGTCAGGCTTAACAAGCAGATATTAAGAAAAGTTTATAGAGAATCGAGATGAAAGGTTGTCGGTGGAAATGAGAGCTGCCAGTGGGCACTGAGAATCACAGCTGGGTGTAGAATCTGCCACAACTGGCTGCGAGAAAAGGAGGTTTGATATGGGAGCAGCTGTTTCCAACCCCTGCTAGAAGCAAGGCTTAATCATCTGGCACCTGAGAGTCTGGAGCTCCACCTGGAGAGGCAGACACTGGGAGTATTCTGGGCGTGAGCCTCTTCATTAGATTAGAAACAAATTATGTATTTGCAGAAATTGGTTTCCTTGACTGGTCCTGACCTGATATGACATTGCAAATCTGGCATGTGTTCACCTAAGCACACAAAGAACATGGAGGCAAGAAATAAGGAAGAGGTTCAAGGTGGGGAGATTAGGCATAGTACTTAAGGCCTTAGAGGGGGTTTCAGAAGGCAGGGAGACTGGACAAAGTAAAGGTGCTGATGTGTCCTAGGAGAGAGCCACACTGGACAAAGTGATTATGTCCTAGCCATTGGGGTAAGTCTCTCTCAATGTGCAGTCACACTATATTCTTCCTGCACCCATGTTCTTTATCACAGTGATTTTTGAAATGTGGTTGAGTCAAGTTGCCCAATAAGAGCTGTGTGTCTCCAATACACTGAAAGTGAAGTTCCAAGCCTATGTAATAATGCTATAACCAACTCATTCATTTGTTCCCTCTTTCTGCTTAGTCCCATTTATACAATTTCAACTCAGAAAACAGTTCTTATATTGGTTGGTAAGAAGAAAAACAGCAACTCATCTCCTAAATGTGTATCAGTCTCTTTCAGACCTGCATCTTTTCCACAGAAGGCTATTAATGCCTTTAATAAAATAGTATTGTAAATGGCAGCCATCTCATTCAAAATCACCAAAGGATCTTTATAAGTATCTTCTAACAGTGATGCAATAGTGCTTAAATTCAGTATGTTTCTTTGGACTTCAATCACAAATGTAGTTTCGTTAACTGACATGAAATTTACATAACATAGAATTAACCATTTTGAAGTAAACAATTTAGAGGTTTCAGTACACTGATAGTGTTTTGTGACCACTACCTACATCTAGTTCCACAACTATCCTATCACCCCAAAGGGAAACCCCACAACCATTAAACAGTTACTCTTAGAGCCCCCAACCCTAAGACAATTATATTTTAAAAGTTTGCTCATACATTCTTGTTTGTGGTGGAGTATGCTATTTCCATTAGTGACCTCCCTGTCATGTTGGGTTAAGGGTTTTCTCAAGATCTGACCACAGTTAAGATCTCAGGTCTAGAAACAAAAGCTCCCAGAGCTGTCTCTACCACTTCAGGGTTGCATTACATTGCTCAAAGCCACCAAAAACAAATGATGTATGCAGTCGTGAGCTGAGCTTTCTACAGTCCTTCAAGACAATCTTCATTCTTTAGAATAGCTAGTGGATTTTCTTTGAAACCAAATGATAAGCCTTAAGTTCCCTTCATCCAGACTTCTTTGAGAGGTCCATCATACAGGTAAAGAACATAGATTACTACTCAGGGTTAAATGCCCTTCCTGCCAACAGATTTAAATCTGCCAACAGATATAAAATCACAAACCCTTGAGTTTCCAGCCCACGCCTCCTCTGCTGCTCTGGGACTTCACACACATGCACATGGACTTCCATTATAATCCTCCTATTTTTAGTTACATGTAAACTTTTAAAGAAGTTTCTCTTGGAAAGTTTGAAGGATTTCAGCAGTTGTTTTAGTGATTCCTGAGGAGGAAGACCTAGCCTTTTCCACCTTGGAAATGCCAATTTTTTTTTCTTTTTACATCTGACTCAAACAGCTGAATTGTAGCCTGCTCTAATTTCTTCTCATGTGGCTCTTCTTCATTCAAGGAGATTGAGTCCAAAAGGAAAAAAAAAAAAAACCCTCATTTTAAAAACTTTTCTCCCATGTACAGGGAAAAAAATTGTCTAATAAGGTTCATTTACATTGTTACCTCGGGCCATAGGGAGTTGTGCAAAGCACATTGCATAATTCCTCCAGGCTGTTAGTAGGTGTATTTTTCCCCATAAGTAGAAAGGAGAGAATTTTCAAAGACATCGGGATGCCAGAAAAAAAACCAGAAAACTATAAAAAGGTTCGTATTGATGCAATGGAGAGTTTTCTTTGCCCTCTGTTCTTGGATTTCTATTTTTAAAACTAGATTTATTTTTTAAATCTCTGCTGAAAAACATCATAAAATACCGCAGTACTGATAAGACTCAGTGTAACTAAAATATCTTAGCTGTGTGGATCCAATGAGGATGTTTAGTTATGAGCTTTCTGCCTTTCCGTTTCAACTTAGGGGTTGCCAATATTACTCTTGAAAAGGGATGTCACAGAATATTCTTCCCAATGATGAAAAGATGGTCCCAAATGCTGTGGCTACTGGGGCTTTCAATCATTCACAATTATTTTTAGCTCTTACTCTGCTTCTTTTATTCTAAAAAAAATGCTCTTGAAGTGTGCAGAAGTTATACCTAATCTATTCCAAAGCAGAAAACACCACCCATTTTCCATAGTCACGGAAACAGGGGTTTTTTATCCCATTTTAATGACTGATTAACTCAAGACTATATTGAGGACCCGAATAGTAGAATCACAGTACTATGTGACCAGTTGTTTTATTTGTGTATAAGGGGTTATAAAATTAAAATCCAATACTGCAAGATCTATACCTATATACAAAAATGAGGAAAAAAAAGAGAAAACAGGCACTAATCTATCAGGCACTTGTTGGTAGACCTGCAATAATTTTTATAACTAATAAAATATTCCTAGGGTAATAAGAGAAAGAGAGAGACAGTAGAATATATGGTAAGGAAGTTGATGATTAAGTTTTAATTCAAGTATTAACTAAATTTCTTTACAATGTACAATTAAAAAACTGAAGTGACTAAATCAAACCATGTGAGTCACGTAATAATCCTAGAGAGGTCACAGGTAAGCATCATATGCTCAGACTTTCTGTGGAAGAATTTAAATAATCCTTCCTGCCTTCACTCACAGAATAAATACCCTCAAACTCAGACATCCCAGTGTCAATACTTTTCTAATTTACCTACATTCTTGTACTTCACGTTTAAATTACAATATCAAGTCACTCCTTCCACTAAATCCATAGACATTCATTAAGCAGCAACAAATATTTTCATCATTTTGCTAAGCAAGTTCGTAAATGGCAAGTAAGCATCAACGCAGGGCTAAGAAATCAACTTCACATAAAATATGCTGCAAGAAGAGCAGCAAAAAATGCCACAGAAGTCCAAGATGCAATGGTGCCTCAGAGAAGGGAAAGATAACAGCTGTTACAACATCTTAGGGGAGACTAAACTTCAGCTAGATCTGCAGGGCAAGGAAAGATCAGAGGAGAGAGACACAGCCACATCACAGATCTCAGAAAATAGAAAGCAAATTCAAGCTCAGTGAAAACATTCCTTGCTATGACTGTCCTGCTTGCCATCCATGTCTAGTTAAACTCTGGCAGTGTCTGAAGCAGAGCAATGCTGTATCATCTCTAAATCAATCTTCTGAAGTTCTGCACCCTTAAAAATTAGTGTATCTTCACAGAACTAACTGATTGCAATCGAACTTTTATGCTGTCTTGGTCTGTTTAAGAACTGTGTATGTGTGTGTATTCAGTGAAGCAGGGAATCCTGGATCATTCATGCTGTTCACTGATAGTAAGCATATATTAAATGTGCCAAATACATACAGAGACTTGGCAGTGTAAAGACAGAGACAAGATTATGTTTCTTCTATGAGAGCCAGAACTAGGACAATATTGCCTGTCTATTCTCCAAACAGTTTTGGCAGCCGATGGGCCACCTTAATGAATTTACATCATGGGATGAGAGCAAATAGAAACTGCTGAATTTGGGAGTCATGTGCTAGGTGCTGTACTGAAGTGTGACATACCCACTTTAACATGCCAAGTACTGATCCTGGGATAGAGGGGGAAGCTTATCTGGGAGCCTTCACTTGGACCAACTGGGGCCCAGGACTTGGATGTGTGACTTGAACAGTGAGACACACCTTCTAAAGTTGGTGAGAAGAGAAGCAGACAGGGACACACACATAGACCCAAGGGAGCATTTACAAGTCACCAGGATGAGGGGAGATCACTCCCAAGATGAGACATAAGACCCTACAAAGATGCAGTTACCAAGAAGTGCAGCTATGAAGTTGGTTTGTGCTATTTGTGTTGTCATTTAGTCATTCTTCCTTTTATTAATTAACTTTATTCCCATCTTTTCTATTTTTGTATATGATTTTGGTTCACAAAGATAGGCATGTTGATCACTAGTCTGTTTTCAAACAAATTCAATACAAAGTTTTTTTTTTTTAATTTAAAGAATTTTCTACAAATTTCACCTCTTTCACACTCACCTAAAAAGATCAAACTTTTTTTACACAGTACATCCTTTCAGGATGCAGTTTGATAAAATTCATTAAAATAGAGAAAACTGTTTCTAATTAATATGAAAATCAATATCTCATTGTCATCAAGGTGAGCCAAGGACACAGAGCTTGTAACAGCCAACCGGCTGGCCTTCCCGAAATGAAGTAGGAAGCTGACTTGAAAGGTGAAAAACACAAGATTTTCCTGCACATCTCCAAGTAGCAGACCAACCAGCCTTTTGGCTGCTTTTCATCCATACCCATTAAGAAGTAGCACATCTAGACACACATGGGCAGAGTCCTGGGAAAATAATCACAGAAGAGTCATTTAGCAAGAAAGCAGCCCGTGTCCATGACCCCAGTGCCTCAGTTACCCACGTCTAGGGAAGAGACAGTGAGGATTCCAATATTCCACCACATGCCATGTGGCAATAGGCCCAGGATGATGAATATTGACACACAGGAGAGTCTGTGAGCCAACATTAAATTTGGCTAGAAATAAACTGAAATTATTATTTTGATAAATAGTATTCCCAAATGCTATAATTGGAAAGGAATGAACTATTTTAGATTCTATTTGGATATGTACCCCAATTATGGTCATCAAGTTTAACATGATGGTAAAGGGTGGAGGGGGCCCAAATCTTTGAAAAGCTTTTTTAAAAAACAGGAAACATATGATTTTCTTGACTCATCTCTATTTTTAAACTCCAAAGTACACATTACCCATTTGCTGCAAAGATGAATCACTGTGGACATTTCATTTTCAATGAAACATCATATATCTAAAGACTAGGACTGGTTCATCAGCAGAGATAGCAGGGTGACCACAAGCAAAACAAATATCCCCAAGTATTCACCATAGTATGAATTGGGAAACTAAAAGTATTCATGAAACTTATAAGAAGGTTACTAAGAGTCTTTAGGAAAGAAAAATAGAAACAAAAGAGGAAATGAAAGAAAAGGGAAAATAATTTCCTTTTCAGTCTACTCATCAGCTGGTAGATTGAAAACCCACAAAGTACTCAGTATGGCTTTGCTGTCACAGAGAGCTGAGTACAAACTCTGGTCCTGAGATCCAAGAGCTATGTGACCTTGGGCAAACTATTTTCTCTTACTAAGTTGTACTTTCCCCATGTGTAAAATGAGATCAAACTATATTTGCACACAGCTTTTATGAGGGTTATATGAGACCACATTGGAACATAAGCTCCATGAGAACTAGGGCTCATCATTTGCTGATTTCTCGAGTTCAAGTACCAACACTGACATGGAGTAATCGTGATAGTATCTGTTACTAATATTCAGCACACATTTATATGGGCCAGTTCCTATTCTAAATGTTTTGTACATCCCAACCCACATAATACAGTCGGAAGGGTAACGTTGTTTTCCCACTTCATGTGTGAAAATTGAGGCAATGAGACATTAAGTGATTTACCCAACATCATTTAAGCAGAAGAACTAAGATTTGAACATTGTCTCTTGACTACTGTGTGGTAGTAGACACTAAATAAATATTTATGGCATGCATTGAAAAAATGACACATGCAAATCCTTCCAAATATTCAGCCACAAGTTTGGCATTCAACAAACATTGGTTGACTCTAATTTTTCCTTTTGTCTTCACATTCAAGAGAACAGAAGGCATACAACAAGGCATAGTTATTGCTCCACAGATATGTCATCTTGTTGAGGAAACATGAGTAATTATGACAACTGAGAATTATATGGAAATATATTTAAAACCAAAATTTTTGACATAGAACAGTTACCTTAGCATATTTTATGTGCTATAACAACATACCACATACTAGGTAATTTATCATGAAAAAATTTATTTGGTTCACTGTTCTGGAGAATAATAAGTCCAAGAACATGGAACTGGCATCTGATGAGGAATATCTGGTAAAGGCTATCATGTTATCATCCTGGGCAGAAGACAAAACAGCAAAAGAGACATAGAGCAAAAGGGGTCCAAACTTGTATGAAAAACTACTCTTGTAATAACTCACTCCCTCCAGTGATAAAGACATTAATACATTTGTGAAGGTAGAGCCTTTATGACCTAAAAACCTCCCAAAGGATCCCACCTCTCAACATTGTTGCTTTGGGGATTAATTTTACAACACATTCTTGGGGTTGGGGGACCATTCAAGCCATAGCACCAGTGGTGCAAACAAAGGACCCTCTTGCTCCTTCAGAATAGTTGGGAGACACTTTCAGTTGTCTCATCTCAGGATATATGTGCTAATGACATGAGTGGGTAGAAGCTGGAGATACAGTGAAACATTCAGTGCACAGAACATGCCCCTCAACCCATTGCAGCTATCATCAGCACTGAATTGTTGGAGCTGAGAAAGCTTGTCCTAGGTTAAAAGGGCAACAATGGTTCTCTGGTGAGAGAAACATCTGTGAACTGGAAGAGTCAAAGTTGCTTTTGCTGCTAAGATTTTGAAGGGTAATACAATTTCCACAGATGTAGACTGAAATATCAAAGGAGAAAGCAAAGCCTCCATCACCATTCAGCTGTGTTTCTATGCGCTAGTACATACCTACACATGATATATACCCACACACATTAAAAACTAGGATCAGATTTATCCTAGCATCAGCCAGAAAGCTTTGGATTTATCATGAACAGAAATTTATTTAGGAAATAAATTTAGGAATACAGTGATCAAGACAAGAAATTATTAACATTACTAGTTTGGGGCCAGTGCCATGGCGTAGTAGGTTAATCCTCTGCCTGCGGTGCTGGCATCCCACATGGGTGCCAGTTCTAGTCCCAGCTGTTCCTCTTCCAATCTGGCTCTCTGCTGTGGCCTGGGAAAGCAATAGAAGATGGCCCAAGTCGTTGGGCCCCTGTACCTTCATGGGAGACCTGAAAGAAGCACCTGGCTCCTGGCTTCAGATAGGCACAGCTCTGGCAGTTGCGGCCATTTAGGGAGTTAACCAATGGAAGGAAGACCTTTCTCTCTGTCTCTACCTTTCACTGTCTGTAACTCTACCTCTCAAATAAATAAATAAAAATGTTAAAAAAAAAAACAAGTGAATGAGTGAAAATTTTATAAACCCAATGAATAAGAAGCTATTTCTTTTCCTTTTTTTATTTATAGCACTGAAAAGAGGCTTAAGAACATTGCACATGGGGGCCAGACTATAGTGTAGCAGGTAGTGGCACTGCTTGCAGTATCGCATTTGATTTGGGTGCCAGTTTGAGTTCTGGCTACTCCACTTCCGATCCAGTTCTCTGCTATGGCCTAGGAAAGCAGTAGAAGGTGGCCCACGTCCTTGGGCCCCTTTACCCACATGGGAGACATCGAAGAAGCTCCAGGCTCCTGGTTTTAGATCAGCCCAATTCTGGCCGTTGCAGCCATTTAGGGAGTGAACCAGCAAATGAAAGACCTCTCTGCCTCTGCCTCTCTGTAACTCTGGCTTTCAAATAAACAAACAAACAAACTTAAAAAAAATGAGAAAGAGCATTGCACACAGTCATCCATCTTCTCCACTCCAAATTAGTTTTGAAGGGCTCCACCAGGATACTGAAAGGAGTTTTACACATCTTGGATCATGGGTAGTAAGCACAAAAGACCAATAATACCATCCTCTTTTGCCATAAATCTCTATGTGCACCTCTAAGGATCCTCTCTGAGAGAATTTATCCTAATGGAATCAGACCTGAAGCATCTTTACCCAGAAACAAAAGATTAGTCATTGAAGGCAATGGTTAGTGTTAATATCTATAAAACTATGCTATCAAATCCACTTAAACTGAATCCCATGAAAGTACACAATATTTTTTTTTTTATTTTTGACAGGCAGAGTGGACAGTGAGAGAGAGAGACAGAGAGAAAGTGCACAATAAGAAGGGGACATTGAATAGAGGTAAAGAATCCAAATCTTTGTAGTCAAGCTTTGGGCTCATATTCCAGATCTACCATTTATTAACTGTGCAACCTTAGATAAGTTGCTTAACCATTTCAAGCTTTCATCTGCAAAATTTGATTAACAATTTACAATAGTGGCCGGTGCTGTGGCATGGCAGGTAAAGCTGCCACCAGCAGTGCCAGCAGCCTCTATGGGTACCGGTTTGAGTCCTGGCTACTCCACCTCCAAACCAGCCATGTGCTGCGGCCTGGGAAAGCAGTAGAGGATGGCCCAAGTCCTTCGGCCCTGCATCCATGTGGGAGACCTGGAAGAAGCTCCTGGCTCCTGGTTTCAGATCGGCTCAGCTCCGGCCGTTGCAGTCATCTGGGGAGTGAACCAGAAGATGAAAGACCTCTCTCTCTCTCTCTCTCTCTCTCTCTCTGACTCTCCTTCTCTCTGTATGTAACTCTGACTTTCAAATAAATAAATAAATATTTAAAAAATAATTTATTATAATACCATGTAAATTGTAAGGAATAAATGAATTAATTGATGTGAATTCTAATTTACAGTGCCTGATAGGTGTTACTTTGAAAAGCCCAGTTAATCATTATTATTTAGGAGAAAGAAGAATAAGAAATACTAAATTATCTGATGTAGTAAAATCTAAAATGTTTCAGCCTAGGCTGTACTTTTTAATGTTCCTCCAAAGAGAATATCATAAAAGTTCCCAGATACACCTTATCTGTCCCACTACTGGTCATTTCTTATAATTGGTCCATTTAGGGTATTTTTTTTTTTGACAGGCAGAGTGGACAGTGAGAGAGAGACAGAGAGAAAGGTCTTCCTTTGCCATTGGTTCACCCTCCAATGGCCGCTGCGGCCGGCGCGCTGCGGCCGGCGCACCGCGCTGATCCAAAGGCATGTGCTTCTCCTGGTCTCCCATGGGGTGCAAAAATAAACACCTACATCAGGCTTCCAAATAGCTAGTACCACTAAGCCATAAAAAATAGGTTCCTCACAGTGGTTCCAGGAAAACTCTTGCAACTGAATCCTGTGGATCTACACTAGGCCATGCATCCATCATTGATGACTTACTGTGGTCAGGAAGATGAGTTTTAATTCATACAGCTTGAGTAACCTACTCCTTTATTGGCTGTAGCAGGCAGAAGGCCACGGATATTAGGGATAGGATGAGGAAATATAAGTGCTTCCTATACTTTTGGTGCTGCCAAAAGAAGGCATAGTAATAGTAGTCAGTTAACCAGTTACATCAATAGTTTATCTCAAGACATGTTTGGAAGGATGAAAAATATAAACCCAGTCCATTCTTCATAATTCCATACCATGATGACAAATTAGTCATATTGATTAGTAGATGCCTTTGTTTACCTGTCTAATGCTTATGAAATCTTCAACTCTCAACTTAGCTCCTCTGAAAGGTCTTTTCTTACCCAAGTCTCCAAAAAGACTTATGAGTGTATACCACAGTAACCCTGCTTTCTCCATAGCACCATAACACAACATACTCTGTTTACCTAACTCATGCTACTCTTTGAAGCAAGGGCTGTGGACTTTAAGATATACGTCCAGTGCTTGCTTTAATCACACACATTTTAAGTTTTAATAAAAGGAAATCAAAGAAAAAGAACCTCAAGAAATGTCACAATTCTGTGAACTATAGGTTTAATTCTTTTCACTTCACTGGGGACATAATTTTTAAAGCACAAATGACTGATGAGAATGTAACTTACCTATAAGCTAACACAGCATGTAACTAGTGTGCAGCAAATGACATATTTTGGTTAAAAACTTTTGAAGTATGCAGTTTAGTTCTTCAAGTAAAGGCATTCAGAAGCTTTGCCTTGGCCTTTCCTTCATCCTGCTACATACTGCATCGTTGTTTGTTGCTGTTGTTTTTATCTTGTCTATAACTTTATACAAAGTAGTGAAGAGTAACTGTATATATTGTGGGGAGTGAAAATATCATGAACTTAGGAATAATGAAAATTTAGTTTGATGTCTAGAATCTTCATACACTAGCTAGGGAAAATCCATTCATTCATTCATCTGTCCGTTCAGCAACCATTTAGTCAGCACTAGAAATAAAGAGCTATATAATCTCTATGTAAAGAACGAAAGAATGGGTAAACAATTTCAAAGAAGAAAAGCCTCAATGGGGATAAACTGTTGTTTAAATTTGTCATATAAAGGTAGAATTATCCTTACTCTGGTTTCAACTGAAGACTGACAAAAAGACATAGGAAGAATGAACTTGTGTCAGCAATTTTATCACCACACAGAAAAGAACAAGGGCAAAATGTCTGATTATGGGGTCAACACAGAGGAAATGAGAGCAAAACAAGGAAAAAGGAAAAAAGAAAAAACAATCGTTGAGCACCTGAATTCAGTTAAATCCAAAATTAGATCTACCATGGCATATTTACTAGCATAAGATTCATTAAATCTCCCCACTATTTTGTTCAAATAATGCAATTGATTTGATTGCATTGGGCTTTAGTACTCGTCAATAAAATAACACGAAGTAGTACAGGAAGCAAATGGATTCCACTTCACAGCTCATTCTCTGGGATACTGTTAAGTATTTGACATGAATGGTCTGAACAAAGGGTTCAATGATAGTACAGCATAATCTCAGGAAAGCTCCTCCACCTCAAGAAATATGTAAACAAAGACTGAGAAAATTGTGTCAATGTTCAAAAAGGGTTTCAAACACCAACAGGAGGTTTTTCGCAATGAATCCCAGGATCCATTCTAATTCTGTTATTTTTTGAATTTGTATTTTCAGTTCTAATTTGGATGGAATTTGGGTAGGTTGGGATTTCACGTGTTCTAGGTATGAATCCTGCGCCATTGGAAAGAATGTCATTTTTATATTTATTCCCATTTCATCATGCCAATACCTTAATTTCAGAGAGCTGAAACCCTGATTGACATCCACTAAATGTTGGTTAAGTGATAGAAAGACCTTTTAGTTATTGGCATCCAGCAGAATTATTACTCCCTTGTTTGAATCCCTTTTAGTACTTTGGTACATGTCATGATTTGTCTAAAATATTCTGGCTTGTTATTTGTGCTTTGGGGTATTTATATGCAATAAATATCCTTAAATATGAAAAAATAGCTAGTGTGTGAACAAGAACTACTGAGACAGATGGGCCTACAACAAACACATTTGGCCTGTTACAACACATAATTTCATCTTTAAGAAACTGCTATATAACTCATAAGATGTATTCAGTTGCAACACAACCCAGATAACAGAAGGAATTGGCAGTGATTGATGATGGAATGATTGTTCACTTATTCAACATATGACATTTGCATTCATAGATTTATCTTCCATTTAAGGAAGGTAATGACAGTTCTATCACCATGTTTATCATTCACTTGCCCCAGTTATCACTCAAGTGCAGGTCCACTCCCTTGCTGCTAGGTGTGTAAGATTTTATCATCCTATATGCAAAATGGGTTTGACATGTTCCATAAGCTGTACTTAAAAGGAAATCAAGAATAGTAACTTGTTTCTTGGATAAAATCTTAAGGCTGGTGCTGTATACAACTAGTTGACTAGTGATTTTTTATTATGGATATAACCTGGATGTAACAGAAAGCTTTGAGAATGATGTTAATACATCAAGTCCTTTGTGAGGCTGACAGAGATCCATGTAGCGCACTCAGATCTTGGCATTGATTACATTATAGAAAAATAGATTATATCATAATACTTTGGTTTTTTGCCCTAAAATCAAAGCTACATATAACATCTCACTTTATAGTTCCCAGCAGACAACCATGATTTGCCATGAGAAAATGATGACTTGTGAAGGTTGACGTCAGTTAGAGAAGGATTTAGTGCCCATATAGTGGAGAGCGGAATTACATGTGGCCAGAAATTGTGGCATTTAGAGTACTACAATGAGAAGGGATGAAGATTTTTTCAGTTTCACACAAACTTGGAGCTCATCTCTCTGGAGAAAATGAATACTTTTTAGGCATCACCTATGGGATAAGAGGTGTGGTGGAAAGGCTCTTAAAGAATAGATTTAACAAAATAATCAATAAACGTGAATTGACTACCTATGTACTCAACAATATAGTACATGCAGAAGGAAGTTTTGGAAAGGAAAACACACATGGATAATTTTGAATAAGGAAGCCTTCATACCCAGAAGGAGCACAATTAAGCAAATCTATTTAATACACATAGAACTATTTGTTAACATAGCCCTACCACAGACTACTGAGAACAAGGAGATGTTTTATAAAAGTCTATGGAGAAAATCAGCAAACACCTTATTCAAATATGGGAGATTTGTGCCAAACACAGGCAATAGAATGACAAATAAGATATCATCTTTCTCTAAAATGATCTCACATATAAGAAAGATAAAACAATGACTAGCTGATATAACAATGTCAGGCATTGCTATCTGAAGGTCAGGAAATATATATATTATATATAATAATAATAAATATATTATATTTATATTAATATAAAGAAAATATATTATGCATAAAAATATATTTACATATTATATATTAAATATAAAATTATTTGTATATTAAATATATATAATAAATATATAATATAAATATATAGATAATATAATATATAATAAATATATTATATATAATATATAGTAAATATATGTGTGTGTGTGTATATATATATATATATATAAAATCAGGGTTCATAATGAGCTTGGCATTTCCCATCGCAACACCAGGGAGACTTCATGGAAATTCCCAACATGATGCTGGATGGCAGTTCCCAAGCACCTAGAAAAGGTATCCAGAGAAGACATACCAATCCAGAGCATGGCAGGACTACTGCTCTTGATTTGTGCTTCTCTGAGAGGGGTACAGGGACTGACATCAGTATCATCTGGGAATTGGTTACAAATGCAAATTATCCATCCCCATGTCAAAACACTTCAGTCTTTAGGACTGGGGGGCCAAGGAATTTGGCCCTAGACCTTCAAGTAATTCTGATGCATATCCAAGCTTGGGAACTGCTGCCCTAGGTCATCCTTCTCCTGGAAGATAAAATTATCAGAGCATCTGTCTCGTGAGCATCTTGTGAAGGTAATTAGATCACTGCCAAAGAGATTGAGGATGAATTAGTGATAAGTACAATTTAAAAGATATTTAGAAAAAATTATTAAATTCAGAGGAAACAAAATACGTTATTCAAGACTGTGTCATAACATAGTCATAATTATATTAATACAAATATTGATCTAGCAAAATTCACAATGTAACTTTGCTAGGATGCAGGGTGAGTGATACAGGTGGGCTGATGTAGTGGGGAGTTTGAACCAATTGGAAGCAAATGGGGAATCTCCATCTTCCACAATAAGAAGTCTGTAGATACTACCTGAAACTGAAAAAAATCAATCAGGGGCAATATATACCTAAAACATTAAGAAATTTAGAGGTTAATGCTTGAAGAATCAGCTAAAGGAATTGAAAATGATTGGCTCTGAGACAAGGGAATGAGGAAGCTGATTTTTTTTTTCATAGAAAAAACTGCAGAAAAAACTCATTCTGTATATATCATGCATATTTAACTTAGATAAAAATATTTAAAATGAGAACATTCCCTGTCCTCTTTGAATATATTCTCCCAGTTTTTTCATAATTATTCTCTCATCTTAAGTTTGAGTCCTTAGTGCCTAGTTTAGGGGCTATAAATTATACACCTGCCCATTTGTTTTCATTAGAAAAATTAGAACTCAGTCATGTTCATTATTTTACATATTATATACAGCATTAAAGTTGAGTCATTGTAGCAGAAATCATACAATCTGTAAAGCCTGAAATATGTGGCTTCTTTAGAAAAAGTCTGCCAAACCCTAATCTAGTCTATCCACTTAGCACCTAAAAACACGTTGTATTTTTTCTTCCCTACTGGAAGTGACTCAAGTCTTTATTTATTTATTTATTTTTTGACAGGCAGAGTTAGACAGAGAGAGAGAGAGAGAGACAGAGAGAAAGGTCTTCCTTTTCCATTGGTTCAACCCCCAAATGACCGCTACAGCTGGCGTGTTGCGGTTGGAGCACTGTGCCGATCTGAAGTCAGGAGCCAGGTGCTTCTCCTGGTCTCCCATGCTGGTGCAGGGCCCAAGCACTTGGGCCATCCTCCACTGCCTTCCCAAGCCACAGCAGAGAGCTGGACTGGAAGAGGAGCTATGGGGACAGAATCCGGCACCCCAACTGGGACTAGAACCCGGGGTGCTGGCGCGGCAGGCAGAGGATTAACCAAGTAAGCCGCGGCGCCAGCCAATAATCCAAGTCTTATAACAATTGCACTCTATCATATTACTAGTGAAATAAAGGATCAGAAAAACGTGGGGAAACTGATCTAGGTCAAATAAGTGGTAAAGCTGAGTTCCCGGGGACTGGTACTATGGTGTTGTGGGCTAGGCCTCCACCTGCGGTGCCAGCATCCTAAATGGACACTGGTTCTCGTCTTGCTGTGCCTGCTTATGGCCTGGGAAAATGATAGAAAATAGCCCAAGTTCTTGGGCACTTGAATCCATGTGGGAAACCCAGAAGAAGCTCCTGGTTACTGGCTTTGGATTGGCCCAGCTCTGTCCATTGCAGCCATTTAAGGAGTCAACCAGAGGATAGAAGACCTTTCTCTCTCTCTCCTTCAATGTCTGTAACTCTACCTCTCAAATGAATAAAATCTAAAAGAAAAAGGCTGAGTTTCAAACTGAAGTTTTCTGAAAACAAAGTTTATGTTCTTTGTAGGTCAGTATGACTGGTGGCTAGTCAGTTTTTCATGTTAGTGTATTTTGCTTTTCCTAGATGTAAACTCCATTTAGGGTAAGAACAATTTCTTAATCATTTCTTATCCCTGTGCCTGAAACACAAGAATTGCTCAAAGTTCTTGGTTGATGATAATAAAGATGAAGGTGAAAGTTCACTCATAATCCTCAGAACAAATTTTATGTGTTTGAAGGAATTGTAGTGATACTGGTTATAATATTTCTTAGAGGACTGAAATATGACCAGAGATGCTTTTGAGCTGCAATTTTCTGAGTACATAAAGCATAATTGTCTGGAAGAAGCCACACATTAAGAAGTCAATGATGCCCATTCATCTTCTGGTGGTAAAGCTCAGGTTTCCTGTTGTGTATTTGTCTCCATCTAGATTGGAAGTTCTCAGAGTCAGAGGCTTCATGTTTATCTGTCCAGGCAATTCTTCCAGGCACCTGTGTTGTTCCATGATTAATAGTTAAAAATAAATGAGTAATAATGGATTGTTGGTGTGAGATTTGCTTCATGCCCTGAAACGCATTCTGAAAACACTGATTGTAAACTTTCTTTAACCAACGGAGTCCTCCAAAAGCAGAAACCTAGTGAGAATTACTCAAGGGAAAATGACATTATTGTTTTGGTTGGAGAATTTCTTGTGACTGATATATAACTAGTAATGTACACTGTCAACACCAACTTGTGTAAAAGTCATGTTGTTTTTCTTTAAAGTGAATAGAATTATTGAAAAGAAGAATTCATGGCTCGGAAAAATGCACAAAATACATCTATTCTCACCATCTATCCCATTACAACATTTCCTAGTTTTTTTTCAACTTGTATTTGAATACCTTGCAGAAAGAGAAATTGCCTACCTTGGGGTCAATTCTCACTTCACTCCATTAATTCATTCAAACACTTTAAAGTATCTTTTAGATGTTCAGGCATCATTTACACTCTTATAAAAGTTATTTGCTTATATAAGGGTAGAATTTGAGTCTTTATAGTTACATCAGTAAATCTAGCTTTTAAATTTATTTTGTAGAAGCACACAGGTCTAATTCATCTTCTATGTTCAACTATTTGTAGGGGATACCACCTTCCTGGATCATCCTGTTATGAACATATCCAATCCTTAAACCTGCTGTGTATATAACATGGTTTAATGTTTTTTCTTCCTTCCATTTTTGTCTATAGCCTTCCCAAAATGAGATCACCAAAACTGCTGTTTCATATGCTGTCTGACCAGAGGAAGAGTCTAGAATCTCTTTCTTTTTATCCATTACTTTTATTAATAGATATTTTGTGGACATCAGTGTCTTGAGTAGTTTTAAGATTTGCTCCAATCGAACTAACCATTAAATCTAAAATCCTTAAATCTTATCCAAGTTGACTGCTTTTAAATGCATTTATCTCTTCCTTTATTTTTCAGTTTGATTTTAGAGACTTTACTAGCTTCATTTGCTCATGTTAATTCAACTTAACTTTTAAATTTTTTTTTGGAATTTTTTAGGATTTCATTTTAGCTATACAAATTTCATGCATTACGTATATACAGATTTAGGAACACAGTGATTCTTCCCACCCTCACCTTCCTCCCTCCCATGCTCTTATCCTTCTTCCTCTCCTATTTCCACTCCTAATTTTTTTTAAAGATTTAATTATTTGAGATGTTGAGTTACAGAGACAGAGGTCAGAGAAAGGTCTTAACATCTGCTCGCTCACGCCCTAAATGGCAGCAATGGCCGGAGCTGGGCCAGTCCAAAGCCAGGAGCTAGGTCTCCCATGTGGATGTAGGAGCCTGTGCACTTGGGCCATCCTCTGCTGCTTTCTCCAGCTATAAGCAGAGAGCTGGATTGGAAGAGGAGTAGCCAGGCACCATAGGAGGAGGTTTAGCCCACTCTATAACAGTGCCAGCCCCTCCTAGTCTTAATTTTTACAAAGATCTATTTGTAGTTTATTTTACACTCATAAGATTAATCCTATAGTATGTAAAGAGTTCAAAAAATAGTATAAGAGGAAAAAAGACACTATTTCTCAACAGTACAAACAAGAACTATGAACAATCATTGAATCTCAAAATTTTAAAATGAATAAGATTCTGCACCATAGAGATGGAACACATAGTTTTTGCTTTCCAGGAACCAACAGTCTAGTGGTAACAATGGATTAGTTAAGAAAGAATTGTCAAATTGAGGTAAGTGCCATGATTAGTTAAATAAAAAGTGAATTTATAACACATAGACAGGACTCAAGGACTTTTTTATTTTATTTCTTATTTAGTTGAGAGGTAGACAGACAATGAGAGGGAGAGAGAGAGAGGAAGGTCTTCCATCCACTGGTTCACCTGCCAGTTGGCCGCGATGGCAGGAGCTGAAAGGATCCAAAGCCAGGAGCCAGGAGCCTTCTCTGGGTCTCCTATGTGGATGCAGGGGCCCAAACACTTGGGCCATCCTCAACTGCTTTCCCAGGCCACAGCAGAGAGCTGGATCAGAAGTGGAGCAGCTGGGAATAGAACCGACGCCCATACTGCGCCACAGTGCTGGCAGCAGACTTATGAATTTTTTGTGTTATTCTTATTGGAAAAGTCTCATCAGAAGTAATATTTTTATAAGATTTATTTATTTATTTGAAAGACATAGTTATAGACAAGCAGAGGCAGAGAGAGAGAGGTCTTCCATCCACTGGTTCACTCCCCTAATGGCTGCAATGCTGGGCCACTTGGAAGCCAGGAGCCAGGAGCTTCTGGACCTCCTACATGGGTGCAGGGACCCAGGAATTTGGGCCATTTTCTGCTGCTTCCCCAGGCACATTAGCGTGGGGCAGGATCAAAAGTGGAGCAGCTAGGACTTGAACAGGAACCCAAATAGGACACTAGCACTGCAGGCGGTAGCTTTACACGCTATATCACAGCTCTGGCCCATAGAGGTAACACTTTATGTGTGCCTTAAAAGTCAGTAGAAATTAAACAGGCCAAAAACAGATTAAGGAAATTCTAGACTATGCTATCCAATATATTACCCACTAGCAACAAACGACTCTTAAGCACTTGAAGTGCAATGTGTTCAAATTGCAATGTGTTATAACTATACAGTACACATCAGATTTTGAAGAGTTACTAAGGAAAGAATGCAAAATATCTTATTAATAATTTTATAATGGTTGCAATGTTGAAATAATCAAATTTTGGATGTCTTTGGAGTAAATGAAATACATTATTAAAATTGATTCCATCTGTTTATTTTTGCTTTTTTTTAACATGGCTACTAGAAAACTTGAAATTACTTAACATTGTTCACAATTATTTTTCTACTGGACAGTGCTCTAGAAAGTAAAACAACAGGCAGAGAAATGAGAATAAAGGAAAGTGAGAAATTTGAAGAGACTGGGCTTTTCTGTTTCTTTATTTAATTGGCATTTGTAAAAATATACATATTATAATTTCAAACATTAAGGAATACTTTGATATTGCAAAGTCTTATGGCAGACCACTGGTTAGCTTCAAGGCTGACATTAATCTTTTTTTAAAGATTTATTTATTTATTTGAAAGTCAGAATTACACACAGAGAGAAGGAGAGGCAGAGAGAGAAAGAGACAGAGAGAGAGAGGTCTTCCATCTGCTGGTTCACTCCCCAGATGGCCACAACGGCCAGAGCTGTGCCGATCTGAATCCAGGAGCCAGGAGCTTCTTCCCAGTCTCCCACGTGAGTGCAGGTGCCCAAGGACTTGGGCCATCTTCTACTGCTTTCCCAGGCCATAGCAGAGAGCTGCATCTGAAGGGGAGCAGCTGGGACACGAACCAGTGTCCATATATGGGATGCCAGCACTGCACGCAGCAGCTTTATCTTCTACGCCACAGCGCCTGCCCTGGCTGACATTAATCTTTCTGATTATTACAAGTACACCTAACTGTACTGTTAGTCAACCTATATACATCTCCCATCTCCTACTTACAGAGTTTCCTCTCCAAAACAGAAATCACTCTAACTATACAACATTCTGAAAAGGGAAAACCACCAAGCCAGTAAAAAAATCAGTGGCTCCCAGGGGTTAAGGAAGGAGAGAGATGAATAGACAGGCTTTTAAAGCAATGAAACTATTCTGCATGATACTATAATTGTGGATATATGTCACTGTAGATTTGTCCGGTTTGGCATGTGCAACACTAAGGTTGAGTCCTAATGTAATGAATGGGCTCAGGATGATAAATATGTGTCAGTGTAAGGTTATCAGTCATAAGGGATGTACCACTCTGGCAGAGGGTGTTTATAATGGGGAGGTTATGCATTGGCCAGGGTAGAGGGTATAGAGGAAATCTCAGTATGTTTCATTCAATTTGCTGTGAATATGAAATCACTTTAAAAGACAGTCAATTTAAAAAATATGACAATTTTTAAATTTCAGAAAATACAGAAATAACTTCTTTTATTTACGGATTTATTTATTTATTTTAAAGTCAGAGTTCTGGTTACAGTTACAGTTCACTCCTCAAATGGCCACAAATGGCTGGAGGGGGGCCAGTCTGAAGCCAGGAGCCAAGAGCTTCCAGGTCTCCCATGTGGGTACAGGGACCCAAGGATTTGGACCATCCTCCATTGCTTTCCTAGGCTCATCAGCCAGGGAGCTGGATCAGAAGCAGAGTGGCTGGGACTCGAACTAGGACATATATGGGATGCTGGCATTGCAGACAGTGGCTCAACCAGCTGCACCACATTGCTGGCCCCAAAAATACAGCAATAAGTTCTAAAACGTTCTTACAGATAGCACCGTAGGGTATTACACTGCTCTGGAATCTCTCTTGAGATCAAGGCTGGAACGCCCACAGTAGTGATCAACTGAGTAGAGCACTCTCAGATTGGTCTTTCCTCCTTTTTCCCTCCAGTCAATCCACTCCATGCCTCTGTTCTGGAAGATCACTTCCCAAAAGAAAGCAACTGTACACAAACATTTTCCTGGCCTCTGCACTTTGGAGGAACTTAGGCTAAGATCGTTTTTATAAGGAGTACCCTGGAAATTAGACAGTTAGGATGGGATTTAGAAAGTTTCCCTCCCTGGCCAGATAGTGACATGGCTCCCTTCACTGAACATTACCCTTGGCATGCAGTAGCACTGTTATTGTTAAGATTATTCAACTGTGGTGAATTGGGTTGAGATGCAGAAGATAAAGCAAAGCTACTGGAATGGTATGGGTCAGAATTGGATCCAGTCTAAATGCATCTGCCTGGTCCATAGGTGCATAATTCAAAAGAATACAATTAGCATCTGATAGAACACTTGTGCTGATTCTTTGACCTCTGGAGTGGAGGTATCATGGTATAAAAAACCATGGAGAAATCTATTTATCAGATAAGGTTAAAAGCTTGCAGTGTTTAGCATAGCCAAAAGCAGGGGAGGTCTGGAAACTGTTCCAGGCCATGGAGAAAGCTGTTCTTCCTCTGAAGATATTTAATCCAGCAAACTGACCATGCTAGAAGTATGGTAGACTGGAATGTTGTGCCCTGACACAACTATCACACAGACACCAAGGATTCTGTCATAAGACCACAGCTCACACCTTCAGCAATAGAAATAGCGAAGGTTTTTTTGTTTTTGTTTTGTTTTGTTTTGTTTTTTACCACTTTAAAGCAGCTTTGGGTATCATTCCAGACCATACTGCAGACTGAATATCTAATCACTTGACACTGATTGTGCATGGGAGCTGTCCATAATGACCCGGGCATAATCATGTCTACTGAGTATTATGTCTAGGTGGCTACAGCAGGAGCCTAGAAGTTCTAGAAGACACAAATAAGTGGCTAAAACAAATGCCAATGTCATCTATCTTCCTGCACTGAAACATCTCCTGAAGATCAAACTTACAACCTCATGGTGACTCCCTAAAACTAGCCATCTAAAAAAGAAAAAAACTCAGTTATGGATCACAATGGATTAGTTGACCTAAATTGGACATTCATTTCATGATAGCCCATTCTGGGATGGCTCTGAGAGACAGTAATGAAGGGAACTTTTCTTATTGAACAGGGTTTCAAGCAGTACAGCTCAATTTTAATGACAAAAGTACATAAATACAAAAATACTGAACAGTGTCAAATAGTTCAGTTGATTTGTAAGTGACCTGGAAGGAATAAGCATTGATCATTTGTGAGGCATGCAAACATGGGATGCATACAAATGCATGCAGAAAGGTAGATGTGGATGAACCCATGTTAATGGCACAAAGCATGAAGATGTTTTTGTTTCCAGACAATGACCGTGTTGACTATAAAGGAGGTGCCCAATAACCAAACAGCACGATAATCTAACCTGTGAATGTCAGATGCTCTCTCTCTTCGCCAACTCCAGTGCTAGTAAAACTGGTTCATGAACAGAATATTCCTTATGGCAAGGATGGAGACTATTTATAGATCCATCAATTTGTACCAAGACAAATTTAGATAGTGCTGTTAATGAATGCCCAGTAGCTCAGTAGTTATGCCCTTAATATGGCTCCATCCATCAAGGACATCACCCAGGCAGCCAATGAAAGGTTAATTATATCAGACTCCTACCCTAGAGAGGTTAGCAATCCATCCATATTGGAATTTACTTCTATTTTTTATAGGTCTGCCTTTCTTACAAGCAGTGCCTCTGGCAGCAGCACCTCTTGGGGGTTTATGGAATATCTGATTTGCTAATCTAGGATTGTTTATACTTAGACCATGGGATCCATGACCATGATCATAACTTACCATAACATCCAAAAAGAAGGTAATTTAATAGAAAAACAAAATGATCTATTGAAGGCTCAACATAGGGTGCCACAGAACTGTGTATTTGAGGGTACTGTCTTACAAAGCATACATGGTAACCAAACCACAGAGCTACACAAGATCCTGCATTCAGAAGCTATAATGAATGAGCACAAGAACGGAGGGTAAGAAGTAGGAATGCTTTTTTCCACAATGGTTTCACATGTATCACATCCACAGCTTTATTTGCAGAATTGTTTCCCTATCTCTTCATAGTTTTAGATTCTATTGGACTTGAAATCAAAGTTTCCAATGGGAAATTCCTCCAACAGGGAACAAAGCAGTTTTGTTTAATCTTACACTATGACTAACTTTTGGTCCTTTGAGGCTCTTCATGCAGATAGACAAATAAATAAAGTACTGTTACATTGGCAAGGTGACTGTCCCTAGCTACCATAATAATCTAGAGTTGTAGCTACACACTGGGACAGGAAGAAGTGTGTTCTGAGCCCGGAGAGTTCAATGGTATGTCCTTATCCAGGACCAATAGTAACCATAAATGGACAACTGCAGTTACCATAAATGAAAATTAAAAAAAAAAAAACTGATGACACCAAGAGCTTTTGGACTTTCCATTAAATGCATCATTAAACTGAAGCCAAATAGACAAAACAATAGATAACACAAGTAATAAAGTTGGGAGTTAGATAAGGAAAAGATATGACTAGTTATATTAAGAAAAAGACTGTACTAGAGTATAAAAACAAAAGAAAAAATTTTAATATGGGAGTAGTCAGTTATCAGTACAAAATGTGGTCTTAGGAGAGTTGACTGCAAAAAGCATAAGAAGAAATATGCTGAAGTTGTATAAGAAACTCAAAGTTCCCCAGTCCCTCTACTTCTGGAATTAGCCTTTTCTTCAATATCTAAAAACATGACTATGCTTCCATCATTCATATGGCAAGAAAGCCTGTACTATCTCCAAAATAGTTACAAGTTCTGGGAGATTTATGGAGAAGACTGACAGGTTAACCACCTCTGTCCTTTCATTCTGAACTTTTCTCCTTATTAAACTCAATCTCCCTTTTCTATTTTGAGTTCCTATTGGCCTGTCATAGTCTTTGCACATATCTCACATTATGAAGGTACAACTTTCTTTCATTGTTGAAGTTCTGCATCATCACAGTACTAGGTTGTCATGTAGAAATTTTTATTCAAAGTTGTAAAATACCTAGTGGTAAGTACACTACAGCACAAAGAAAGAAACAATCTCTTCAAGCTCTTTGGCCAAACAGCAAGAATAATTAATTGGCACTGGTGGCAAGTATCATTTGGGCTCCAGCCTGATGCCATTTTTCTCAGAGCCATAATTCTAAATGAAATCCCCTGATAAGTCAATGAATATCATTCTTAGACAAAAGTTAATAGCAAATACTTATATAGTCTTTTTAAAAAAATCTCTGCTTTTCTTCAGGCACATCTACAATTAACATGAGATGAGTATATCTCAAAGATCAAAAACACATGGAGCAGAATTCACCTAGCCAAATCCAATCAAGAGCCAGGACCATACTTGACTTTCACTTGATCTTAGCCAAAAGGCCAAGAATTGGGTTTTCAAATAAATAGTGAGCCCAGCCCAGATTAGCCTGGATCAGTTGATACCCCTCTGACCTACAAAGATGGAAACCATAGTAATAAATTCCTGATGTGGGACTGGTATTATAGAGCAGTGGCACATCACAGTGCTGGATCAAGTCCTGGCAGCTCCATTTTCAATCCAGTTTCCTGTTAATGAGCCTGGGGAGGCAACAGAAGATGGTTCAAGTACTTGGGGCCCCACCCATGTGGGAGACCTGGATGAGTTCCTGGCTCCTAGCTTCAGCCTGGTCCAGACATGGCTTTTGCTGCCATCTGGGGAGTAAACCAACAGATGGAAGATCAATCTCTGTGTGTGTGTGTGTGTGTGCACACCTGTTTCTCTACTTTGAAATTATTAAATAAATCTTTTTTAAAAATAAAAAAATCCCTGATGTTTTAATCCAACAGGTTTTTTAGGTTTGTTATATTACAAGAGCTAACTAACAGAACTGATAGCCTTTTCCCAATGTGGAACCCAAGGTATATGGAATTTTTATTTTTTGACAATGAAAATGTGTTACTAGTTGAACAGAATGTCAAAGTCAAATTTCAAGCAAATAGCAATATTCTTTTTAGAAGTTTAACAAAAAAATTCTTTCAGCAAGAAATATTAGGAATAATGAAAATGTCCCTGAAATTGGTGAATAATTTTTTTTATAATATTGTGATTTATCTTTGGAATAGGCAGTAGGAAATTTGTAAATCAAATAAATTTGGTTCTGTCACAAATGTTAGACATCAATTTAATTATTTAATTTCTTCTTTTTCTCTTTTATAAGATTATATTGTATACATTATAATATGTCATGTGTAAGTGTGTGTATATGTGTGTATGTGTATGATGTCTGGGATTAATGAGATAAAATTATTTTTAAAAACACTTATTACATTGTCCAGTATATAAAAATTACTGAACAAAGTGGCAAGAATAATTATTGTTCTTCACTTTTAAATTCTAGGCTTACTGATGTAATTGCCTGTTTCATTTAGGATTTTTTTAAAAAGCATTCATATACAAAAGAAACAATATTCATCATATCACTAACATTTTTTACATACTTTAATAACCAGTTTACTTAGAAAATTTGGCTCATGGAAATATAAATTGCTGAAGTAAATTATTATAGATCAATCATATAAGTGACAGATTGCTTCAATAAATTTTCCTGACTAGTCTAGGCTCAGATTTAAGTGCTGGAAATACATGAGCAAGTCATGGAGCTTGTATCCAATGGAGAATAGAGACAACCAGTGAATAAATACATCTATAAGATATGAAGAAGAGGGCAGTTCCAGGAGGAAAAATAAAGTCAGATGTGGAAGAGTGAGGATGGGGGAATGAGGGTGATCATTTTGGTATCATAGAACACTCTATGCCAGTGATACTAGCAGAAAAGTAAAGGAAATAAGAGGATAAACCTTGCAATTTTCAAGTAGAAGAGCTATCAAAATGGATAAAATGGCAGAAGCATAGGTCCTGAGAAAGAGCATGCTGGTCATGTTAAAGGAACCACAATAGCGTCAGGGTGAATGGGGCAGAATGAGTGGGAGAGAGACACGGGAAATAGGTCAGAGAAGCATTGCAGGAGAAGCAAGTGCTGAGGGCCACAGAGTCCCTGTGAAGACTAGCTGTTATTCTGAGTTAGATGGGAATCAGGTGGAAGGATCTGAGCTGAAGAAAGATATGATTTGGATTGTTTTTTAAAAGTTATTTATTTATTTATTATTTGAGAAGGAGAGAGAGTGAGAGCGAGAGTGAGAGCGAGAGAGAGCCATTACTTCTGCTTCCCACAATCTGCATTGGCAGGTGGCTGTTGCAAGGAGCAAGAGCAAGAAACTGAACCCAGGTACTCTGGTATGGGTTGGGGGCATCCTAATTACTAAGTCAAATGTCCACCCCTAGATTATTTTTAACTAGTGTTCTAGCTTCTGATTTGAGAATGTGAGGGTAAGTATAGAAGCTAGAACAGCAGTAAGAAATCTATTGTAAATATTCCAGAAGAAGTAGATAATGACAGTTTACACTAAAATACTCAACTAGTGGAGAAAGTTGTGCAGTATGGAAGAATTTTAGATATTTTTGATGATAGAAAAGAGGATTTGCTATATGTGAATATCAAGTGAAAAATCTAGAACTGAGTTCAGAATATGTCAAGAATTTCTGCAACTAAACGAGGTAAGGTGACATTTGCTGAAATAGGTTCAAGGATTAGTGTACCCTGAGATACTCACAACTTTCATCAGGAATTGTTTTTAAAGATTTGGATTGATAAGCAGCATAACTGAGATGAATATTTGAGATGCTCACTATTGCTCTCAATTTTCGAGGAATCTAAAATAAATTATAATGTATCTGTTTTTAAAATTAAGTGAATATTCTTTACAGCACTAAAAGGAATCCAGGACTATTCTTGTGTACCATGTGTAACCCTACCATCTATTATATGTCTCCATGATTCTCTGGATAATTCTATAATTTTATGCTGGTGTTAAAAAGATGGGCAATTGGGTCTCTAAAGTAGAGCTTAATTTTTCTGCACTCAATAGACTCAATTCCACATACTGGTAACCAAGTTATTCCAAAAATACAAACAATGGATTCAGATTGAAGGATATCACACATCTAAATGTGCTAAAAATTCCGATTACAGTTTTGAATGTCCAATGGCAGCAACTTCCTGTTAAAACTCATTTAAAAATCCCTTCTAGTGTTTTGGTACAGTAGGTGAAGATACCACTTGTGATGCCAGCATCTATGTCAGGGTGCTAGTTTGAGTCCCAGCTACTTTGCTTCCAATCTAGCTTCCTGATAATGGGCCTGGGAAACAGCAGAAGATGGCCCAGGTACTTGAGCATTTGGAATGGAGTTCTGGCTCCTGACTTGGCTTGGTCCGATTCTGGTTGTTTCAGGCACTTTGATGAATAGACCAGCAGATGGGAGATCTCTTTCTCTTCCTCTCCCTCATTTCCTTTCCCTCTCGCCCTTTTCCTCTCTCCCTCTGTCACTTTGTCTTTCAAATAAATAAAAATAAATCTTTTTTTAAACTTTTATTCAATAAATATAAATTTCAAAAGTACAGATTCTAGATTACAGTGGCTTCCCCCCCCAAAACTTCCCTCCCATCCACAACCCTCCCATCTCCCACTCCCTCTCCCATTCCATTCACATCAAGATTAATTTTCAATTATCTTTATATACAGAAGATCAATTTAGTATATATTAAGATTTCAACAGCTCGCACCCACACAGAAACACAAAGTGTAAAGTACTGTTTGAGTACTACTTATAGCATGAATTCACATTGTACAACACATTAGGACAGAGATTCTACATGAGGAGTAAGTGCACAGTGACTCCTGTTGTTGACTTAACAAATTGACACTCTTGTTTATGGCCTCAGTAATCACCCTAGGCTCTTGTCATGAGTTTCCAAGGCTATGGAAGCCTCTTGAGTTCACTGACTCTGATCATATTTAGACAAGGTCATAGTCAAAGTGGAAGTTCTCTCCTCCCTTCAGAGAAAGACACCTCCTTCTTTGATGGCCTGTTCTTTCCACTGGGACCTCACTCGCAGAGATCTTCCATTTAGGTTTTTTTGTTCTGTTTTGTTTTGTTTTGCCAGAGTGTCTTGGCTTTCCATGCCTAAAATACTCTCATGAGCTCTTCAGCCAGATCCGAATGCCTTAAGGGCTGATTCTGAGGCCAGAGTGCTGTTTAGGACATCTGCCATTCTATGAGTCTGCTGTGTATCCTGCTTCCCATGTTGGATCGTTCTCTCCCTTTTTTTTATTCTGTCGGTTAGTATTTTCAGACACTAGTCTGGTTTATGTGATCCCTTTGGCTCTTAGTCCTATCATTATGATCAATTGTGAACAGAAATTGATCACTTGGACTAGTGAGATGGCATTGGTACATGCCACCTTGATGGGATTGAATTGGAATCCCCTGGTATGTTTCTAACTCTACCGTTTGGGGCAAGTCAGATTGAGCATGTCCCATATTGTACATCTCCTCCCTCTCTTATTCCCACTCTTATATTTAACAGAGATCACTTTTCAGTTAAATTTAAACACCTAAGAATAATTATGTGTTAAAGAGTTCAAACAATAGTATTAAGTAGAACAGAAAAATACTAAAAGGGATAAAGTATTAAGTTGTACATCAACATCCAGGACAAGGGCTGATCAAGTCACTGTTTCTCATAGTGTCCATTTCACTTCAACAGGTTTCCTTTTTGGTGCTTGGTTAGTTCTCACCAATCAGGGAGAACATATGATATTTGTCCCTTTGGGACTAACTTATTTCACTCAGCATGATGTTTTCCAGATTCCTCCATTTTGTTGCAAATGACCGGATTTCATTGTTTTTTACTGCTGTATAGTATTCTGTAGAGTACATGTCCCATATTTTCTTTATCCAGTCTACTGTTGATGGGCATTTAGGTTGATTCCAATCTTAGCTATTGTGAATTGAGCTGCAATAAACATTAAGGTGCAGAGAGCTTTTTTGTTTGCCAATTTAATTTCCTTTGGGAAATTCCAAGGAGTGAGATGGCCGGGTTGTGTGGTAGGGTTATATTCAGATTTCCTAGGAATCTCCAGACTGACTTCCATAGTGGCTTAACCAGTTTACATTCCCACTAACAGTGGGTTAGTGTCCCTTTTACCCCACATCCTCTCGAGCATCTGTTGTTGGTAGATTTCTGAATGTGAGCCATTCTAACTGGGGTGAGGTGAAACCTCATTGTGGTTTTGATTTGCATTTCCCTGATTGCTAGTGATCCTGAACATTTTTTCATGTGTCTGTTGGCCATTTGGATTTCTTCTTTTGAAAAATGTCTCTTGAGGTGCTTGGCCCATCTCTTAAGTTGGCTGTTTGTTTCGTTGTTGTGGAGTTTCTTGATCTCTTTGTATATTCTGGTTATTAATCATTTATCTCGGCTGGCGCCGTGGCTCACTAGGCTAATCTTCCATCTTGCGTCACCGGCACACCAGGTTCTAGTCCCGGTCGGGGTGCCGGATTCTGTCCCGGTTACCCCTCTTCCAGGCCAGCTCTCTGCTGTGGCCAGGGAGTGCAGTGGAGGATGGCCCAAGTACTTGGGCCCTGCACCCCATGGGAGACCAGGATAAGTACCTGGCTCCTGCCATCAGATTAGTGCGGTGCGCCGGCCACAGTGCGCCGCCCGCGGCGGCCATTTCAGGATGAACCAACAGCAACATAGACCTTTCTCTCTGTCTCTCTCTCTCACTGTCCACTCTGCCTGTCAAAAAAAAAATCATTTATCTGTGGCATAGTTTGCAAAATTTTTTCCCATTCTGTCGGTTGCCTTTACACTTTCCTCTTTCTTTCTTTCTTTCTTTCTTTCTTTCTTTCTTTCTTTCTTTCTTTCTTTCTTTCTTTCTTTCTTTCTTTCTTTCTTTTTTTGCCAGGCAGAGTTAGTGAGAGACAGAGACAGAGAGAGCTTTTTTTAGAGACAGTGAGAGAGAGACAGAGAGAAAGGTCTTCCTTCTGTTGGTTCACTCCCCTAATAGCTGCTATGGCCGGTGCTACGCCTATCCGAAGCCAGGAAGTGGGTACTTCCTCCCGGTCTCCCATGGGGTGCAGGGACCCAAGCACTTCAGCCATCCTCCACTGCACTCCCAGGCCACAGCAGAGAGCTGGACTGGAAGAGGAGCAACCAGGACTTTTACCCGGCACCCCAACCGGGACTATAACCCGGGGTGCCGGCAATGCAAGCAGAGGATTAGCCAAATGAGCCAAGGCACCAGCCCTGAATGTTTCTTTTGCTGTACAGAAATTTCTCAGTTTGATACAATCCCAATTTTTAATTTTGGCTTTGACTGCCTGTGCCTCCGGGGTCTTATCCAAGAAGTCTTTGCCTGTGCCTATATCTTGCAGGGTTTCTCCAATGTTCTCTAATAACTTGATGGTGTTGGGTCATAGATTTAGATCTTTAATCCATGTTGAGTGGATTTTTGTGTAAGGTGTAAGATAGGGGTCTTGCTTCATGCTGCTGCATGTGGAAATCCAGTTTTCCCAGCACCATTTATTGAATAGACTATCCTTACTCCAGGGATTGGTTTTAGATCCTTGATCAAATATAAGTTGGCTGTAGATGTTTGGATTGATTTCTGGTGTTTCTATTCTGTTCCATCGGTCTATCCATCTGTTTCTGTATCAGTACCATGCTGTTTTGATTACAACTGTCTTGTAGTATGTTCTGAAATCTGGTATTGTGATGCCTCCAGCTTTCTTTTTGTTGTACCAGATTGCTTTAGCTATTCGAGGTCTCCTGTGTCTCCATATGAATTCCAGCATCATTTTTTCCAGATCTGAGAAGAAGGTCTTCGGTATCTTGATTGGTATTGCATTGAATCTATAAATTGCTTTTGGGAGAATGGACATTTTGATGATATTGATTCTTCCAAACCATGAGCATGGAAAATTTTTCCATTTTTTGGTATTCTCTTCTATTTCTTTCTTTAAGATTTTGTAATTCTCATCGTAGAGATCTTTAACGTCTTTGGTTAATTTTATTCCAAGGTATTTGATAGTTTTTGTGACTTTTTTGAATGGGATTGATCTTAGAAGTTCTTTCTCAGCTGTGGTATTTCCTGTGTATACAAAGGCTGTTGTTTTTTGTGCATTGATTTTATATCCCGCTACTTTGCCAGACTCTTCTATGAGTTCCAATAGTCTCAGTAGAGTTCTTTGGGTCCCTTAAATAAAGAATCATATCGTCTGCAAAGAGGGATAGTTTGACTTCTTCCTTCCCAATTTGTATCCATTTAATTATTTTCTTGCCTAATGGCTCTGGCTAAAACTTCCAGAACTATATTGAATAGCAATGGTGAGATAAAAAAAGAAGCCTGTAAAATGCTACAATATTTTGTTAGAGGAGGTAGCTGAGCTTTCCTATAGGGAAAGGGGATGGAGAGCTCTCATTACTAGCTCCCAAAACTCCCCAGACGTGTCCAACTGACATACTGATGATTGTATTTTATAATTCTTTTGTTTCAGCCGGCACCGCGGCTCACTAGGCTAATCCTCCGCCTTGCGGCACCGGCACACCGGGTTCTAGTCCTGGTCGGGGTGCCGGATTCTGTCCCGGTTGCCCCTCTTCCAGGCCAGCTCTCTGCTGTGGCCAGGGAGTGCAGTGGAGGATGGTCCAAGTGCTTGGGCCCTGCACCCCATGGGAGACCAGGAAAAAGCACCTGGCTCCTGGCTCCTGCCATCGGATCAGCGTGGTGCGCCGGCCGCAGTGCGCCAGCCGTGGCGGCCATTAGAAGGTGAACCAATGGCAAAGCATAGACCTTTCTCTCTGTCTCTCTCTCTCACTGTCCACTCTGCCTGTCAAAAAAATAAATATAATAAAAAAATAAAATAATAATTCTTTTGTTTTCCCTAGCAGAGAGTAGTTGGTTCACATTTGTTTTTTTTGTTTTGTTTTGTTTTGTTTTGTTTTTTTTTTTTTGATGCGTTTATTAAAAAGATGATTAGGGCCGGCGCTGTGGCTCACTTGGTTAATCCTCCACCTACGGTGCCGGCATCACATATGGCACCAGTTTTAGTCCTGGTTGCTCCTCTTCCAGTCCAACTCTCTGCTGTGGAGGATGGCCTAAGTGTTTGGGCTCCTGCACCTGCAAGGGAGACCAGGAAGAAGCACCTGCTCCTGGCTTCAGATAGGCGCAGCACCAGCTGTGGCGGCCATTTTGGGAGTGAACCAACAGAAGGAAGACCTTTCTCTCTGTCTCTCTCTCTCTATGTCTATAACTCTACTTATCAAATTTTAAAAAAAGAAAATATTAAAAAAAAGATGATTCAATCTGAAACAAGGTCATGGAGAAAATTAATTAACTTAATCTGAACTGGTTGAAAGAAACTCATTTCTAATAGTTCTGGAAAGCATATTTAAAACATACAAGAATTTTTACAAAGCATATATGTATTCTAATGAAAAGAGAAATTGCAAATCCAGACTTTCATTTATGTGTATGTGTGGTGTGTGCCTGTGTGTGTGTGTGCGTGCGTGTGTGTGAAAAAGAGGGAAAATGTCAAGCAGTCATATGCATGCCACAAGTAGGAGCAGAAAAATAAAAAAAAAATAGCAGAGTCTTGATAAGAAATGTAGTAAAAGTTGATTTATAGATTATGAGACATGAAGTAAAGGGTACTTGGACAGAACATAAGCAAAGAAATTAAAATGCTATTGATGCAAAGGAGAAAACTATACATGGAGATACATAGAAATGGCAAAAGCACAGAACCTGAAGAAAAATAATCTATTGATAAAAATGTCATAAAGGAACAAAAGTACACCAATCTATTAGTTAAAAGATTAAAGTCAAGCTCAAGAGTGTGTGTTTAATTCCAGCTCACTATTTTGATTTATTTCTAATAACACTCAAGAGATTTTTCCTGTTTGGGAGACCATTTCCTGAAACAAGTTCTTGATTGTAGCTGAATAAGAAGGAAGATAGAATTGTATATTAAACATAAATAAAAGTGAAAACAGATTAATGTAAATAATAATAAGGCTGCATTGTAATAAAAAAAACTCAGTAAATAGAATTAGAAAATATTAATTTTTTAATACCTCCCCTAATCCATTAACTCTTCTAGTACAAATTCGTGACAATGATTATAATTAACGGGCAATGATTGTACAAATCCTATAAATCAAAATATTACTTAAATGTTCACACTGAATTTGTATGTCCACTTATTGTTGACATTTGCATAAGCCAGTAAAGTACAGGCTCAGAATACATTGTGAAAAATATGTTTTAGTATAGTTAATTGAAATCTGTTTAAAACTCTTTTGAAAGACTGAGGGTCTCAGCCAACTCTGCTAATATCTCTAGCTGCTTTTATACGGATGCACCAAAGTTTATCTCAGATTGGGAGAGCCTAAAAAGTAAATACAATTATTATAGAGGATATATTAAACTATAAAAAGTATAAATAGAAAAAGATGCTACATGCACATACCACATATGACACTCTGAGATGGTCAGGGGTTATGCCATTATTTCAAGAAAATACATGCCAGGTAAACACTAAAAGAGCTCTGGATGATGAGAAAATAAGGTGATGGGTGAAAAGCTAAGCCCTGTTTTTGGTGCTTAAGATTGAATGATGCAAGTACTTGAAACTAACATCATACAAAAGATGTAACTATGGAATTAGCAAACTCAGCACATCATAGATTCAATATTCCCTCTTCATAGATAGATCAACTGAGGGGTAGCATGACGAAGAGTTGAAATATGTTTGTATTACGTCAATGATCCCTTCAAGAACCAAACTCTAGTGTGATAGGTTGTTAACTTACTAGAGAATAAAGGATGCTTGAATAGCTGGTATAGCGTTATTTCTGGGGTATCTGTGCAGGTATTTCTGGGAGAGATTAGTAATGAAATCAGTAGACTGACTAAGATCCACCTTTACCAAAGTAAGCAGGCAATTCTAAATTATTGCAGACCCCAATAGAACAAACACCAGGAGAAAGGGTGAATTTCTTGGGCTGGGACATCCATTTTCTGTTGCCTTCAGACATTGAATTCTTAGTTTTCAGGCCTTTGGACTTGGACTGACTTACAGTATTGGCCAGTTCTCAGTTTGTAGATGTTAGATGGTAGGACCTTTCAGTCTCAGTAATCATGTGAACCAATTCCCATGATAAATATCTTTATCTATATCTATGCCTAAAACTATAGATATCTCCTGTTGGTTCTTTTCCACTGGAGAACATTGAACACAAACATCCAGTAACATGGAAAACCTCAACTGTACAAGCCATTCACCATCTCCTCCACAACCCATCACTTTTGGGATTAGGCCAGCATTCCATCTTTCAGAAAGTACATTAGGGTATTTGCTTCACACTCTTTTGATGTCAAAACTCAGAACTGAAGGCATCAAACACTAATTTTTACTTCCAATCACTTGTCTTCCTTTACCCTCTCATCTGCGGATACCCTGTGCTTTAAAAGCATTATGCTTCATGTTGATGTGAGTTTCTTAAGTGCCTAATCCATTCTTTATTATTAATATAATCTCCTATTAGGGACATTATCTTCAGATTTTAAAAAATTTCTCTGGAAGCTATTTAATTCTGCTTAAGACTTCCTCATATTTATTATTAACAATATTTTCTTAATGCGTTCAATTTAATGGCCTAGTGAGAAAAAAACAAAATTTCTACTCTAAAAGAAGTTAAATATATCCATTCCTGGGTCATTGATCTTAAGAATGAAAGACAGAAGCATTTGGAGACATTAGCTTAGTAAAAAATAATATCATTTTTGCTAACTACAGTTCTACCTTTTTAGTTATAAAACTGCCTAGTAGAGATGCCCTTGCAAGTATTTTTAAGAAAATTGCAGTAATTTCCTAAATCCCACTGGAGGTAGAGACCGTGATACTAAAAATTACCAAGTGTACCATTTCCAGACACTGCTAGACTTACTATTATACAAAGGGGTACATCTTCAGTTACCAATATATCAAGAAAGAAATTGCTCATGGTGCCTACACTACGTGTGACCATGAATTAGGCTTAGGATAGAGAGTCAAAGAGAGGAAGGAGTAAACCCTACCTAGAACAATTACTTGGTTACCAAACCAGATTTAGAAGCTGAACATGACAACATACATTCCCATTCCAACATTTCTCCCAGGCCTTGTACATTCACTGTCTCCAGTCACCAAGTTCTACCTTTGGCTGCTCTTCCCTGGAAAGCAGGGTCTGCACAGCCTTCTCACTTGCTCTGTTGATTTGCAGTTTGATAGTCAATGTGACCTCAACCTAAGTGTAAACGACTTGTTATTCTAACAGAGACCATGCCAAAGTGTATGGAAAGAAACAGAGCCAAATAGTCACAGATGAAAAAAAAAAAAAAAAAGCAAACATTAAAACAAGAAAAACTTCCAAGGTTCAGAGGATCATGTCTTTGGGGAATACTTCCTACGAAATGGCACGCCTTCAGATTACATGTGGACGTTTGTGGGAGGCGGTTTTATAGTCATCCATTTACCATTCTTACTGGCATTTACGAACAAGGCGCCCAAGAAGAACACGTGTATGCAGCAGAGCTACTAAGTGAAACTCTCACATTTCACTTCTCCTTCTTCAGTATTTAGAAGGATATTTTTCAGTCTGGTTGATTTAAACAAATGTGCTCTGCCTATTAAATCTGGGTGACACTTTGGGTGTGAGTGCACCTCACACCAGCTAGAGATTCTTCTCGCTGCTAAATGCAGTTGGGGAGGGGGTAGAGAGAGAGAGAGGAGACAGCAAGAGAGAGAAGATGGTGTAACCAAAAACAATAGTGTTAATCTTCAAAATACCGTAAGTTACCAGTAACCAATGTCTGGTGTATTGATTAATAGCTTGAAATAAATAGTGGCAGTTAATGTTATAACAAAACCGCTGGGCTTTATTACACCAATAATTCTGTGAAACTACTACGTTTCAAGGACCTATAGCTGAAATAAACCATACTCTTTAGCACTCACCATCAGGGGCATTTATATACATACATATATATTTCCCTTCTTGAATATATCTCTTATGTGAGAAAATAATCATTTATATTTTCTCATTTAGAAAACATGAATATTCGAAGAAGTTTATCACTAGATGGTGTGATCCTGAAAACTTCACAAGTTTCTTTTCTTTTTAAATCTTTTCATCTCCCTCTCAGGAACAAATGCCAGCAGGACTCAGATGCAAACTAGCTCAGTACAGGGCTGCAAGAGATAATGATAATCAGAGCACTCTGACTTGAACCAGGCCTTAGAAGGAGAAGGTATTAAGGACTAATGCATTAATCTGTTAAGCCCTGTGTCAGCTATGGGGGGAGGGTGAGGGGAGAAAGAAAAACGAAGAAAAGTGGAGCACCCTTAATAGGATATATTAGAAGCTGAACTTGAACATGGGAGGTAATCGGAATGAAGAATAGCTTTTGAAGCTATATATACAGTGGAGAGCACAGGGGGGCCTAATTAGAATTTCAAGTAATATAGAACATTAACCATGATAAGGAATCCAAGATGTTTGCATATTCAAGGAAGATACATAGAGTAGTTGATGATTATTGCCACATACAATGATACTCCTAAAAGTCTGCAGAAAAATGGAATTGAAAAATAAGTTTGGTGCAAAAAAAATTGAGATCCATGTATGATCCTTTCATAATATACATTTATATGAACATTTAAAAGTACCTTATATATTAAGAACTCCAAAAGGCTCCAGAAAGTATAAAAAACAGTATCTGTCTTTTAGTTTTTTCTGCTAAATTAAAACTAACCCTCCTTGTCTGGCAGGCATCCATACCATTCTCTCCCTGTGGCATGAATTAAGGCCCCTTATGAATGTTCAGCCCCACCTGCTCAACGCCAACTTCCCCTTTGCTGAGTTTCAAACATGTGCCATCTTCTAGGCCCATATCTCACTCTGAAAGGCAAGCATTTTTATCTCCACCCATCCTATAATTTTACAAGTATTAGTTAAGTAACTTAAACCTGTCCCACAGCTGGTGCATTATAGAGATAGGATTCTAACTGAGGTCCAAACACTACATATTTTCCAGGATAGCTAAGTAGCTCTCAATGCATCCTCAAGAAGGACATTCAGTACCCACCCCCCGAATTACCTTGCCATTGGTCAGCAACAAGTTTTCCTAGCTGTCAACATGCCCTCAGTTGGGCCCTTGGTTAAAGTAGCTGCATTTGTATTTTGTGGTTCCATCCTTCATGAAAAATCGTAACTTATTCTTGATCATTGGTTTTATAACCCACAAAGTATCCAAGATATGTTTATTCCATACTCTTGACATCCATTTTTACCCATCAGACTGCAATAGACATGGAAGAATAGTGGCTAGTGTTTCTGAATCCCATTCCAGAGGCATTGCTATGTCCTTTAAACATATCATCTCATCCTCTACACAGCCATCCTGTAAACAATACATTTGTGTATGTATATATGTGTGAATTGTAACTATTTCAGGAAAGTAGAAATGAAAGTTCCAGCAGATTCAATAATTTTCCCAAGGCCATGTTGTTGATTAAGCTGTAGAGGAAGGATCTGAATTGGGTCCTCTTGACTTCCGGTTCTGAACTTCCAGTTACCTCTGCTCATGTTCCTCCAAGGGACTAGAAATCAACCTTTAAGTTCGAACAGAGGGACTAGGCCTTCCCTTGTGAAATTCCTTGAGTATTGGTATTGACCAATATTGAGTACTGACCAATACTCAAGGAATACCTTCTGGGATTTGGGATTAGCATCCAGATTTAGGCCTGGGAGTAACTGTCTACCAGGATTTTACTCACTGATGTCCTAACCCTGGTTGACAAATACTTATATCGTTTCTCATTATGTAAGCTGCAAGGTTCTCTACTCTAGAGCTTCCATGTTAAATAATTAATGATCTATAAAACCCTGGAAGGTACTAGAGGTGTTCTCTGTTTAAAGTAATTACAGGGAGAATACACATAAATGGGTAAAAATAGAAAATTATTCCCTTCCCATCCTTGAATCTTGTGGGTAGACTCAGAGGGTCTTGGTTGACAGAGACAAGTTATGGGAAAGTAGGAGATGCTATGGAAAGGACAATGGTCTCAGTAATTGTTGAGTGTTAATTGTGGTGAACCAAAAATTATCTAGAAAAACTTTCAGACTTACAGATATTGAGGTACCACTGTCAAGAGATTGAGATTTAGTAGGACCGGGCCTAAAACTCTGCCATGAGGAAGCATTTCCAGGCAGCTTGGATTATGGTGAGTCACTAGCATAAGATGTTCTAGCACAGCACTTTTCAGGCTTTAATTTACCTAAGAATCAACCCTCAGGAGAACTTGCTAAAGTGTGATTTCAAGGAGAATCTGATTCTTTGTATTTCTAACAAGATCCATAATCTACACTTTTTAGACTAGCACCGATACAGCACAATGGTTCTCAAAACTTGGCCATACAGTGTAATTACCTAAGAAGTAGGAAAAAAATGAATGATTCTAGATTTATACTCCCTAGCAATTCTTATTTAATGGGTCTGCAACCTGGGCATACAGATTTTTTTTTAGATTCCTCAAGTTATTTTAAGTACATGAATGTCTCTTATATGGCAAGTATTTGTTTAGTATCTGATGTATTTATCAGGTTAGGAGCTGTTACAAGCAAGCTAAGTCTCAGTGGCCTAGTACAATAGAAGTTTATCTTTTGCTTATGTGAATTTCAGTGTGGATATTCCTGCTGGGATAGCTAACCTGGAGGCTTTCATTCCAGCAGTGACTCAGAGGTTCAGGTGTTTTCAATCTTATGGCTCGCTGTCCTGTTTCCGGGGTCATTCTGGTATCATCTGGCTGACAAACAAGGGGAAGAGATCATGAGAAAGACACTTCAGATTCTTACCAGTCCCAGTCATTCCATCAGCGTGAATAGTCACATGATTGATCTAACTACAAGAAAGAATGAGGAAGGTGAAGAGGATGTTAGTGAGCATTGGCAGTTTCTGTCTCCCTGGTTGTGTATGCTGAGAGTAGGAAGTAAATGCAAAAGAGAATATTAGCCACAGTGTTTAGTTTTTTTTTAACAGCAATCCCCCACTTTGAAAAATACAGAAAGTGCTGAGTACATCTTATATCAGCTTTGCTTCATTCCTACCTCCAAGTACTTCAAATTCAGCAGGAAAAATCTATGTACCCAAACCAACCATCCAGTAGGACCTGGCAGCTGACAAAGAATTCTGTTAAATCTACATTTGCCTTTTAACACATGATTGAACAGCCTTGAGCTAGAGCCTCAATTTTTTTAAATTTTTTTTTTATTTGACAGGTAGAGTTATAGACAGTAAGAGAGAGAGACAGAGAGAAAGGTCTTCATTCCATTGCTTCATTCCGCAAATGGCTGCTACGGCCGGCATTGCGCTGATCCGAAGCCAGGAGCCAGGTCCTTCTTCCTGGTATCCCATGCAGGTGCAGGCGCCCAAGCACTTGGGCCACAGCAGAGAGCTGGACTAGAAGAGGAGCAATCGGGACTAGAACCCGGCGCCCATATGGGATGCCAGCACTGTAGGCTGAGGATTAACCTAGTGAGCCACGATTTCTATATCAACAAGATAGAAACAATAGTTTTTATCTTTCAGGGTTATTCAGAGAATGCTAACCTCATTCATTAGAATCTTGATACATCTGCATTATTATATTCTTGGGTTTTATCTTCTTATGTGTTCTTATATTACTATTGAAGAATTCTTATAACTGCTTAAAAAGTGTTATCCAGTAAGACTTCAAGTCTTGAGTGCATAAACAAAGTTCACAAATTTTCTATATGGTCCAGAGTCCATCATAAGTGATGGACACAGAAAGAGTTTTGGTAAGTATTTGTTGAATTGGGTTCACTAGAGGTGAGTCTGGAAACCTGAGGCTGGCAGCTGTCTCAAAAGATTCCTGTGAGAATTATTGTGCCTAACATTGGCAGTCCTAAGAGGAAAAGTGCTATAGAAATCTATATCACTTTGATAAAGTAGAATTATTGCAAAATGAGAGCAGTTTGAGCTTTATGAAAATGCTCAAACTTGGATGTGGGGAAAAAGGGACACTAACCCACTGTTAGTGGGAATGTAAACTGGTAAAGCCACTATGGAAGTCAGTCTGGAGATTCCTCAGAAACCTGAATATAACCCTACCATACAACCTGGCCATCCCACTCCTTGGAATTTACCCAAAGGAAATTAAATTGGCAAACAAAAAAACGGTCTGCACATTAATGTTTATTGCAGCTCAATTCACAATAGCTAAGACCTGGAATCAACCTAAATGCCCATCAAAAGAAGACTGGATAAAGAAATTATGGGATATGTACTCTATAGAATACTATACAGCAGTAAAAAACAATGAAATCTGGTCATTTGCAACAAAATGGAGGAATCTGGAAAACATTATGCTAAGTGAAATAAGCCAGTCCAAAAGGAACAAATACCATACGTTCTCCCTGATTGGTGACAACTAACTGAGCACCAAAAAGGAAACCTGTTGAAGTGAAATGAACACTATGAGAAACGGTGACTTGATCAGCACTTGTCCTGGATGTTGATGAACAACGTAATGCTTTATCCCTTTTAGTATTTTTTTGTTTGTTCTACTTAATACTATTGGTTGAATTCTGTAATTAATGCACAGTTATTCTTAAGTGTGGAAACTTAACTGAAAAGTGATCCCTGTTAAATATAAGAGTGGGAATAAGAGAGGGAAGAGATGTGCAATTTGGGACATGCTCAAGCTGACTTGCCCCAAACGGTAGAGTTAGAAACATACCAGGGGATTCCAATTCAATCCCATCAAGGTGGCATGTACCAATGCCATCTCACTAGTCCAAGTGATCAATTTCTGTTCAGAATTCATCATAATAATAGGACTAAGAGTCAAAGGGATCATAAACAAGACTAGTGTCTGAAAATACTAACCAATAGAATAAAAAAGGGAGAGAATGATCCAACATGGGAAGTGAGATACACAGCAGACTCATAGGATGGCAGATGTCCTAAACAGCACTCTGGCCTCAGAATCAGCCCTTAAGGCATGTGGATCCGGCTGAAAAGCCCATGAGAGTATTTTAGCCATGGAAAGCCAAGACACTCTGGGGGGAAAAAAAAAAAAACCTAAATGAAAGATCTCCGCGCGTGAGATCCCAGTGGAAAGAACAGGTCATCAAAGAAGAAGGTACCTTTCTCTGAAGGGAGGAGAGAACTTCCACTTTGACGATGGCCTTGTCTAAATATGATCAGAGTTGGTGAACTCAAAAGGCTTCCATAGCCTTGGCAGCTCATGACAAGAGCCTAGGGTGATTACTGATGCCATAAACAAGAGTGTCAATTTGTTAAGTCAACAACAGGAGTCACTGTGCACTTACTCCTCATGTAGGATCTCTGTTCTTAATGTGCTGTACATTGTGATTTAATGCTATAACTAGTACTCAAACAGTATTTTTCACTTTGTGTTTCTATGGGGGTGCAAACTGTTGAAATCTTTACTTAATATATACTAAACTGATCTTTTGTATATAAAGAGAATTGAAAATGAATCTTGATGTGAATGGAAGGGGAGAGGGATCGGGAAAGGGTAGGGTTGCGGGTGGGAGGGAAGTTATGGGGGGGAAAGCCACTGTAATCCAATAGCTGTACTTTGGAAATTTATATTCATTAAATAAAAGTTAAAAAAGAAAAGAAAAAAAAGAAAATGCTCAAACTTAATCAGCTTTAAAGTGGTCTGGGATCCAGACTTGCCCATTGGTTCTCAGTAATTCTTCCCTCTTAACATTAAACAATTACTCAACAAAAAATAATTCCCCATTGTAGATCCAGTCATCACAAGAAGTTGTTTTGTAAATGAGGCTCTAAATCTTAAGATAAGTGACTTGCCTGTGTTCAGGTGTCTAAAAGCAACAGCAGCAAGATTCAACTTAGTTTTCCTCCAAGTCATATGGATGTCAACATGGCGGGGGGTGCTTTTGCCCACTGTCAGTAAACAGTTACCAGTACAAGCGCACCAGAGTGAACATGGTACATCTGCCTGAAATGCCAATTAAAACGCATTAGGACATTGTTATAGGTAAGGAAACACAAGTACATTGTGATGTAGAATGCATATTTTCCATAATGCACAATTACAAAGAAGTCTAAAATCGGTAGTGGCTGCTTCAGACTGTGCCACTAGGCCTTTGGGGCCACTCATGCTTGCTTCTCAGGAAGCATGTAAGAAGCATTGCCCTTCTCTGTGCCATAAAGGGCCATTATGAAATGCCAAATAGAGCCCATTATTTGAGACCATTACTGGAAATCTGTCTGCAAAACTCCGTTCAGATGAAATAATGATTTAGGCAGGTCAGACTTCCCAGAAATGAAGAAAAGTGCTGAAAATAAATAGGAGACAATAAATCTCTTAATGGTGCAAAAGGGAAAAATAAAGCAAATTATGTTTTATCTGGCAAATGTATCATGGTGATTTTTTTTGCAATCCTCATTTTTTCTTTCTGTAGAAAGCAGCTAGTTCAAAATTGAAGAAAATTTAGTTTACAATTTATAATATAGTGTCCTAGTTGTAATTAACCAGGAATACAGGCCACTAGTCCAGTGGCCACTCCAGGAACTTAGTTATGTGAGTTCATGGATGCAAGTTATGTGAGTCCTTAATGGCACCAAGACATTTAATTGTTCCTTTTCCATGAGGGCCTGGAGGGGGGAATAATTCATAGAGAAGCAATAGCAAAGTACACATGAGTTTCAATGACATCTAATTTCATCTTAGTCCAACTTTTAAGGTAGAACTTTTGCAAATCTAGTTTGCAAAAGACAGCTTGCCCTAAAAGTCAATGACCATCTCCCTAATGCCCTGAGTTCAAATCCAAATCTTTATAATATTACCACTCTTGAGCTGGCTCCAAGATACTTTGAGTAGGAGAAGAAAAAATGTACATGCTTAAAATGACATTTGCATGTGTGGGCATCTAGCCTAATGGCTAAGAAGTTTCTGTCCCACATTGGGGTGCCTAGGTTTGGTTCCTGGCTCCAACTCCTTACTCAAGCTTCCTGCTGATGCAGATGCTGGAAGACAGTGGTAATCGAGTTTCTATTACCCATGTGGGAGACTTGGATTGTGTTTCCAGTTCCTACCTCCCGCCCTGGTCCTGTCCCAGCCACCTCAGGCTTTGGAAAGTGAATTAATGGATAAGAGAACTGCCTTCTCTCTCTCTCTCTCTCTCTCTCTCTCTCTCTCTCTCTCTCTCTCCTTCCCTTCTTACTTATTAAATAAAGTTTTAATAACATGTACAATGAAAAAAAATAAGGACTAAAAGACCTCATTAAATACAAAGTGACCTAAGCACCCTTATAAATGACACTGTGGCCTGAAATGGGATGAATTTTATTACCAATTCCTCCTCCTAGTTCTTGGAGGAATTAGAAAAAACATGGGATAAATCAGTGGAGAGATGGGAAGAGCTTCAGGAGGGAAGGAATTTGGGACACAAATGTACGTCCTAAGGAGAGAAACTGGAGAAATGAGGATAATGTGCAGTCTTTGTTTGTGAATACCATAATACTTACATCACTGTTTCTACTCTTGTTTCTATCCACTGTTTTTATCCTCAAAGAGAAAATCTGTACAAGAAACTAAAGAATGGTGATCATTAAAGAGTATATGGCACTCTGAGCACACTCAGAACTACGCTGGGTGCAGGGCCAAAACACAACATGGAATTAGGAAGAGACCGGCGAAATAGTCATACCTGACCTCTACTCTGAAATTGTCAAAGACTGCAGCTTTGATGCACTTAGATCCTGGAGCAATGATTCATAGAAGGTGGCTGTGCCTAGAGGTTTGGTTCACTCCAAAAGAGCACAGACACTAAAGCAATGGAGAGGCCCTTTGACAAGTAGGCTACAATGGAGAATTCAGGGACTGGTTCCTGAATACAAGTAAAATGCCTTTCGAGATTAGGGAAAATTATTGAGAGGGCATTTGAGAACTGGTGATAATGATGAACATGTGTGTATTATTTTGTGGTTCACAAATTATTTTCACGTATTTGTTTCTAGTAATAATGCTAGTAGTTAGTATGACAAGCATTATTAGTACCCTCATTTTGCAGATGAGAAGACTGAGTCCCAGAGTTTAAGACACCCACCCGAGGTCATTCATCTGGTAAGCATCAAGGTTAGGAACTCAAAAACAGGACTTCTGGCTCTAAATTCTGTGAGTTTTCCATTGGAACATGTTGCCAGTTCGGAGTTGTAGCAGTTCAGTTAACCAGTCTTCAAGAAAAAATATTTAACACAGCTGGCTTAACAACAGGGGAACTGAGAGAAATTCAGCCCTCGGTCTATGAGGAAAAGAAGTTGAAAAAAATCACAAGGCTGATCAGGACTTTGGTTTAAATGAGAAGAAAGATGCTACCTCAGGATGCCAGAGCCTGCTCACTTAGAGCTTAGGAAGAACAGTCACTACCTATGATCAAAAATGAGAGCGAAAGTGTGAGGCAGAGGTAAAGAGAGGCTCTGCATAATTCATAAGCAGAACATCTTTAGCTTTTTAGGTTGTATTTTCATTGGTTGATGAAATTCCTGGGTAGGAAGAGTGTGTAGAATAAGAGTACATTCTCTTCTTGGCATATGTTGGCAAAGTGCCTCACTTTGATCATAGTGCATATGATATCTTTGGCTTATACTATCAGGTGCAAAAAGAGGGAGTGTAGACTTTAAACTATACCTAAAATAAATAGAGTGAATAATTTAAGAAAGGATAATTTATAGCAAAGGATGGCAAGCTTTTTCTGTAGATGGCCAGTAGTAAATATTGTTTATTTTGCAGACCTTATGGTTTGTATGATAACTACTCAACTCTCTCAATTCTGCCATTAGCATCAGGAATGCAGCCATAGACAATACACAGACAAATGGGTGTGGCTATGTTCCTGTAAAACTTTATTTAAAAAACAAGACAGATGGGTTTAACCCAGAAGCAGTGTGCTGACTGCTGTGTTGGAGAAAAATCATATCTACTAAAAGCCTTAGGTGCTATCATTTCTATCCCTGAATCAAATTGAATCATAGGAAAGGGCATATAATATCACACTATTTGCTGTCAATTTTTATAACATTAAAATATTATTTGCTGCCATCCTAAGAAATGCACTTCTTGATTTATAAATAAATTATTACTTTGGACACTATTTCTTAGTAATTCCTATGAAATGCTTAATTCAATACTTTGCTGACAGTATTTGTTTTAGAGTACAATTTTCTTCTGCTGTAAAGTTCGTGTGTTCCCTTCCATCAGAAAAATCAAATATTTATTACACACACCTCTCCATCTCCACCAGAAAGGTTTGAATAAGGTTTTCTGATTAATCTCAAAATTCTTACAACTTTCATAGCTAGCATATTTTGCTGTTTTTACATACAAACAAACACTTATTTCTATTGAGTTGTCTTTTTTCTAAATCTATCACACATTTTTATAAATAATGAGTCCTATATAAGCAATATGTAAATATTCCCACACCAAACACATAGATAGAGCTAAGAAATTTAAAGTAACTTTCTACCCAACTCAACAAATTGAAACTTTGTGAGAAGAATCAAAGGGAGATGCAATTATTTTGAAAAAAAAGGAATAAGTTGAGGGAATTTTCCCTATTAGATATAAATATTTTCTAAAAATTTCAAGTAATTAAAAATACAGTATTGGCTCTGGAATAGACAAATGATCAGCAGGATGGACAAAAGAGTACAAAGAGAAATGCAAAAAAGTAAAACAGGGATTGGATTAAGGTGGCAGAGTAAGGAGGGAGATTACTGCTCTAGTCTAGAGAAGATAGTTTAAAAAAGGTGGAGAGAGTGCAGTCTCAGGGAAGAGTTAGAGAGAAAATGGCAGAGGAAACTTCATGCAAATTAGAGAGACACAGTGGACCTATGTGGAGGTTATGGACCTACACAACTGAGGACCCCAGCAGCCAATAGCCTCCTCAAAATCTTTAGAGAATGAGAGGAGACCAGACTGCAGCAGCCCAAGCCACTAGCAATAAAGCTGCAGGAAGAACGTGGAGGGAATCTGGCTTGGTGTTCTGTGGAAGATAGTGTACCTGCCAAACTAGAGGAGAAAAAGAGAGGGAGGCGTGTTTCCCTCTCCCTTATCACCCTGCAATGGTGTCCTGAAACAAGCCAATACAGAGAGGACACCATTTGGGGACATATATAACAGCTGTACTAGTTCTGTCTGTGCCCAGCAACCAGCTGAGTGGACTCCTGAGTCTGGTGGGCAGAATAGACAGGTGGCTGGGTACTCGTGACTATAGGAGGGTTGTGTGCCAGGACTGTGAAAACACTGAGGCTGCATGGGAATTCTCAGGGTGTGGCTAGGACTTTGGGCAGTCACTGGGGAGACTCCACACACTCAGGGCTCCCTGGCTCCCTGATGAGGCACATTGCTGGGAAAGCTGTGCTTAACCAAAGACTGCACAGATCTTCTGTGCTATCCTTGTGGTAGCCTGGACATATATCATACCCACTGGGACGAGCACCCAGGCGCTGGTGTCCTTTGAGGAAAGGAGGTGAGCTGAGTCTACACTAACAGAGCAGATAAACCTCCCCTCTGATAGAAAAAATTGCCACACCCAATCTGGGTGGCACCTTAGGCACTTCCTTCAATCTGGAGCAATGCACTGAGCTCCCTGGCCACATCCACCACACACCTCTAGATATTCACTGAAAAAGTAGGTGCTTCACTAATCCACAGAGGAATAGTCCTAATACAACAGCCATCATAGTGAAAAAAAAAAAAAAAAAACAAAGAAGAAACCAACAAATATCTCCACAAATGCCAAATAATAAATGCACCAATTCAAGAAACAAGAATAAGGAACACAACATGATGCCCCTAAAAGAATACAACACTTCAATATGAGATTATGAAGAAGAAAAGATTGAAGAAATGCCAGAAATGGGATTCAAAAAATTGATTGTAGTATACTTAGACTTAATAGAAGCAAATGCATGAAATAATGATATCTATACATGACATGAAAGACAATTTCTCCCACAAAATTGAGATCTTAAAGAGAAATCAAAATGAAATGTTGGAAATGAAGAATTCAATAGAACAAATTAAAAATGCCATGAAAAGCCTTAACAACAGGATTGGTGAAGCAGAAGAAAGAATACCCAACTTAGAAGAAAAATCCCAGGAAATTATACAATCAGACCAAAAACAAGAAGAAATTGGAAAACTAAAAAACACTGTTGGTAATCTTTGGGATACTATCAAATGATCCAACATGCAGACCTGAATCTATGACCCAATATGATCAAATTATTAGAGAAATTGGGGAAAACCTGCAAGACATTGGCAGAGGCAAAAAGTTCTTGTCAAAGGTCATAGAGGCACAAGCAATCAAAGCCAAAATTAACAAATGGGATTATATCAAATTTCTCTACTGCCAAAGAAACACTCCAGAAAGTGGAGAGGCAACTGACATAATGGGAGAAAATATTTGCAAGCTATGCAACTGATAAAGGATTAATAATCAGAATATATAAAAAGATCAAGAAACTCAACAAAACAAAAAACCCAAGAAATGGGGAAAACCTAAGAAATGGGGAAAGGACTTAAACTGGCATTTTTCAAAAGAGGAAATCCAAATGGCCAACAGACACATAAAAAAAATGCTCAGGATCACTAGTTGTCAGGGAAATGCAAATCAAAAGCAAAATTAGGCTTCACCTCACCCAATTTAGAATGGCTTTCATACAAAAATCAACAAAACAACAAATGCTGGTGAGGATGTCTGGAAAAGGTACCCTAATCCACTATTGGTGAGAATGTAAACTGGTAAAGCCACTATGGAAGACAGTTTGGGGATACCTCAAAAAATCCAAATATAGACCTACCATATGACCCAGCCATTCCCCTCGTGTGATTTTACCCAAGGGAATTTAAATCAGCATATGAAAGAGTCATCTGCACCCCCATGTTTATTGCAGCTCAATTCACAATAGCTAAGACATGGAATCAACCCATATGCCTGGCAACTGAAGACTGGATAAAAAAAATATGCGATATGCGCACTATGGAATACTACACAGAAAAAAATGAAATCTGGTCATTTACAACAAAATGGATGAATCTGGAAAACATTATACTTAGAAATAAACCAGTCCCAAAGGGACAAATACCATATGTTCTCCCTGACCTGTGATAACTAATAGAACACCTAAGAGGCAATCTGTAGAAATGAAACTGACACTTGGAGAAATGATAACTTGAACAACCCTTATCTTGACTGTTTAGGAACAGTTTTTTAAATACTATTTGTTGAGCTCTTTACTTAACATAGAATTAAACATATGTGTATAAGGTCCATTGAAAATAGATCTCAGTAAAAAATAAGAGTGGAAACAAGAGAGGGAAGAAAAAGAGAGGTGGGAGTATGGGCGGCAGGTTGGGCATGGTGGGAAGAATCACCACGTTCCTAAAGTTGTAATTATGAAGTGTATGAAGTTTGTAACTGTAAAGCTGTATAGCTCTGCATATATTCCTACAGACTTACTTCTAAGGGTACAGTTTAAAAACTTGCCATGGAACCTCAAATCCCCTTAAGTTGGATGATAAAAATACTATCTTAAGTGTTAAAGTAATCACATGGGTAGGATTAAGTGTCTGGTTGTAATAATAGAATTAAAAAGGAGTGAATGCTCCAACATGGGAAGCAGTCCACACAGCAGACTCCTAGTATGACAATTGCTTTAAGTAGCACTCTAACCTCAGAATCAACCCTTAAAGGTGTTCTGTTCTGATCTGGCTAAAAATCATATGAGAGCATTTCAGGTATGGAAAGCCAAGACACTGTAGCAAAAAAGTGTCCTACTCGAAGGACATCAGTGGGTGAGACCCCAGTGGAAAGTGGGAGTCATTAAAGAAGGAGATATTTTCTCTGAAGAGAGGAGAAAACTTCCACTCTCTTTATGGCCTTGTCTAAATACTGACGGAGTTTGTGGATTCAAAAGGTTTCAATTAGCCTAGGCAGCTCATGTCTAGAGCCTCAGATGATCACTACCATGATACATAAGAGTGTTAATTGTTAAATTAACAATAAGAGTCACCGTGCACTAACTTCCCATGCAGGACCTCTGTCCTCAAAGAGTTGTATTATAATTATGTCTTAGTGCTCACAAAAGATGTATCATTCTTGGGTGCTTCTTTAAAGCTAATTAAATTTCTAAAAAAAATGAAATTAAAGATGCAATGACTGAACAGCCCTTGTCTTGACTGCTGAGGAACAGGTTTTATTTTTTTTTTCCTGTGCAAATTGTTGAACTCTTTGCTTAGTATAGAGTTGGTCTTCTATGTATAAAGTTAATCAAAAATGGTTCTTAGTGGAGAATAGGACTGGGAATTGGAGAGGGAAAAGGAGGAGGGATAGGAGTGTGGGTGGGTGGACATGTATTATGGGAATAATCACTATATTTCTAAAGTTGTACTTATGAAATGCATGAAGTTTGTATTCCTTAAATAAAACGTTTCTTTTGGGAAAAAATAAAAAGTAAAAGACATCTTGATAATGACAGACACAGTAACTGACTCCACAAATGGAAAGAAAAAGTAACCAATTTCCTACCTCATATAATATACAAAATTAATTCCCAATAGATTAAAAATAGGCTGTGAGAAGATAAAAGTAGAAAAATTTTAAATATATAAATATATGATACAGCTTTTGCCCTTAGGGCAGGAAAAAATTTCTTAAACAATAATATAGAAAATCAGAAATCACAAAGGAAAATGTTGACATTAATTATATTAACCTTTCAAAACTGTCAAAAATGCCACAACCTAAATGAAAAATCATAGACTATGGAATTAAGAGAACATATTTGTAATCACCATAAGAAAAAGTGTTAATAACAAGAATATACAAAGACATTCTGCAAAGTAGTAAAATACATGAAGAAACCAGTTAATCTAATTTTTGAAAACAAAAACAAAAACAAAAAAATGTGGAATTCACAGAAAGGAAATAGCAGTGGCAATTAAACAAAAAAAATTATACTAAATCTCAGTATCAATCAGAAAAACATAATAAAACAACAAGAGACAACATGGAGCTGACAAAAGCTTTAAAGACTTGTAACACCAAATTTTGGCAAAACAGAAATGGTAATACAATGATGGGGGTGGTATATACGGATATAAACACTCTGGAGAGCATTGTGGAAATCCATAGCAAAGTGGGAAATATCTACACATCTTTGGTTGAAAGTTTCACCCACAGACATCAACCCTATGATTCCATGAATCTCAAATCCCCACAATCCCTGAGATCTATAAAAATTATCTCAAGCCCCAATCCCACAGGTTGTGGAAAATCTAACTAAAAAAAAAATAGATACATCATAGACAGATAGATAATATAGATTTAGATACATGGGTTTTTCAGCTTTAATTTCTTTGTCTCCCATGGAAAATCTACACATCTATTCTACATATCAATTTAGAGAAATATCTTAAGATTCAAATTAAGTTTGCTTCTTAATTGTTTATTATAAAAATTAGAAGAAACAACTAGGGACTGGAAGAGAACATAGTGAAAGGTGGCAAGAATTAATAGGTATAGAATAAATAAAAATCTCTATAAGGAGCAGGATGGCAGCCAGTTCACATGCAGAATATCAGTCAACTGCATCTTGCTCTATGCCCACTCAGAAGTCACGGAGAAAAGGCCTCCTCATACTGCAATTTGTAGGTTACTCCCAATGGGGTGGATGGCTTTCCAAAAGTTAAACTCATTTCAAAAACTCCAACTCAACAAACTCTACCCACCAATAAGTAATTTCCAATGTATTTTTAGTTAAATCAGTTTTACCAAGGTGTCACACACAAAAAAAATTGTCAAATGAAATGTAAAACTTAATGAGTTTCAATCAATGTCCATGGTCATATAACTATGATAACAATAAAAATACAGAACATTTCCATAACCCCAAAATTTCCTTCATGTCCCTTTGCAGTCAAATTCTCCCACCAATGTCTTATTCCTGGAAACTATTATTTTGTTTTTGTCATTACAATTTTGATGTCCAAAAGCTTTCCATAAATTGAATTGTATTATATTTTCTTCTTTTGTTTAGCATAATGCTTTGGAGACTCAGTGCTATTTTATCCATCACTAGCTTATTCCTTTTTTTTTTTTTTTATTTCTTTAGAGTCCTCCATTGAGTGGATAGACTATAACATAAAATGTCTTGGTTTTAAATGTCAGATAAAACTTAAGAATACCTTCCTGTGTATAAAACAAATAAACAAGGGATCTTTGTGAATTATAAAGAGAAAAAGTGATGTAGAATAAACAACTAATGGACAGAAAGAAGACGCTAAAAACATTTAATGAATATTATCATAGAGATACAAGAATTTTTTTTCTTTCTTACTATGAGAAATAAACAGAAAGCAAGAAGTCACTGTTGGAATTTAAAATATTGAATTTTTAAAAAGATTAAAAAGTCAGATAAAGTGCAAGATTTTTCTAAGCAATAATAATTCAGGACACTCTAGGGCAGGGAGAGTTCTAATTTCAATGAACTGAATTCTAGAAGGAAAAAAGGGGGAAAAAAGCAAAAGGACAAAAATTATCACAGTAAAATTACCAGAAAATTCATGGAATTAAGGGACATGGACTGTGTAGATTGAAAAAAAAAAAAACACAACAGAATGACCAAGACAATCATTAACAAATACCTAAACCAAAGCATGCCACTATGACACTCCAGAACAATGTGGATAAAAAGAGACTATGTGAGAAGTTCCTAGTGAAAAATTCAGATTAAATACAAAACATCAAAAATAAAAAGGACATCAGATTTACATCAGATTTCTCATCAACAACACTGTCTCAAATTATTGACACAGCATTTTAAACCCAATCAAAATGTTGGCCAAGTGTAGATTGGAACCAATGGTTGCAAGTAAGCAGACAATTAAGCAAACATGGTCACTTTTTTGGTAAGGCCATTGTTCCAGCAACAAAATAAAAGAGACAGGGAGGAAATTTCATCTGAGAAGAAGAAGGCAAATCATGTATCCCAGAAGTATAAAAAATAAGTTCTTAGGATGAATTCATAAAACACAAAGAGTCCTGAAAGGAGAAGGTGGATTGCGGACTTTGGAAGGGAAGACTCTGGGAGGAGAGAAAAATCTGATAGGCAAATTCATATGATGAACATTTGAGAATAATTAAAACTTTGTGGCTGGCAAGTGAAATACTGACCCAATTTAAAAAAAGTCCAGAAAAAGAAAAATGCCTTACAAGATGAAATCCTGTATTCTTTTTTGGCTTGACAGTAAACAATATTCACAAACCATGATAATATAGTCACCAATTATGGTTTCACACCTAAAACATTGTACAAAGTAGGTGAATCAAGACATTAAGCTGCATGAGGATATTATTGAGAACAGAGAAAAATTGGAAGTGGTTGCCCCTGAATATTACAACTGAGTTGTGAGGAAGCACTGAATCAGAACCTATTGTGCTCCCATAGAAGCCTTTTGGCATTGCTTGATTTTTAACTTGGCAGATGTCACTCATTCTGATAAAAATATCATATGTTCTCCCTGATCAGCGACAACTAACGGAGCACCAAAGGGAAACTTGTTGAAGTGAAATGGACACTATGAGAAACAGTGACTTGATCAGCTCTTGTCCTGACAGTTGATGTACAATGTAATACTTTATCCATTTTAGTATTTTTTTTGTTCTAGTACCATTGGTTGAACTCTATAATTAACACACAATTATTCTTAGGTGTTTAAATTTTAACTGAAAAGTGATCCCTGTTAGGAATTTGGAAAACATTATGCTGAGTGAAATAAGCCAATCCCAAAGGGACAAATACCACTTGTTCTCCCTGATAGGTGACAACTAACTGAGCACCAAAAAGGAAACCTGTTGAAGTGAAATGAACACTATGAGAAATGGTGACTTGATCAGCGCTTGTCCTGGATGTTGATGAACAACTTAATATGTTATCCCTCTTAGTATTTTTTTTGTTTGTTCTACTTAATACCTTTGGTTGAATACTGTAATCAATACACAATTCTTCTTAAGTGCTGAAACTTAACTGAAAAGTGATTGCTGTTAAATATAACAGTGGGAATAAGAGAGGGAAGAGATGTGCAATTTGGGACATGCTCAAGCTGACTTACCTCAAACGGTAGAGTTAGAAACATACCAGGGGACTCCAATTCAATCCCATCAAGGTGGCATGTACCAATGCCATCTCACTAGTCCCAGTGATCAATTTCAGTTCACAATTGATCACACTATAGGTCTAAGAGCCAAAGGGATCACATAAACAAAAATAGTGTCTGAAAATACTAACCAATAGAATAAAAAAGGGAGAGAACGATCCAACATGGGAAGTGAGATACACAGCAGACTCATAGAATGGCAGATGTCCTAAACAGCACTCTGGCCTCAGAATCAGCCCTTAAGGCATGCGGATCTGGCTGAAAAGCCCATGAGAGTATTTCAGGCATGGAAAGCCAAGACACTCTGGGGAAAAAAAAAAAAAAACCTAAATGAAAGATCTCCACGAGTGAGATCCCAGTGGAAAGAACAGGTCATCAAAGAAGGAGGTACCTTTCTCTGAAGGCCACTTTGACCATGGCCTTGTCTAATATGATCAGAGTCGGTGAACTCAAGGGGCTTCCATAGCCTTGGCAGCTCATGACAAGAGCCTAGGGCAATTACTGATGCCATAAACAAGAGTGTCAAATTGTTAAGTCAACAACAGGAGTCACTGTGCACTTACTCCTCATGTAGGATCTTTGTCCTTAGTGTGCTGTACATTGAGATTTAATGCTATAACTAGTACTCAAACAGTATTTTTCACTTTATGTTTCTGTGTGGGAGCAAACTGTTGAAATCTTTACTTAATGTATGCTAAACTGATCTTCTGTAAATAAAGAGAATCAAAAATGAATCTTGATGTGAATGGAAGGGGAGAGGGAGTGGGAGAGTGGAGGGTTGCAGTGGGAGGGATGTTATGGGGGGGAAGCCATTGTAATCCATAAGTTATACTTTGGAAATTTATATTCATTAAATAAAAGTTAAAAAAAAAGTCAAAAACTTTTTTAATGCCCTCTTACTTTCAAGCTAGTAGTCAGGGGCTGGTGAGAAGTGACACTTTACAAAAACATTAAAGAATAGGTTTGTATGTCAGATAATAACATTCTAATAAGAATAAATATTTATGGAACTCTCCTATTTACTTAGCCCTGTCCTAAGTGCCCTATGTGTATTAAGTGATTTTAAAAATCAAGCAAATTTATTGTAGAGGCTCAAAGGCAAGGAAGTCTACCATTATTTAAAATTTAAAAATTCTGAAACACAAAGCAAAAGGAATCTATTCTTCTTTTATATTTCTACCTTCATCCAGTCCTTTTTGTCCCCCATCTGAACCTATGAAAAATACCTTCTAGTTGTTTGATTACCAAACTTTCCACTTTCTAGTCAATTTTACGCAGAGCTACCAGACTTCCTAAAACAATACTTTGATTTTATTATATTCCCATTCAAAAATCACCAGTGACTCTATTTAGTGAATAAAATTCAAACTCCTTAGGATGTCATTCAAATTCCTCCTGCAATTCCCTTTTCTCTTTCTTGCCTTCATTGTTTCAGTTTTCTCAAACCAACCCTTTTATAAATATGCACTGATTAACTTTCACCAATATTCTTCGCATGCATGTTGTCTTTATGTCATACTTTGCACCTAAAATGCCTCCCCTCCCTTCAAATTTTTTCATCAAAACCCTGTACCAGTCTGCAAATTGCAGGTAGAATGCCTCAAGGTCTATATATTCTGTCATCCTCAATCACAGAGGCATAAATGATTTTTCCCTCTGGCTGCATACTGACAGTTAGTTTCTCCTGGCCAATTCTCTGCCCTTATCAGTAACAATGACCACATCACAGGTTCCTCTTTGTAAATTCTTTTCTTTTCTCTTCCTACTTGACTATTGTGTCTCTGACTGTTATGCATCCACCCATGCCCACAGATCCCAAGTGGTGGCCTGTATTCATGGTTCCATTTATCTTTGGACACTCTCAAGTTAACTTTCCTCTTGTTCTTTCAGTCTTAAGTTGACAATAGCTACCCTCTGTTGCTATAGTCTTGATTTAATTCTTCCTTAACTCTATATACTCTATGTAAATAAATTCATTTAATTCTAGGAATATGTGAAATAGGAAGCAACTATCCAATGCAAGTAAGATAGGAAAAGAACAAGAAGAACCATTTGGAGTGAATTTTGGGGTCCATAAAGAGCCTGCCCCATATGACATTCATCTGTCTCACTTCCATCTATCATAAGATACATGTGTTTACACACAGACTGTAGGCTTTTTCAGTAGGGAGACCCTACTTAATTCATCTTTGTTATATAGGTGGCTGTATGGAATAAATGCTCAATAAAGGATTGGGAGGTAAATGAATCATATTGTGCCTATTCAACATGTTCCACAAAGATCTGGACATGAGCAGCTCCTGGGTGGGGGAAAATTCTCACATGAACTCTCCATTCTTAGATGTCACTCCTATTAGCATTATTGAGGGAACACAGTCCTGACAACAGTGAACAAAGAGGGGGAAGCAGAGGATTCTGAGGAAGAGAGAACTTTGAACCAGAGATGTGTGAACCCAGAAGCATTCTGAGATTGGCATCTTGTCTTGAACTAGTTTTCAAAGGAATCAGACTTGGCCAAACCCAAAGAGAATTTTGCCAGGCACTTTTCCCCTTAATTTTTAAACCCATGTGTATTTTAAGGGAAATTCAATCCATATGTTTCTGATTCATTTACACTTAACTCATCAAAATGTTGTTTTGTAAGAGTTATTTGATGTCCCAGTCTTCTGAGCTTTTGTGAAGAAATGCTTTCCCTCTGTAGAAATAGAAACCTTCTTTTGTCAAGTCACAAAAAATAATTGATCCCCGAAAGGTTCGAAGTTATTTCAAACCTCAAGGCCCACAAGGTTCCAATGATTCCTTCTTGGACCTGATGTGACTCCCGTCTCGGCATAAATCTGAGGGTTTTTGACGAAGGGTCACAAAGTTGCACAAGGATTGAGATCTGACGAGCAAAAACTGCAAGCCAAAGATAATTACAAACTCCAAAAGGGAAGAATAAGCAAGCAAAGGTTGGTGAAGAGATGAGAGGAAGCTACAAATCAAACTAAAAACAGGGAGACAAAGAGAATTAATTGATAAATTTTCTGCATACAGGAGTTCAAAGATGAGACCAGGAGAGAGGAAAATGCGTATAAATATATGTCATGGAGCATATATCAGAACAGAATCCCATTTTAGAAAACCAAATGCCTTGGCTATTTGGAAAACAATTACGAGAATGTGTTACTAATTATTTGGATGTGCCTGTTTACTTGAGCAATAATAGTTCTTGCTACAGACTCTGCCAGCTTGCCTGTTGTACTTCTATGGGCAAAGTTTGTGCTGGTAATGCTTATTTCAATAGGTTCTCCATTTTTGTTTTTCACATATCCATTGCTGAACTTCTACATCCATAGGTGTCTAAAACACTATTCTCCAAAGTGTCAAAGAGTAGTGATATTTATAAACGCAGATGATTAAATTGGGGAAGGTCATTAGTGCTATGCATTAAGATCTCATAGCAATCCATGGTATGGTTGCCTATGAAGCAACGCTAAGTCAGTAATCTTGATAACAAGTTCTATATTTTAAGATGGTCTCCTAATATGTCATAAAAATCATAGATTTATCAGGAATTGATAAAGCACTCTGCAAAGACAAGGAAGAATGAAAGAACTCCCATTGAGAATTTAGTTGTGAACAGCAATCAGTGTGGGGCTTTGCCAAATGCCCAGAGAAAACTTCGGATATCATTTTCTGGGTTAGTAATAAAGGAAAGAGGGCTCAAGGATGTAAATAAGAGATTCTTTTAAAAATTCCACCAAAATAATCATTTGTATTTTTAAGTGGACATGAAGATAGAGACATCGAAAAATGTTTTCTAATGAGCTTGGACATTGCATTTTTAAAATAAAAAAAAAGGGATGGGACAGAAGCTCATAAACACACAGAGCCCAAGGAGCAGATTTGATTGTGAAGAGTAAAGTGACAAAGGCCCAAGCCTGCAAAAAACATGCTATGAGAAAATGAAAGAATTTAGCAGCTATGCTGGAAGCCTAGAGAACAAAGAAACTGTCCTTTTTGGGGGGCAAATCAGGAAAGGTTAATTGATGCTAATTAGCAATCAGGATTGCTCCATACTATTATTTACCCTGTCAAGCAAACAGCACCAGTGACTTGTAAGTGTTCCTTATCAGGAACCTGCCTGTCTTCTGATGTTTGCTCCCTGCTCCCCTCTTTGGATCCAGAGCAAGTTGCATAGTGTTTGACATGTATTATGCTTAGTGAATATTTGAGGGATAAAAATTTGAAAAGCCTAACTAATAGTGCACTGCGTGTGACTCCATCTCTGCTAACTCTCCACATACATGTAACCATCCACCAATTTGAAGCCATTCTACCTCCTTTCAAAGTCAGTAAAGCCAAGTCTACACATCTGCTCAGCTGTGGCCATCTTGGGGGCATGAATCATTTGCCTTATCTAGTTTTCTGCACCTTTTTTTTCCTTCCAGTTCTATTTTGCAAAACTGAGTGGACGATTGTTAAAATTTGCCTAGCCTTGTTGGAATCTGATGCTCCTACATCTGCGCTGGACATATCTCTCCATAAAATCATTCTTACTTCCCACCTTGGGTTTTATGCCAACCTAGAACCCAACCACAGTCAATTGACCTCATTGGAGTGTTTCTCATAATTGCCTGGCCCTCCCTAATGTCATTTCTTCCTAAGAGTGTCTCAGTTTCTGCTTCCTGTTATTTACTGGATACCATTGCCCCAACTTTCCAGAATGCTGTGAGCTAGGCAATGCCATGCAGCAGCAGTGGTCACACAGCTACTGTCTATGGGAGATCTGCCTCCTGACACAGAGAAATTACAGCCAGGGCCATTGGGAAAAGGAATGAGCAACTGCAATAGGTCAGGCCAAACTAAGTTGTTTTTTTTTCCTAATTAGAGGTAACAAAATAGCATAAATATATCTTGATTTAAGTAAGGCATTCAGGATGATTAAACCTATGAATGTTCAGAGGCTTTATAGAAGTGATACTCAACATTAGATTGGAGGTAATCTCTGATAAGAACATGGTGAGGCCTGGCACTCTATTCATATAAGTTTATCAGAAAATGTCATAGGGACTAATGCACTGCATGCTAAGAACCTCTGTTTTAGTGGTCAACTAACCTGAGTGCTATCCTCTGTAAGGAAATAAAAAATAAATCATATTAATGTGGATGGAATCTCAAATGTATTCAAATACTGAGATCCAATGATCCTAATAAAATAGTAATGAGAAGAAATGCACTTGTCAATGCTTGTCATATGCCAGGTTCCGATCTAAGTACTTTATCTATGATGTTTTATTTGATTTTCATAACAACCCTGTCCACTTGGCACTATTATGACCCCCCAATAAGAGAGTAACACGGATGAGGATATTGAGGCTTAGAAAAGCTAAGTAGTATGCCCAGGGTCACATAAAATATGGGAGTGCTAAAACAACCATGGATATACCTGTCTGAGTCAGCATAGATAAGGTTATGACTCCTCAGAGCACAAAATCACAGAGGAATATTTTCCTCTTATGGGAGATATGGACCCTACATCAGCAGTGAGTGCTGCTCTTCTTAGACAATCAGGATCCCAGCCAACACAGCAGCTCCATTTCCAGTGTTGTCAATCACCTAATAGGAAAGAAAATGAAACTCTGATCCTATTAAGGCAGCAAATAAAATACTGTAAACCCAGAGTCACCTGCATTACTTCCGCTCACGTCTCATTGGCTAGGATGAATCACAGAGGCAAATGAAAGTAAACATGAATTGCACTTTCACTCTGCCCAGGGTACAGAGTCCTGAAAATATCTGGCAGGCATCAAAATGTCAACTGTATTCCCAAAACCCAGCAGTTAGTAACAAACTCTATACACCCTCAACCAAAGAAATGAAGTATTCTTTAGCTGAGTTTCTCCCCAACTGTGATACAACCATAGCACAGGGGTAATTTACCTCATATGTGCTTCATCACTATCTGATTGAGTGGACCTCAAGTTTTATATTATGACCTATTACATGAATCGTTGAAATTGCACTAAATATAGATACCTTCCCATGATGTATCTTTCCAATGTTGTATGACACAGTATAAGGATTAAATATTAAGGCAGTTCCAAAGGTAGCCAGATTTGAATCCTAAATCCGCCCTAATCTCTGCCCTTATTTTCCAGAAAAATGTTTTAAGCAAGCTTACCCTTTGCTGTGCCACCACACTTCATTAAACCATGCTGTTGATTTTCCCTTTTATCTCCAACATCACCTGTTTTGGAAACCTAGAGTAATAGAAAGAGCTTCCTTTTGATTTTTATATCTTCAAATGTCTGTGGATGGTGCCTTACAGATTGCAAAATACATGGACTTTCCCCATCAACGATCTCATTTGTTCAGCCTTCCATACAGGCATTATTTTCATTACAGCTCTCCAGATGAAGAGGTGGGAAGAGCAGGTTGGTTTCTTTAAACACACACACACACACACACACACACACACACACACACAGAAAACCTTGACACCTTGACTAAGGCCCTAGAGCTAAAAAACAATGGTTGGGCCAGGATTTAATCTTCTCTTCTGATTCTAGTTTGTACCCTTTCCTGCCACACCTGCTAAATCTCTGTGAAAATTATCTTCAGCTGCTGCTAAAATCAGACATGGCCCATCCTCTCATGCAAGAGCACAAGACAAAAGATCTCTCATCCCAAAAAGACTCTGATCTATGAGATGCCCACAGGAATAAAAGGAGGGGGGGCACAAAGCTTGAATAGAGAAACTATATGTTTCTTAAGTAATGACAAAGTTTTCATCCCTAAGAACTTCTCTAGTCAAAAAAGTTTTTATTAGCATGCAGCAAATAAATAACAGGGCCCCTGAATAGAAAAATTTTAGAGGCAAGTGAGCTAAGGTTTATGCAGCACCTACTACACCTGTGCTATTACTGTTGTCTGTGATGATAATGGCTAATGTTTACTGGGGGCTTGTTTTGGAAATTTGCAAGGCTACAAACTTTGTATGCATTGTTATAGTTCATCTTTCAGTGCCCCCATGACATAGATATGATCATTGTTCTTTCTCTTAAGTTATGACTAAGCATTAAGGACTGACAACTCGTATCAAGTGCACTTGACAGTAGACTGAACTGGGATTTGAACACAGAGCCTGACTTTGTGATCTAATGATCACAGCAGGTATACTATGCAGAAATCAATATTCTCACTATATAGATATAGGAACAATAACACAGAGAGGTTAAGTAACTCTTTCAAAGCTGCATAGCTAGCAGGCAACAAAATGAGAATGAACTCTGATTCCTCTGACATCAAAGCTTAGTTATAGTGCTTATTTCAGCAGCACATATACTAAAAAGCTCATTTACATCAGGCACTGGAAAAGCAGGGTCTATGTCCAAAGAACTCTGTCGCTTTCAAATTACAGGACACCTCAACAAACAAAATATCCCAGAGATCAATCACCATAGGACAGCATGACAGTGCCAGGTCTGCATTTTCACTCTGGCTGTCAGTCTACAGATGCATGAATGCTGTTGTTAATCAATGGGGTTTATGAAAAAGGGAATTCCTGGTGGTTCCTGCAGGCTTTGGAGGCACCTTCCAGTAGAGACTTGCACAACATAATCCTTCTGGTTGAGAAAGGCCCCAAGTGCTTGCTACTGTTCTGGGCCATTGTTCCATGTCTACAGGTTTGTCTGAAGCATTAGCATTCCAGAGCTTCCCAGACACCCTCAGACAACCCTCAGTCGGGTCACCATGAGAGGACAGCTCCATCCATGGAGGCAATGTGCAGCCCACATTTCTAGAACTGAGAGTCCCCTTTCACAGAATGTCTGCCTGGGATTGTCACTCTCTGTGCTTTTCATTTCATAATAGATGAAGTGAATAAAGATGATCAGCCATAACTTTGGCATATTTATACAGTAATCATCTTTCTTATGAATTGATGAACTGTTAGACAGGAGTGCTGAAATATTTTTCTGATTTAAAAATAATATCTACTGTGTTATATTGCTGCCCAAATTTCCCTCTTGGATAGAAGTATAATCTTGGAGATTGTGCTTTTATAATAACATGCAATGGCAGAAACGTAGCAAATAAGACAAAGGTGCCCCATCAGGACAAAGTGACAGGAAGAAGGGCAATACTTTATCGTTGCTCTCAGGATTGAGCAAAGAGGAACCATGATTATTACTTACAACTTTGAGAAAAGCAAGGATGAAAAAGAGGAGACCAAGGGTTGATTCAGAAAAAATAAAAAACTACAATCCATGTATATTGACATGCTAGTTTCTGTATGGAAGTACTGGGTTTAGATGCTTCATAAATAAGTCATGCAGTCTCCCATGGTGTGGTGACAGTGATTTTTAAAAAGAAATAATAACAATAGCAGCTGGCACTTACTTAGGGTCTCCCATCCCATAACCTAAGAAGATCTGGCCCTTCTAAAACAAGAATGCTAGGAACAACAAGAGGCAAGGCAGCCCCTGATGATCCGCTGCCTCTTTCTACAGCACCCAGGGAGGTTCTTTCTGTTGATTGCCATTTAACCAAGAGAAGGAAGAAGTGATGCTGTTGGTCTTCTGCTCCCTCCCTTGATCCCTCGATCGCCTTGCTGTGTGTCATTACTTCACCCTTGGTCCTAAAATTGAAGGGGTAGAGAAGTAAAGGTGGATAATTGTTTGTTCTGGCTTCATATGCAGGGATAAATATGAGAACAGCCATCCCAGTTGGGAAATCTCTTAAACATGTCCTTTGGATAGAGATAGAGCTACCACTCTCCTAGTTCATTTGAGTGCCCCTATTTCTGCTGCCCAAACAAACACAACCCCTTGCTCAAGTTTGCTGGGGACCCTAGGTACTGAATGGTTAATGCCTCGCACTTGGGGGATAAAGTGATAGCTCTAGTACCCCCACTGGAGCCTGTGCTGAGCACTTATTACTGCTATATTTGCTGAGATTTTCATTCTGAACTGTGATCTGAATACCACTGATGTCCCATGAGGCACTAACAGATGTGTACTCAAGAAGGATTTGGAAGGAGGCCATTAAGTTTTTTACTCCCAGGGTTAACAATGCCAAATAGGTTTCTTCACTACAAGATATCTCAGAATTTTTAATATTCTAGGGGGTGGTATGAATCTTTATGAGGGATACAGAATACAGGATTTCTCCAAATTATTTGAAAATAAAATCTTTTTCCAAAAATACTTAATATATTCACTCAGTCACTTAGTAAAAGCATTTACTAAGTTCCTATTATATGATCCTCAGCACTATGTATACAACAGTGATAAGTTGTTGAAATGCATATCTCTGCCCCATAGAGCATACCCTATGTTAAGAAAGAAAATAAACAAAAAGAAAATATAGAATAAAATCACTATACAGGAAAAACTAAAGCAGAGAAGAAACTATATATATAACACAGTAATAGATTGTAAACATTCAGCTAGTGGGTAAATCAACCTGGAAGGAAATAGCCATCATGATTTCTAATGAATTAAAATAGAATTGAATGAGATCAGATGGAATACAGCAGGATAGAATATATCAGAATACCTTGGCCTTAATAGACACAGGTACTGTTTTTGCAAATGTTGTTGTTGCTATGTGTATACAGAATGCGGGTTCACAGTGTAAAATGTATTTCTTACTGTGACAAACAAATGAGTCTAAGAAGACAAACAGTGGGTGCCAGCACTGTGGTGCAGTGGTTAATGCCCTGGCTTCAAGCACTAGCATCCCATATGGGCACCAGTTCGAGACCCGGCTACTTTACTCCAGTCTGGCTCTCTGCTATGGCCAGGGAAAGCAGTAGAAGATGGTCCAAGTCCTTGGGCCCCTGCACTCGCGTGGGGGACCCAGAAGAAGCTCCTGGCTCCTGGTTTTGAATCTGTGCAGCTCTGGCCATTGCGGCCAGTTGGGGAGTGAACCATCAGATGCAGGACCTCTCTCTCTCTCTCTCTCTGCCTCTCCTCTCTCTGTGTAACTCTGACTTGCAAATAAATAAATAAATCTTCTAAAAAAAGAAGAAGAAGACAAACAGTGGCAGATGGTTCTTATTTTAGACACAATGTCTGAAGAAGGCCTTTCTAAGGTGATGCCATTTGAGAAAAAAACTGAGAAAAAAGGTTGCTCTAGATTGGGCCAATAGCACACGCAAAGGAACTGGGGTAAAAGCATGTTTGACCCATTTCTTAGTGGGTAAGAAGGCTGAAGTTGAACGAGCAAGCAGAAGGGTTAGGGGAATGGATGAGAGAAGAGGCCAAGAAGCAGAGCCTGCAGACTTTAAGGGACACAGGAACAGCTTTAGATTCAAACTTAAAGTTTTAAATGGAACCACCCAGGACCATTAGAGTTGCCCATAAATGAGGTGATGGTGAGACCAGCAACACCCAGGTGCTGAAGGTAGTGGTGGTTATATCTCATAGATATGAGCATTCTGTAAATCTCAGTTTGCAAATCTTTGTTGAGATCAATCCCTTAACACTTGGATCTAGCTACAAGAGCTATAAGACAAGAGGAAGAACAGAAGCGAGCATGCTGTGCAGTGAATGGAAGTGTTCCTACCAAGAAAGAACTCATGGAGACCCGTACTGGAAGACCTTGTGGATTCCAGACATTGGCTGAATTCATAAATCCCCCAGTCTATACTCACATTATCGATAAAAAGGGGGAACTTTCTTCATACCCACATTCCATGCACCTCCTAATTCTTTCCAACCTGTTCACAGTGTTCATTATGGTTTCATTCTTTCCAGGTGAACCCACTGGGAGCAATAAAATACATGTGAAGCACAACCTTGCAGAACAGAGCACGAAGAACCCTGAGACTACAGTGTCTCACCCCAGCCCTCAGCCAAGGATTGCCCTGTGCAGATCTGGGCTGCAGAAGGTCAAGAAGGCCCATGAGAACCCCTGTGGGCAGCGTGAGAATTACACAGGTTGTAGATGTGGACCGGATGTTCGGGCTGTAGTGCTTACTCCTCTGGTGACTTCTACAGGCTTTCGGTTATACCTCATCTATGCAAAGCCTACAATCTCTGGCTTTGCTGAGTAGGAAAATCTAAGTTTAGAAACACTTCAAAACTGTCTCTGATTTCAGGAAGATTGCCAGACAGAACAAGAAATAAGAAAGAGAGCTGAAAACATTAGAAGACAAGAAGGTTAAAAAAAAAAAAAAAGAGCTTTCTAACTTTACAAAATGCATCGACCAAACATTTATTTTCTCTAAAAGCAAAGTGCATAGTAGCCCAATGAGGCATTTGAATCTGGAAAAAGGGAAGTGAATATTCACAAAGTTTATTTTCCTGAAAGGTCTGTGTTTCAGATGCACACTACAAGCAGTCAAATTGAATCATTTCAGAATCAGGTTTGTAAATCTGGGTTCTTATCCAACGGCTCAGTCTAGTAGGAATTTGTCCTTCTGAGATACGGGGGGAAAGCCCTGGCAAATAGAGACTGCTAAGAAAGTGGAGATAATATCTGCTGTTCCACAAACAAAGCAGTTACTGTAGGTCAGGTAATTTGGCTGTGTAATGCAGGCAAGCACAGTATTCTGCGCTACCATCCCTTTGTTACGTCCAATCTAAATTAGTTCATGCCTGAAAATTGCTACAGGCTTCAACTGTCCATCAGTGTGGGGGGAAGAGAGAGGCTATGAGTTCCCATGAGGGAACATGTTCAGAGAGGTCGCTGGCATCAAGCTCGAAGGTGAGTAGAGAGAGAGGAGGAATGCCGATAGACAGAAGAACATGAAGCCAAGGTAAAAAGGAGCTTCAAAGCCGCAGGGGAAGGCACACAAGAGAAGGAAGTGCTTGGGAGAGCCTACTCCACTCACTGATCTTCTCAAGTCATAACTGTTTTGTGCATGTGAGTTTTCTGGAATTCTATGACTACAAAGAGTAATGTGAATCGCTGGGAGCTTCTGGCCTCTTGGTGGTGTGGAGCTGTCTTCATGAACAGACTCAGCCGAGATCCAGGAGCAGAAGCCCAACTCGCGGAAGCACAGAAGCTGCAGGAGGGGGCTTTCCAAGGTAGGAGAGGGCAATGCCAGGAAAGGAGGAGGCAATTGATCTCCACCAATAGCTCCCATCGTGGGTATGTGATGGGTGGAGATTCATTTGGGGTGGCTTAAATTGTAAGGATTACCATCCTTGGCATGTTTTTATCTCCTTATCAACATCCCGGTCTCTCACTTACATCCTATGTCTGCCAATGCTTAGGGTGGTAAAGGGCTGGAGACAGACAGGCCCAGACTCTGCAGCTTCCTAGCTGACTAACCTTGATGGTGATGTTCATATTTTCACTTTCTCTTTGGAATTGTGGGGTACTATGTACTAGGTGGGGTACATGTCAGGGGGTTAATGAGGATTGAGATAATAGGAGTGAGGGCCTTAGCATTACACCCGGAATGTTCTTAGTGTCAATACTCATTTATTGCTATTATCAAGACAATCCTTACCTGAAGTCTAAAATGTTGACTAACAAAGACCTACAGAAAAATTTCTATCCCAGAGTTGACAGAGAATACTCTTTGATAGGGTGTTTGGGACAGGGAAATTTTTTCAATGCCCTCTTAAGCTTAATACATAGATGAGTTCAAAAGAAGAACCAGAATTTAGTGTGCGTATATTTGGGCAAGGTACTGTATGAAGCACCACTCAAAAAGGTAATAAGATACAAATACAGTCATAATGTGGTAACTATTGGAGATTGGTTCCAGGGCCCCCATGAGCACCAAAATCTGCAGATGCTCAAGTCTAATATTTATACATTACCTATGAATATTTCCTGTAGACTTTAAACCATCTCTACATTATTTATAAAATCTTATATACTGTAAATGCCATATAAATAGTTGTTACTCTGTATTGTTTAGAGAATAACAAGAAAAAAAGTCTGCACATGTCCAATACAGATGTAATTTAAAAAAAAATATTCTCAATACAAAGTTGGTTAAACCCGTGGAGGTAGAACTCATAAGGATAGCTAACTGCATAATCTTTTCTCTCAAAAAGAAAATATGAATTAATGAGAATATAAACTATGCAGCCAAATACCATCTGGAAAAGAACTAAAGATGAATTTGGGAAAATTAATCATTCAGATTTAACATAGCAGTTCTTTTTTGACTCATTTACTCATTTTTGAAATAATTTCTTAAACTAACTCAGTACATTCCATTCTTCTGTTCCTGCTTTTAGATTAGATGGAAAAAATTTCAACTCCTTAAATGTCTGGTAAAAATGATCATTTCCTTCCTTCTAAGATAGGTCATTCTATCTTGGCTACATTTAGTGTTGACTTGGTATAGAAGTATGGATTCTACTCAGGAGTTTCCTACTTTATTTCTTGTGCAATTAAGCACAGGATAGTGCAAGACTGGGGATATGAATTCTGGAGAATAAGATGCTTTGTGGCCAAGGTTGAAAAACAGATTGAATGAAGAATTAACCTTCAGAAGATGGGTGTTCGTGTCCATTTGAAATATGAAGCGTTGTTATCAGTATGCATTATCCCGACCTGTGGCCTGCATCTATCTCTGCCCCACTCCTTCCTGTGGCTATTGTCATGACATTAGCCATCAGGCTTGTTGTCATAGTGCTACAGCATCTTTGTAGGAAGCTCATCAAAGATAGAGTTAAGAAATGAAGCATGTCACCACCCTTAACCAAAGCTTGGGCCTAAGATGGTCAGGTTCAAACAGGAACAGAAGATGCACTTTCTCGAAAAGATTTAACATCATCAAAGTCTCCAATATCGTAAGGAGGCTACAAAAACTACTCAGGGCTAAGCCTATTACTCAAGGATAAAACAAACCTCACCTTCCATTCACTGAAAGTGAATTTTCCATTGAAAATTTTGATGAGACAGAAAGAAACAGGAAGCAAAGATTAATATTAAATCAGTTAATTCAATTTTTCTCCCACTTACAAAAAAGGGTTTTCTGCAAGAAAATTGTCTGAACTGCTTTAAATGTCTCCTGTGGTTTATGATTGTTGATAATGCCTCTTTTCCATTGTGACACATGAAAGACATTTTTTTCTTTTAAAATGGCCATTAATAAAAGTTCAGATCATTAAAAATTACCTCACAAGTAATTTTTGAATTTTGAATAAATATAGCCACTATTTTACTCAAAATACTCATATTCTTATTGAAATAATTTGTCTAGTCTCACAAAGGCTAATTCCCCAAAGTCTTGAGTAGTGAAATGCAGTGACTCCAATTTATTTATATAAATGTAAATATGGGAGAGTAAATATTATGTGTTTTAAAATATAGTTTCACTGCTTCCCAGTGTCTGCTAGGAATGACTGATGTGCTGACTAAGGGGGATTGCTGGAAATGTGCTTTAAGGAATGGATTATTATACTTGTTTCAATAAACCAAATTACTAAGGTAACTGAATAGCAACCACAAAGGATGAACCTCTTTAAGGGGAAAAAAACAACAACTTATTCATCTAAATGGAATTGTTAGTTCAAACAGCATAGAAATAGATAAGTTATCAATAGCAATATATTTGTATTTTCATTTTATTAAATCCTGTTTCATATATGGCCTTATGGAATTTTTACTGTACTTCTATGTGGTAGGTTGTTTTAGTCTTCATTTTAAAGTTGAAGAAAATGAAACTTCGAGAAATTGTGTTTATGGCTTCATATTAAATGGTTTCAGAAATATGACTTAAGTTTTTATGCTTCAGGATCATTACAGCAAATTCCTCACTAATTGTAGTAATGCTATTTATGTTCAAAATCCTACTAGGATTTTGCTTTTGGAATTACCTTTGTAGCCTATGTATGGACAGCAGAGAAAAATCAGTTTCATCATCTTAGTGTTGCAACCTAGTTTTGAATTTGTTTGAAAAGTTTCCAGATGAATGACCACATCATCAAGGTGATTCCCCAAACTGAACGCCGTTTTCAAATTAAGATTCACTACCCCAGAGGGTATTCAAATAAATATAACTTGGTCTTTGAAAAAAGTTTCAAAATTAAAATTCCACACAGTTACATTTGAGGTGCTTAAAACATTTTTTATCTCTTAAGCGAGAATAAATAACTCCCTGTTACTTTGCCCGCATTATTTGGATTTTTAGTGTAATATAGGATGCATTCAGGCAAGAGCATGTCTGATTCAGGCAAAATCTATATTGGTACCTTCTGATTCTGATCACACTACAGACTGGAACTACAGGGGAAACTTTTATAGTTAGGTTCAATTAATTGAGATATATCTTCCTAACAATATCTGAAATTTTTTAAACTAGAGCTTTAAGAGAAAAGAAGAAATTTAACTATGAAGAACTGAACTCAAATGGCAGAACTGAATTGTTAAGAATATATAATAAGCAACAATTAATAAGCAGCTATCTCTGCAATGTTGATCTATTCTTAAGCCTATTCTATTTTCCCATTTGAGAATTAATTAAATCCATATCATTTTTCTTTAATTCTTGTTATTTTTTTCATTGCATGGGATCCATGCTAGATCAAGAGCCAAAATAATTAAGGCAAAGAATCCGGAGCTTTCCTGTGTGCAATTATTTAAAGCTCAGTTGTTAGCACAGGAGATTTCACCACCTGAATTATCTATAGTTCTAACATATTTTTCTACTTCAATTGGTAATTAGCAAAGTGAAATAAGAGTGTGTAAAGCAATTTAAGAAACGTTGTAGAACTTAAAACCTTCCTACCAATTCCATTCTATGTTTGGCAAACAGATTCATTCTGTTGTAGATGAGAATTGTCCAGGGGATTGAGTTGAAAACAGCACTTACTTCACCCAGTCCGGCCCCACAACCCCATTCCTACTGCATTGGGTTTAGATTAGGACCAGGCGTTCTGTCATGCAGAGAGCCCAGAGTCCCTGAACCACCTTTTGAATGATAGAAAACATAAAATTCTAAGCAGAGTGAGTAGATAAGCAAAGTTTAGTTAATCTCCCCCCTTGCTTTTGTCAAGAAAACTTGCAAGATAAAAGCAACACAAACATTACTTTCCAATAATTCCCAATAGTATCCAAGGCTAACTATTAAATCCCAATTACCAACACTGGAGATTTGTTGCACATCATTCTATTGCACTTTGAACAAAAATATTCAGCACAATTTCTTATAATAACCTCTGATTATTCACAAATTGTATGATTTACACCTTCACAAGCATCGTGCAAACATTTGTCTGGTTCATCACCATAATGGTGGCAGAATTCAACGATTATTCTAAACCTAGAGATACACAGTGCTAGTCTGTCTTATGGTTTGATAAAAGCATGCATAGAAACACTTGGCAGACTAATGAAAATGTTAAGAAAACAGAAATTTAGGTACCAGGATGTTACTGAATGTGGCTTCATTACTTCTAATAAGGACATCATTTGCACGTGCTTGCTGTATTATTTCCCTTTCACAAAATGAAGGTAATTGGAAAATGGGAAGTTGGAGACTTCACCTCTGAAAATAATTTATCTGGTGCTAAGGGCTGCTGAGTTAGAACCTCTCTTTGGGCTTGCCCCTCTCTTTTCTGCTCGTTACTGGGGTTAATCAAAATCTAGAGCTTTCTCTGACCTCAAACACATGACTATGATGGGCTGAGAAAATTGGTAAGTAGGCTGTTTTCTCCGATTTCTTTCAGGCTGTCAGTGTTTGGTAAAGGCAGGATGTAGAAGACAAAGAAAAGATGAACCAGATCAACCTGCAGGCTTTTCAGACTTGTGCAAACCTCAAGTGAAGAATTTCTGCAGTGTTAAAGACAAGAATGTGTAGTTACCAAAGGTCAATTGCTTGTTCTGACAAGCTGCCCCTTTGGTGCCGCTCTCTCTGCCCCACATTCTAGAGACTTGTCTTTCAGCCTCTTGGCTATCCCTGAAAGGAAAGCCTCCCAGGAGAAGGAGCTGGTGTGCTGTGGTCTTGTTGCAGGAGCTGTATTCTGGCTCTTTCTTTTGATTGTGTTGAAAGCAAAAATGCGGAAGGATCCACATAAAGAAGAATAAACTTGAGAGGGTGGTAGATAAACCTCATTCTTTTTGTCACTGTAATTAAAAATCCAACACAGTGCCTTTTTATATATTTTTAAAAGATTTATTAATTTATTTGAAAGTCAGAGTTACACACAGAGAGGAAAGGCAGAGAGAGGTCTTCCAACTGCTGGTTCATTCTCCCATTGGCTGCAATGACCGGAGCTGTGCCGATCCAAAGCCAGGAGCCAGGAGCTTCTTCCAGGTCTCCCATGTGGGTGCAGGGGCCATCTTCCACTGCTATCCCAGGCCATAGCAGAGAGCTGGATCGAAAGTGGAGCAGCCAGGACCGGAACTGCAGGCAGTGACCTTACCCACTATGCCACAGTGCCGGCGCAACTTTTTATGTATTTTTGTAAGTCACAATTTAAAGCATCAGCCAAAAATCCTGAGGGCATTTCCCTGAATATGATGCTGGAGCTTCAATCCCAGATAAAACATTAAGACAGGAAAATCGGTGGAGAGTCTATGTGCATTCTGTTCACTTTTTTTTTGTAAACCAAAAATCACTCTAAAAGTAAAGTTTACAAATTTTTAAAAAATATTACAAGAATGGACACAATGTTAATGAATATGCTAAACTGCGTCCAGAAATTTTATCTAATATGAATTAGTTAATTTTATCTGGATAAAGATGTTGCTCCTCAATTAAAATTTGCCAGGGAATATCTTTGCAAAAGCTTGTAACCATTTAAGAAGGCCTTCTCTGGGCTGACAAGTGCTCTAGAAATATATGAATGGAAAAGAGGTTAAAAGGATAATTCTGATATTATATTCAAAGGCATATGGGAGGACACTGCATGAAGTACTTAAATGTGAGAGCACTATCAGACTAAGAGAGCTGTCAGCAAGCAGAGGCCAGACACTTCTCTAAGCAGAGGCAAAACTTCTCTAAGACTTTCAGAAATTCTGGCAAAAAAACATTTTCAATGGGTAGTGACCTAAAAAAGTTTGATGTATCAGTACAAAGTACTGATAAAATCTAGAATCTGGGAAACAATTGCCCTGGGAGAACTTTGAGTTTTCAATGAGAAAGGATAAAGAAATACAATATTCTGTCATTCATTTGCCAAATATTTACTAAGCACCTGTTGTTTAAGGAGAGGTTCCCAAACTTTGCTGTATGTTAGAATCATTAGGACAGTTAAAAAAATTCTGGTGAGATCAGTTCTGTGGCATAGCAGGTGAAGCTACCACCTGCAGTGCCGGCATCCCATATGGGTACCAGTTCAAGTCCTGGCTGCTCCAGTTCTGATCCAGTTCTCTGCTATGGCCTGAGAAAACAGTAGAAGATGGCCTAAGTCCTTGGGCCCCTGCACCCACATGGGAAACCAAGAAGAAGCTCCTGGCTCCTGGCTTTCGATCCACCCAGCTCTGGCCATTGTGGCCATTTAGGGAGTGAACCAGCAGATGAAAGACCTCTCTTTCTCTTTCTCTTTCCCTCTCTCTGCCTCTCTGTAACTCTGCCTTTCAAGTAAGTAAATAAATCTTCAAAAAAAAAAAATAATTGTGGCACTCAGGCTCCATCCTCTGCCACTTAACTTAGAGTGGCCCTTTTCAAATGGTGAAGCCAAGGCTTGAGGCACTTCCATATATCCAAAAGGGAAAAAAGTAAACTGGAATTTCTCTTCTCTTAAGGAATTTGCAATCTCGGTGAGGCAATTAGTCATGTGCATACAAAAATGTACAGTAGAATGCAACACATGCTTTACATGCAGTATCTCATTTTGAGGCTGGCTCAGTGCACCATTATTTCTCCAACTGTGACTCCAGGCAGCTCTGCAGAGAATATATTTACAGTGATGTGGTCCTTTCTGGAAGCTTCATTTCCAGAAAGCAGCAGACAACCTGGAAAGGGCTCAAAGAAGAGTAACAGAATGATTACAGGCCTGGGGAGATGGATTTGAGGGGAAGATGAAGGGAGCTACATCTGTTTAACCTAAGAGCCAATTAAGGGGAGAGGGGTCATGATAACAGTCCACTAATACCTGAAGGGTGCAAACATCAAGGACAGACTGGAATTACTATGGAGAATATACAGGGTATTAACCACAGGTAATAGGTCGGTATTATGAAAGAGAAAATGAAGGCTCAATGTCAGGCAATCCTTGCTGACCGAGTGAGCTAATGAGCCATGTGCTGGCTTCCAGAGAAATAGCATCTAAATCACTTGAGTTCTCATAAAACGAGTTTGGACAAACACTTAGGGAAATAGGTTATTAAGGGCAATTCTGTATGACCTGGACAGTGGCAGGAGGTTGGGGCAATTGAAGAATCACTCAACCCCAGTACCAAAATGATACCCTAAAAAATTCAGAGAAAGCAGGAATTAAGAAGAATCTTTGTCAATTAGATGGATCCATTTTCTCTTACTAACGCATTTATCATACATGTAGATATATATTGCTGAATTGTATTTTGTATGTGTCTCTATGATTTGATTAACTTTTTCTTATATTTTATAGAATTACAACATGTATGCCAAGCATCTGCAAAGACATGAAAGTAGAGAAATTTCTGCAGAAGTTTTATACTATCATTAAACTGGGACATCTTGGCTCCCTGAAACCAGCGAGAAGAGTTCCCTTTTACATGTAGCACTCCCAAGTACAACAAAACTGGAAATGATAACACTAAGATATAATATTTTGGGAGCATATTCTATGCACCAGCTATTGTGTTTCAATAATTTCCATCTATTATTAAATTCATATTGGTAACAACCTTGTGAAGGAGGCATTTTTGTCTTTTTCCATTGCGCACATGAAGAAAACAATGTTTAAAGAGTTTAGGTAGCATATTCGAGGTCACATAGCCAGTATATAGGGTAATGAGAAATGAAAACCCAGCCCTTTGTGGGTCAAGGGCCCACACTCTCTCCTATTTTTATACAGCGCACAAAACTGGGAACCAAATAAGAACGGTCATCTAAGAAATCCCCTCATAGACTTTATCCATAACATCAGAGAATACCTACTTTATAGTTATTGCAATGAACAAAATCATTTTTTAAACATTTAGAATAATACATTTTTGAAAGAGTTACTTTGACAGGAAAGTAAGATTCTTTTTTTTAAAAAAAAGTATTTAGCACAAACTGGCATGTAGTAAATTCTTGAGATATTGTAGTTTAAAAAAATAAAATGAATTAAAACCTAAAACCCACAACATTAATTTCTCTTCCTTCGCTTTTCATCTTCCTTTTTCTACCTCTCACTCTCTAGATTTGTATTGTTTTTATGCAACCAAGAAGAAAATAAATTGGTTAACTAATATTCACCAACGTTTTTGGTTTAAGACTTGGGGGCCAGCACTGTGGCATAGTGGGTAAAACTGTCACCTGCAGTGCTGGCATCCCATATGACCACCATTTCGAGTCCCAGCTGCTCCATTTCTGATTCAGCTCTCTACAATGGCCTGGGAAAGCAGTGGAAGATGGCCCAAGTCCTTGTTCCTAAAAGAAGCTCCTGGCTTCTGGGTTTGCATCAGCACAGCTCTGGCTGTTGAGGCCATCAGAGAAATGAACCAGTGGATAGAAGAGACCTCCCTCTCTTTCTCTCCCTCTCTCTCTCTCTCTGACTCTGCTGCTCTGTAACACTGCCTTTGAATAAATAAATAAATCTTAAGGAAAATAAAAATAACTGTATCTTGAACTTTAAAAGAAAAACCGTGATGGAAGACTGGCTATCTACATGATACATATTCTTCTAGGAATATGAATCAAGCCCTGATTACAAGTTGAGCATCCTTAATCAGAAATTCCAAAATCTAACATGTTCTAAAATATAACATTTCTTGAGTACCAACATGACACTACAAGTGGAAAATTCCACACCATGAAACCTGTTTCATATACAAAATTATTAGGAACTTGCATAAAACTACTTTAGGCTATGCACTTGGATTCTAATAGTGGAAAGGAAGACCATGGCCAGACATTCTGGAGCTTACATTTATGCGGAGAATACACCATAAGCAATAAGACAACAATGAATTAATAACCAAACATCAATATAAATATTATAAGAGAAGCTTAAGGTAGGGGGTTTTGATTACAGAGAATGATCAGAAAAGTTGTCCTTACAGAGATAACAGTTGAGCAGACACTTATGAGACAAGACACCTACACAAAGTCTGGAAGAAAATTTTCACACAAAGTGGCAGGCAACTCCCAAGTTCTTTAGGCAGGAAAGAGTTTAGAATGTCCTAGAAATTCAAAAAGGCTATGAATCATAAGGAGTGGGAATGAAGGTGGCATGAAATAAGGTCAAACAATTAGACCACTGGCACATCACAGAGGATTCTAGCCCACGGCAGTAAAGTGGGCTTGGTTGTGAGCATGTCAGAAATCTTGCAACTCTAAAGACGTAAGTAAGAGAGTAACCTGCTATGCTTGATATTATTAAAAGTGAGTGGATAGCATGTAACTAGATAACAAATCAAGCCCTGTGCCACAAGACTGTGAGAGTGAGGGGACTGAGATGAATAGAGTAGAATACAAGAGCGTTTATACATTTATTGTCACTCACTTCCTGATTTTGAGGGGATGTTTAATAATTGTTTCTTTGTCTGTTGTGTTCTCTTCTCTTCTCATTGAGAACATTGGAGGTCCAAAGATTAGACCAGCAGTGTTGATCTGGGCCAGTGTGGTGGCACTGGCTATGAGTGCAGCAAGTAAACACAGGTATATTCTGGAGGTAGAGCTGAAAGGCAGGTGAACGTTGAAATGGTGCAAAGTAGACAAGTAGGCAGCTGGATAGAGAATCTACAGGAAGGGACATCCGGCAGCAGATATCAGCAGGGTGGTCATGAATTAATTCTATTTTCTTATGTTTAGTATTCTTGATGCTCTGAATACTGGGACTCACAGACAGGGAGAGACTGCCCCTCCCAGGGCCAGCTGATTACTAGAAATACCAGAGAACTTCCCAAGAAGCACACCTTTCCTTCATCAACCAGCCAGTCCTGAGTCCACATCCCGACCTACATCCTTTATTAAGGTCTCAGCTATCACGTAGATGTTCTCCTGCCTGCAGCAACCCAACGCCAGGTACCAGAAAACCAGAAACCACTCCCACAGCCCGGAGTTCACTAACATCATTCCAAGTATCCAATCCTATACCTGCTCAGTTTGCATACCCTGCCTTGCACATCCCTTCCTAAGGAAAGCAGAGTAAAAGCTCCTGGCTCCTGATTAGCCCTGAGGTGGCTCTGAGGTATGCAGTGTGGTCCACCTCTTCCTACTATTATTCTTAGTAACAAGCTCCCTTTAATGGTAGACATCTCTTAATCTTATTGATAAAAAAATCCCCATTCATATTTAAAAACAGATTTACAGCTTATGGGGCTGGTGTTTAAAGCATTTAGGATGAAGGAGATCACCTAAGGGTGAATGTAAGCCTAGAGGCCCAGGAAGCCCAAGGAGTAAACATCTGTGTTTAGGGTCTCAGTGTAGTCACTGAGTGGGAGCACCCCACATATGGTGCCCAACAAACCACTGCTCCCTCCATGGAAGAGGAGGGCTAATCCTGCTGCAAAATGAGTAATATTCACTAAGCCCACGGGCAGAGGTGACTTACCTTCCCAGAGGAACAACATGCAGTTAAAAGAGATTTCCATGAGTCCACACCCAGAAGGCAGAAACACGTGAGATATAAAGTGACCATCCCAACATGCTGATAAGAAGAACAAAACTCCCAGGAACTCACAGCTCCTGCACCAACACATACGCAGTCTGTGCTGTTGAGATGTCAGGCACCTGATGCTGTCCCCAAAGCATACCTCAGACTTCTTCGATTTCAACACAGGCATTCTCACAGGTCTGGAGTGGAGTGGAAAAAAAAAAAAAAAACACACACAAGAAAAATAGGCAACATGCTTTCAATAAAGCTGGAAGTATTTATTTAAAAGAATTCTGTTTAATCTGAAATTATGATCTTTCTACCTTTTTGATAGTGAGGGTGTACTTTTTATGAAATGATTATAAAGGTAGAGAGTTTATTACTTTTTCTACTTGACAAAAAAGTCAGGAAGTCCCTGCCCAGGCCTGTCCAGTTTTTAAGGATCATGCATTTAAGAATTTGAGAACCATAAACCTAAAATATGTTAAATATACAAACCTTCAAAAAATCATTCTATTATTGATAACATCCAGATTTCTTCTTTCCATTTCATCTGGAAGCCTTGAGTCACTGTGACACAGCTTGTGTGAGATTTCTCAGTCCTACCTGTGATCCTGAGTTTCCACTTTCAAGGGTCAGCCCTGAGTGAGGAACTCTTATCACAGAGAAAGAGGGAAAGCCCAGGCATCTGAGCTCAAGGGTCTGTTTGCTCAGATGCTGACAAGTAAGGACAAGGGTTCGACAGTGACTCATGAGTCAAATGTTAAGGTGGAGACCAGACTTAATTGTTCAACAGTAGTCACTCCTCACAGGTAGCTGCCATTCACTCCAAAATGAAGTCAAGCTAGTGATGATGTGGCAAGGACTTATTTATTTAAACAGAAATGTATCACATTGAACCAGAGGCCACTCATTGCCTCTGTTTTGAACTACTACAAGGAGGTGTTGTTTTTGGTACTGTTTGCTAATTTGGGGAGTAATTACAGCATCACATTTCTGGACATGTTCTTTAATAAGTAGGTCAGACTCAAGATGTTTGGAGATTGGAATTCAGGAGGAGGAGCTGGTCCTGAGGAGGTTGCTAGGAGGGGTGGAAGGAGGCAGAGCCGAAGGCAGAATAGATGATGAATCAGGCCATTCCTTCCTTTTCCTATTGGGGTTAAGAGATTACAATATTAATCTAGCATTAGTCATTTTATCAGATGAAAAGCAGTAGAAAAGGAAAACTGCCACCCTTTTCTATAAGGGAATTGACTCACAGTTCACAAGCTGGCTCTAGAATTCCCCATTGTCACCTAACACGGTCACACTTGAACCAGGAAAGACATTTGCTAGCGGACCCCACATCTCTCACTTCCATAAATTCTTCACCAGGCAAATCACGACTGCAGGAGGCACTACTGGAGGGTTTGTACATGGCATATTTAAAAAATTTTTTAAAGGAAAAGAAAGGGATCACTTTTTTGTCTTTGCTGAGACTTTCATTCAATTTTAATTAAAAAAATACAGACATTAAATCAAAGGGGGAAAATCACATACTTTGCTTATGTAAACATATGCACAATTTTAAGGGTATACATGAATTTTGTTACATAGATGTGGGTATGTGTGTATTTGTGTGTATGAGTGTGTGCATGCATGCGCATGCACATTTTAAGAAAAAAAGATGAGGTTAAAAAAGAGCATAATCTTATTAGAAATCCAGAGAAAGAGTTCAAGATAAGGGCTCTGAAGCAAAAGTTTTTATATTTTTATATTTGGTTGCTCTGAGTTTTTTGTGCTGAACAAATACAAAAATTGGTTCATACTCAATGGGCCCTCTAACCGAAGATATCAATTTACTATTCCATTCCCAAGATAACTAGCTTACCTACAATTAGAGGTAGATAAGAAATGTTTACTTTTTAATGCTAAAATCCCATGTTGTTTGATCTCATGATATATTTCAAGATAAATTATACAAGGAGGAGAAATTCAAAAACTGAGGTTTTTGTCAACAAAAATAGCAATCATGATGGAGGTCACTCTTTAATTCTGAATCATCTCTCTTTTCAGTCTTCCCATCTCTTGCATTGACACATCTCTTTTGTAATTTCAAGTGTCGCCCTGGGGAGATCCAGAAAGGAAGAATTTAGAGTTGGTTTGCATCACTTCCCACAGATCAAAGAGAGTCCTGACACTGAAGTAGGGTTGGCTGGACAAGAGAGTCAGTGATGTCACAAACATGTTTGATTTTTAATTATTTATTTTTTAATTTATTTGAAAGAGAGAGAGAGAAACTTTTCTATCAGCTGGTTTGCTCCCTGAATATCTACAACAGCCAGGACTACACCAGTCTGAAGCAAGGACCTTGGAACTCAATCCAGGTCTCTCAAGTGAGTAGCAGGAATCCAATCCCTTGAGCTATCACTGCTATCTCCCAGGGTATACATCTGCAGGACCTGGATTTGAGAGCAGAGCCAGGACTCAAACTCACACTCCAATATGGGATGCACGTGTAATAAGTGATGGCTTCACTGCTGTGCCAAGTACTTGCACTGCCCCTCCGAGCCATGACTGAGGCCACCACACTCCTTCTGAGGAGTCATATAAGGAGTGAAGAAAGAGGAAAAACTGAAACCTGGATCAGGCAGGTACTACCCTAATTTAGAAGCCCAACAAGCAGAATACCAGCAAATGAAATACGAAACAAGAGAGTAGCAGCTATCTCTCTTGGTAAACAACTGGCCTCTGCAAACCAGCGGATGTATTAGGACCCAGTAAGGGAGTGGTGGCAGCACAGTAGCAGCAGTGCTTGCTACATGGGACTGGCAGGGACATCAGAAAACCATCGTTTTTTTTGTTTTGTTTTGTTTTTGTTTTTTTTTTGACAGGCAGAGTGGACAGTGCGGGTGCAGGGCCCAAGGACTTGGTACCCTGTTTTAACAGCTTGTATTTTCCCCCAGTAAAAACACTTTGTGTGTGCATTTAAGCCTGTGTCTGCATATCTGAATGTCTTCAATTGTCACTTCTCCGAATCAAAAATAAAAACAGAGACGGGGGACTAGGACTTTGTGTAGGTGATAAAGCAGGAACAAAATTGGAATAGTAGTTATAAATTAAAAAAAAAACAGCATTAATAGGGGCAATCTGTTGGTGCAGCAGTTATGACAGTTAAGACACAGCTTGGGATACCTGCATCACATATCAACGTGCCTCTGTTAGAATCGCAGCTTCACTTCCAGTTCCAGTGTCTTGCCAATGCACACCCTGTGAAGCAGTATGCTCAAGTAGTTGGGTCCTTGCTACCCATGTGGGAGACCCATCTGGGGAAGGAACCAGCATATAGAAGATCTCTTTGCCTATCTCTGTTGGTCTGCCTTTCAAATAAACGACAAAAATGGTCATAAGAAGACATGCTTTTCTGAAGGCATAATATGAATTATTGAGATGAAATAAATATTTTTTAAAAGTAATAAAATTTTAGTTCCTAAAGAGAATATAGTAAGTTTTATAGAAGCACCTGAGAAATCCAAAAAGATCTTAGAAGAGTTGTCAGATGTTGAAATAATTTTAAGGACAAACCACTCGAAGAATGTGCCTCTGTAAAAAATCTTTAAAAATTAGACTCATCCCACCTGACTCCTCACCTTCAATCTGCCTAAATTCATCTAAATAAGCTAAATCAACTTCGCTGAGAATCCATTGCTCTGGAGGTATAAGGTTTGCCCTGTTCCTACATCTTTAGGAAATATGTGGCTCTTCTCCCATCTCTTTCAGCACTGAGGGGACCACCAATACACTGCTAAACACTCAGGGTTTCTGCTCCACATGCAGGTTCTGCCAGACGTGGCTGACATTCCATTGGCCAGCAGCCAAAGGGCTCTGCTGTTTGTGGGTAGTCACTTCTCGCACCGGGCGCTGGCTGGCTGACAAGCAACAAGTAGAGAGCAATGAAGAGATTGCTTTATTCCCTGAAAAACTAGAAACCTACAGCAAAGTGGTCTGACTTCCCCCAGAGAGATTGGCAAATGGACAGACAAAAATGTTCCAGTTTCAGATAATCATGCATATATATATATATATTAACAAACCACATATCATTTTTTAAAAGATTTATTTATTTATTTGAAAGGCAGAGTTGCAGAGAGACAGAAGCAGAGGCAGAGAGAGAGGCCTTCCATCTGTTAGTTTGCTCCCAAAATGGCCACAAAGACCAAAGCTGGGCCAATACAGAGCCAGGAGCTGGGAGCTTCTTCTGGGTCTCCCACGTGAGTACAGGGGCCCAAGCAATTGGGACATCTCCACTGCTTTTTCTCACCATTACCAGAGAGTTGGATTGGAAGAGGAGCAACCAGGACACAAACCGGGGCCCATATGGGATGCTGGCATTGCAGGCAGAGGCTTAACCTGCTACGCCACACTGCCAGCCCCCACATCATCTTTTTTTTTTTTTTTTTTTTTTTGACAGGCAGATTTAGACAGTGAGAGAGAGAGAGAGAGAAAGGTCTTCCTTTCTGTTGGTTCACCCCCCCAAATGGCTGCTATGGCTGGCACGCTACACAGATCCGAAGCCAGGAATCAGGTGCTTCCTCCTGGTCTCCCATGCGGGTGCAGGGCCCAAGCAGTTGGGCCATCCTCCACTGCCTTCCCAGGCCACAGCAGAGAGCTAGACTGGAAGAGGAGCAACTGGGACAGAATCTGGCGCCTCAACCGGGACTAGAACCCCGGGGTGCCGGTGCCACAGGCGGAGGATTAGCCTAGTGAGCTGCGGCGCTGGCCCCCATATCATCTTGATAGCAGCTACACTTATAAGAACACACAATATGCCAGACATCACATAGAGCATCTTGTAGGCTTCTTGTAATAGAATCTTCAAAACCAAGTTGAGAAAGAGAAGCTTCAGTTGCAACAATGAACAGAGGCCATTGACCCTAACACATCTGGATCCAAATCGTAAATTGGGGTGGGCATTGGCCTAGTGCTGAAGAGGCCTGCATCCCTTATTGGAGTGCCTAAGTTTGATACCAGTCTCTGGCTCCTGACTCCAGCTTCCTGCCTGTGCAAAAGCTGGGTGGGAGCAGTGATGTCTCAAATCGTTGGTTCCTGCCATCCATGTGGGAGACCTGGATTGAATTTCCAGCTCCCAGCAGGGCTGTTACAGGCATTTGAAGAGTGAACCAGTGGATGGAATATCTCTCTCTTTGTGTGTGTGCATGTGTGTGTGTATGCTTGCCTCTCAGAAACAAACAAAAAAGAGGAACCCTTAGTTAGCCAGGCCAGGGTTATACATTAAAGGACTTACATTCTATCTCAGTTTTAACCCTTAGCTTTTCATTCCTCAGAAATTAACTCTAGCTCTTTAATAAAATAATCCTACGAACATTTATTCTTCTTCCACAATTTGCCATAATGTCCATTTTCTTCATCTGCACAGCAACAACTCAAATCTAAGCAGCAGATACAGGTTGTAGGGTCTACATGAGGTTTATACAATTTGGTAAGCCACATTTATGTTCTCCTTTTTTTTTTGTTTAAATATTTATCTGTTTAGAAGGCAGAGTGACAGAGACAGACAGGGAGACACACACAAACAGAGAGAGTGGGTAGGGGGACATGTCTTCCATCTAATGATTCACTCTCCAAACAGTTGCAACACTCAGGGCTGAGCCAGGCTTAAGCTAGGAGACTGAAACTCTGTACTTGTCTCCCATGTGAGTAGCAGAGGCCCAGTACCTGGGCTGTAATCCTTTGCCTTCTCAGGAGCATTAGCATGGAGCTGATTCAGAAGTGGAGCAGCCGAGCCGACATTCAAACCAGTGCTCCAATATAGGACACTGGCATTGCAAACAGAGGCTTAACCCACTGTACCACAACACTGGCCCTGGGAAGTCACATTTAAAGAAAGGCTGTACACAGCTATAAGTACAAGAGGGAAAAAAAGGAATGTGTATTTTGAAAGGAGAAATCACATACTTGAAAAAAATTTAAACCTGAAAATTTATAAACTTCACCAACATTCAGAAAAATGACATACTATTTTTATTAATTGGCATTCACACATATACATTTTTTGTACATACTCTGCCTTCACACTCTTTGATCTCCTTCTCAGACCCCTGCCCCATGGCTCAAAGTTGTTTGTATATTGGCCTCATTCCCACAAGAAAGTGCTCAACTACAGAAATTATGTAACAAGGTCTCATAAACTGTGAAGCACTGTTGGTATTATCAGAGTAAGGACTAGGATGCGTATGATTAAGATGGTTGAACAAGAAAAACTGCAGATTTTGATTCTTGCCAAAGCCATTCCTGTTCTTCTCTGTCTTATGACTATAAACACCACTCTGAACCTCCACAAATGGAACTGCTGAAAATACAGGTCCAAGTCTAACAGCCCCATAGCAAGTCACCATATGTGTGCATATGGAACACATGTATACATACAATATGTATAAGCAAATGGCAAGGGTATTTAGCTATACTAGCTTTGCCTACTTTAGAGATATTTTATAAAATTACAGTCTACATTTAGAAACCTAGCTAGAAATCAAAGTACAACTTATGGCACAGTGTTGCTTAAATTAAAACAGCAATGAAAAATTTGAAGATTGTAATCAATGATTTCCAATCTTCCTTCTACATCAGAAAAAGTCAATGTTTTTCAACATGATCAAGCAGTAATGTGGCTGCTCTCCCCAGTTCTGAGATGAGAAGTTTGGAGAATAAAGAACTAATTCAGGTCATGTAAAATCAATAGAGCAGACAAAAAAGATCTTGTTATTCCTGGTCTGGAAAGTGTTTTTTCCTTCACCATACTGGATTTATTTCCTGGAGGCAGTAACATCCAACATTTTTCAACAATATAAAACCCAGCACAAAGACACATATGAAAATTTGGTGACCAGATGAATATAAAGAATTGATAAAAAGATGAGGAAGAAGTACAGAAGACCACACAGGAAGGAGATGGCTACAAATGTTCTGTTGTCTGCCAAACTATGACAGTTGTGGGGTTCACAGGACATGAGCAACATGAAGATGGAAATCATCTATAACAACTCTTATTTCATATGTCACTCATATGAAATATGAAATGCTTATCATCTTTCAACTGTGCTCCCTAAAACATTAAGCCAGTCAGCATTGTCTAATGATTAGCCCTTTAGATGATTCCCTAACTTTTCAGCCCTGGAATTTGTGCAAGTTTGCCTCTCTCTCTCTCTCTGAATTTCAAAGTCCATTTGATCTTTGTGTTCAATGACTTCTACAGTTTGGTACAATTTTAGGTGCTGCCTGACTCAAATCTCACCTGAAAACAAATGTGATTTGTAGGTAAAATAAGTTTCATTATAATCTCCCGTATAAATCATGATTATTAATTTTTCCATTGACAAAATATTAACTAAAACTCCTTGCTACTTCACCTCTGTTGACCCAAAGCCCACACATCTTCCAAGATAACCTCAAATCCTTTTCATCCATGTTCTGTTTCCAAGGTACTAGACAATGTCCTCTAGAAATACCCATAGCTCTGAACTATGATTTTATGCTATAATGTATACATTTTTATATGTTTAAGATATTGTTCTTCCCACAAGAGTGTAAATCCCATGAGAATAGAGACTTTATAAATACTTCATCATATCTAGTTTTCAGTTAAGCATATATGGAGCACCTAATATATATGAATTTATTTATCCATTTAGCAAAGTTACCCTCAAAACCCTTCTACTGCCATCCAATTTATTCCATTGTCATGTCTGAATTCAGATTTCAAGGTTTAAATCCACAGCTCTATCATTTACTGGTTCTGTTACCCTAAACAAGTTATTTTACTTTTCTGTGTTTCTATTTTCCTAATTACAAAAGGATGAAATTAAGAGGAGCTATGATGAAAGGTCAGTGTTAAGATTAAACAATGATGCTTAGCAAAGTATCTAGCATATTATGGCTTTCAATAAATAATAGCTGTTACTATTGCTACTATCATTATCATCTCTATGTTTCTCATTCTAAATACATATCACCAAGGTACATATATATTCCAATAAATATTATTCTTATATTTATGCTGTATTTCTTTGAAATTTCACACATTTGACCTACATTCTTACTAGTATTATTTCTTACAGCTCACATATTCTTATAATATCATGTTTCTTCATCCTTCTGGACATATTTTAAAAGTCAGTGCAATATAGAGACTCCCTGTGGATTTCCAAGACCCAATCAAGGGATCTGTGAGATGAAAGCAATGTTTTAATAGAAATAATAAAATTTATTTTCCATTTTTACTCTGTCAGGGTAGTCCACCAGAAGCTACATGGCATAGGATGTCAAAAGAGATTGATAAAAGCTGTGAGAATCCAATTGTCTACTACTAAGCTAGAATTAAAGACAATGAAAAAAATGTAAAATGGTAGCATTATTCTATTTTTAAAATTGCATTTTTTTAAACTTTTATTTAATGAATATAAATTTCCAAAGTACAGCTTATGGATTACAATGGCTTCCCCCCCATAACGTCCCTCCAACCTGCAACCCTCCCCTTATCCACTCCCTCTCCCCTTCCATTCACATCAAGATTCATTTTCGATTCTCTTTATATACAGAAGATCAGTTCAGCATACATTAAGTAAAGATTTCAACAGTTTGCTCCCACACAGAAACGTAAAGTGAAAAATACTGTTTGAGTACTAGTTATAGCATTAAATCTCAATGTACAGCACACTAAGGACAAAGATCCTACATGAGGAATAAGTGCACAGTGACTCCTATTGTTGACTTAACAAATTGATACTCTTGTTTATGGCCTCAGCAATCACCTTAGGCTCTTGTCATGAGCTGCCAAGGCTATGGAAGCCCCTTGAGTTCACTGACTCTGATCATATTTAGACAAGGCCATGGTCAAAGTGGAAGTTCTCTCCTCCCTTCAGAGAAAGGTACCTCCTTCTTTGATGACCCGTTCTTTCCACTGGGATCTCACTCGCGGAGATCTTTCATTTAGGTTTTTTTTTTTTTTCCCCAGAGTGTCTTGGCTTTCCACGGCTGAAATACTCTCATGGGCTTTTCAGCCGGATCCACATGCCTTAAGGGCTGATTCTGAGGCCAGAGTGCTGTTTAGGACATCTGCCATTCTATGAGTCTGCTGTGTATCTCACTTCCCATGTTGGATCATTCTCTCCCTTTTTTATTCTATCAGCTAGTATTTGCAGACACTATTTTTGTTTATGTGATCCCTTTGGTTCTTAGTCCTATCATTATGATCAATTGTGAACAGAAATTGATCACTGGGACTAGTGAGATGGCATTGGTACATACCACCTTGATGGGATTGAATTGGAATCCCCTGGTATCTTTCTAACTCTACCGTTTGAAGTAAGTCAGCTTGAGCATGTCTCGAATTGCACATCTCTTCCCTCTCTTATTCCCACTGTTATATTTAACAGCGATCACTTTTCAGTTAAGTTTCAGCACTTAAGAAGAATTGTGTATTGATTACAGTATTCAACCAAAAGTATTAAGTAGAACAAACAAAAAAAATACTAAGAATGATAACATATCAAGTTGCTCATCAACAGTCATGGTGAGGGCTGATCAAGTCACCGTTTCTCATAGTGTTCATTTCACTTTAACAGGTTTCCTTTTTGGTGCTCAGTTAGTTGTCACCTATCAAGGAGAACAAGTGGTATTTGTCCCTTTGGGATTGGCTTATTTCACTCAGCATAATGTTTTCCAGATTCCTAACAGGGATCACTTTTCAGTTAAAATTTAAACACCTAAGAATAATTGTGTGTTAATTATAGAGTTCAACCAATGGTACTAGAACAAAAAAAATACTAAAATGGATAAAGTATTACATTGTACATCAACCGTCAGGACAAGAGCTGATCAAGTCACTGTTTCTCATAGTGTCCATTTCATAAAATTGCATTTGTAATTACAACATACTTACACACATTTATGAAGTACAGTGTGATATTTCAGGACATGTATACAATGTGTAATGTTCAAATCAAAATAACTAGCACATCCACCACCTCAAACATTCATCATTTCTTCATGATGAGAACATTCAAAATCCTCTTTTTAAGTGTTTTGGAATATGTAACAGATTGTTAACTACAATCTCCTTATCATAATAGAGAACAGTGGAACTGATGATTCCTCATGTCTATCTAATTTTGTGCCAAATAACCAAACTTTACCTGTCTTCCTTGCCCTCTTACCCTCCCCCAGCCTCTGGTGACCACTATTCTGTTCTATAATTCCATGAAATTAGTTTCTCCAGTATCCATATATAAGGAAACACATATATATTTTTCTGTGCCTACCTTATTTCATTCAACATAACATGCTCCAAATTCACCTATGTTGCAACAAATGACAATATTTCATCCCTATTTTCTTGAAATATTATTTTCCTAAAAATCCATTACAGGGGCTGGTGCTGTGGCATAGTAGGTAAAGCCACCACCTGCAGTGCCATTATCCCATATTGGCATGGGTTCAAGTTCTGGCTGTTCCACTTCTGATACAGCTTTCTGCTATGGCCTGGGAAAGCAGTAGAAGATGGCACAAGTCCTTGGACCTCTGCACCTATGTGGGAGACATGGAGGAAGGTCTTAGCTCCTGGCTTTGGACTGGTGCAGCTCCAGCCATTGCAGCCATCTGGGAAGTGAACCAGTGGATGGAAGACCTCTTTCTCTCTCTCTCTACCTCTGCCTCTCTGTAATTCTGCCTTTCAAATAAATAAATCTTTAAAAAATCCATTACATTTAACATATAATTGACAAATATTTTTAGTGTTTTCAGTTTGAAATCATCCTATGGTAAATATTAATAGATATAATACATACAAACAGAAGCTCTTTAGGTCAATAATTTTTAAATAATAAAGCTCAATAAATTTTAAAGCATAAAAAGATCCAAAAGCCAAAAAGTATGGAAAGTACTAAAGTTTCCTTAAAATGGTATTTTTGGTAAGTTTTGATAATAAACTTAATTTTTAAGGCCTATTTTTATGAAAATGTCTTTGTTTCATCATCTTTATTGAATGATAGTTTTGCAATGTTTAATTAAGTTGACAGTTGTTGTTTGCCCTGAACTCTTTGAATAGATTATTCTATTGCCCATTACGGCTGTGAGAATTCTGTCATTCCATTTGCTGTTGCAGTATAGTTACTCTTTCCTCTCTGGTTTCTTTTAAGGTCTATCATGTCTTTAATGTTCTGCTAAGTCACAAGTATGTATTTGCACAACATTTTTCTTCTTTTTCCTACTTAGGATTTACTATGGTTCCAAAATCTGAGGATTTATGCCTCATCAGTTCCAGAACATTCAAATACATTATGCTAATATGCTGATTAACAACCTTTTGAGTTTTAGTTTATTATTATCTCAACAATGTTTTTTATATTTAAATGTTTTCATTTTCATTTTGTTTTTATCTCATTTTTTTACTTTGACAAACTTCTGTATCTTACATTTTTAGTTGTTACATGTAAACTAGCTATATATCATATTCTATGTTATATATTCTATTACATATATGAATATATTTGTCTTTTTTCAAATATATATACTTATTTATTTAAAGATCAAATACCTATATTTGAAAGTCAAATACCTCTGGAGGGTGTCTAAATTGTTATCCATAAGTCTTAGAACTCTAGGTCAGAGTGATTGCTTCTTCGTGCATTTTGAGAATCTGAGTGAGTTCTTTTTTTTTATGGTTGATTTTCTATTTATTTGATAGTCAAGTTATAGATAAAGAGGGAGTGACAGGGAGAGAGAGAGGTCTGCCATCTGCCCATTCAGGCTCTAACAACGGGGGCTAAGCCAGGCTGAAGCTTCATCTGCACCTCTCACGTGGAATGTCAGGTGCCCAAGCACTCAGGCCACTTCCCCTGCTTTTCTTAGGCCACTAGCAGGGAGCTGGATGGGAAGTGGAGCAGCCAGGACAGGAACCAGTGCCCATATGGGATGCCAGTGTCACAGCTGGTGGCTTTACCCACTATACCACAATGCTGGCCCCAAGCTCATTCTTTAACTTTAATTGTGGGAGTTCAGTACTCTTTTTCTTGGGAATTGGGAAAACTTTTCCAATTTGCTGTGCAGGTAGCCAAGGAGTACAACAAACCTGAGTCAATTTCATCCCCTCTGAGTAGCTCGGTTCACCCTAGGTGATCCAAGCTTATCACATTGTATAGAAAGTCACCATCAGAAAATTACAGTTAAGAAATGTTAAATAATGTATATTTTCAGTAAGTCTCTGTTAAAATGCAAATAACTCTGGGAGGAATACACCCATTGAGTTGTAAGGTACCCACTAAAAAATATCATTAGACAGATTAAAAAGACCAATGTCCTACCAAACATCTTAAAGCTGACTATTCATAGTAGCTCTTCAGAAGTTCATAATATTAAGAAAAAAGATAACTAATTAATTTCACCTCATGCACTGACTCAATCTAGTTTCAATTGTCCAGAGTGTTATACTAAGGAGGAATCAGAGTGATGCCTTCAATGTTCCCAGCAGAAGCGTGTCATTAAAAAACTTGGTAATATAGTAACAATACTCCTATGTGGCAGGAAATTAATTGCTTTACATTCATTAATTAAATATACAAAACAATCTTATTTTCAGATGTGGCTCTTTCACATTTACAGTTGAAAAATAGATACTGGAATTTACCTGAACTCACACAGTAAATAAATGATGGTGTAAGTGCTAAACAGGTAAACCCTAGTTTTAAAAGGTTCTATATAGTCACTAAACAATAGTACCCTATAAATTACAGCAGGTACGCTGAGTGAAAGGGACAAAACAATGTGTTTCCTCTGTATGCATTCAGTAGTGCAGAATGAGGACTTGAAATGCTTTATCTCTAAGTGAACGGATCCTCAGCATTTTTCACACAGTGGCTCCTCTGACGACCTGGGTGTCATGTAGGTCAGTAAGGCCTTGTGGTGTGATTCTTGATGGCAGGCATCACGTTCAGGCCAATTACTGGTGCTAGTGCTCTTCACACATAATAAAGAATTTCCACACAATCAGCAAAGAACCTTATGGTACACCTCAATCAGTTCTAGGTTGTTCTTCTTGAACAAATGTTTAAAGGAGATTATTCATCTAGTATCTAAGGTTAAAACTGCACCAAGTCGGCATACAAAATACTTCTTAGAATATTTGTGATAATTTTGTTTACAATTACTTCTTTCCCACCCAACTAGGAAGTCCTTGTGACTAAGTCTCTGGTGACTTCATATCTGTATCCAGAGACTGAAAGTAGACCTGGCAAGAAGTTGATTTTCAGGTATGCATGGAGTGAATGAATCAACAGATGGGTGGTGTTCATTCTAAAACTGGAGAATAGTCTACATAAATACATAATGCCAGAATTTTTATCCTAAGCCTCCACAGCAGCTGTCAATTACTTTTGGTTAAGAGAGAGCAAAATGAGGTACACTCTCTTGCACACACATATACACACTCACTAGCAGAGGTTAATTTGGTTTAAAAGTTACTAAGACTCACCCCACTGGCAAAAAGGTAGGGGAAGAGGGAAGTGTAGGGACAGAATGACATTTCAGAAATAATTACATTACCAATTTATATTTAATTTTGAAAAAAAGCATAATTTGTCTCAGAATTTATCCATCTTATTTTAATTCTTAAAGAGCTTTCTATCATTAAAGCATACAAAATAAAACCTTAATATAGAAAAATATACATACATCTTGGCATTCCCAGAACCACAAAAAGCAATCACTTGTTTCTCTGGTGTTTCACATTACATCTCTAGGAACATATGTGATGTGATTCCCATACTTAAAAGCACCTTTACATGTGTCATTTAGAGAGTTTATAAGGTTTTCTTCTATCTGTAGGATACATATTTGTATGTCTTTACATTCATTCATATTATGTATTCAGAGATGCCTTAGATAATAAATTGGCAAGCATACTGTTTTCCTCATTCCTACAGTGCTTGCATTATGATGTGCTCCACTTTGGCAAAGCTTTCACAGTTTTAGTTCCTCAAAGTGTGAAGAAACACAAACACACACACACACACACACACACAATTTTTATGTACACTTTGTCTATCCTTAAGTCACTTGAGAACATACGATAAAATTCAACTATCCAGTCACAAGAAAGCCTTGGGTAAAAACTGAATGGACAACTAACAGAAATTTTAGTTAATAAGAGTAAACATTTCTTAAAGCACTATGTAAATTCTAAGCCTTCTAAATCAGATCCCAGTTGGCATAACTTAATTGCTTTATAGAAAATTGAGAATGAAGATTGGTTTTTCCCCAATTTTATAGGATGCCAATGACAAAATTTATTCACCTAACAAATATCCATTGATCAGTTACTACATTCAAAAGTTAGATTCTTTACTACATATGTTTTAAGGAATAGAATTCCTTTCTGTATCAAGTGCCAATTTTATAATCTGGCAGCGAAGAGAGTGATCTATCCCCAGTTAGTTATACTAATGGATGCAGTAGATGATATACTAAAGAAAACTTTTTTATCTTCATTATTTTTGGCCCCCAATAGCATTCAAGAAAGTATTAAACAGCGTTAACATGTCTAAGCAGAGAAAGGAGCGTGTGATTGAAGAATAAATTTGAAGAGGTAATAAGAGGGAGAAAATCAAGGGAAAAGGTAAAATGAGGCAACTTGAATAATTATGTTTATCATTAATTTGGAATCAGAACAAACAGATTTTGGATCTCAGTTCCACCAACTATTAACTATGCATTTAAGTAGGTTATCCCCTTCATGAGTTTATATATCTGTAGCTGTTGTGAGAATTAAATGAGATAATGAATGTGAAACACATAGTTCTGGTTTCGATCCCCATGACACAGTACTTGGAGTTGACAGGATTGCTATCCACATTCATGTTGCTAACATTAAATTTGACCCACAGTAGTTTCTCCAAGAATAGTTCTCTAAAGGCCGTATCCCAAAGACAACTTCATCTGGAGCATTCTTACCCCAGTTGGTAACTCTCTCCCATCATTGGCCCACTGCTCCATGGGTCCCAACAACAATACCCACTACACCTGTACAGTGCTAAGTTCACACCTGGACAAAATGTTATCCTAGCTCCACTAAGAAAGAGGAGTAACATTAGAGAAAAACAAACACCTTTCTGTACAAAAATGAAAATGGGCTTCAATTGAACCAGTGTCTTTACCCTTGTAGAACTTTTCTATGCATCTTAAGGATGTTCTTACAAAGAATTCCCTGTAATGGTGAGAATACAAGTACAATTGCAGGCCTGAGGGAGAAATCTCCACACAGACATTTTCAGATCCCTCTCATAAACTGTGAGTAGGTGGCTACCTCAGCAGGCATGGAGAGCCCTCCCTGCAGACAGCACTGCAGCTGAGATCCAGTTTTGCATTCCATGCATTTCCAGTAGTGTGGGTGGAAGATTTCATGGCACAATCCAATTTATTCTTGGCATGTGTGGGTCATGTGTTGTTCTGCATTAGGAGAAATAGTTTAAGATGATAAGGCTATACTAACAAAGAGTGAACACTACTCAAAAGACAGGGCAGATGAAGCCATGAGTATTCAAAAGACCCAAGCAAGAAAGTCCAGACATTTTTCCAAGAGGCTCAAAGGAACCAAAATGGTTCCTTCAATCTGGGAAATTCCAAACCCCTCTGTGCCTGAAGGTCTAGGAGCTCTCCAACTGTTGCTACCTCAATCTTGCACAGAACTGGTGGATGACGTCTCTGCCTACACTGGATTCTTCAGTTACAAGATTCCAAACAACCTAGGATCTGATAAATGTAGTTACTAGCTTCCATAGGCAAGGTTTTTTTAATGTGATTAAGGGTCTTCCCTTGGAAGGAGGAGGAGATCCAGTGGAGTGAGCCTCAGCTTGGGACATTGAAGCAATTCAGCTGCAAGTTGCTTAACTGCTAAGCCCCCTACCCTACAACATCATCAGTGTAATCCTGGACCACCTGATTACTAATGTAATGGGTGTGGTTGGCTGTCTCCAAGTGCTTTGATAAAACTGTGTTCCTGCTAAAGACAGTATTCATTATAAGTAGCACAAGGGTGTGGTGTTTCAGTGTCTCCATGTTTAGCAATTATAAGCTGAAACTATTAAGTGCTTTGAAACCAATCCAACAAGCAGACAAACTTAAAATAAGACGCTACACCCCTCTTTGTGGACATCCTTTTTTGATCTTGACACAGCAAAAATACTTTCAATCCCTCTTACCATTGACATGTAATAATCTCTACATGTAATAATCTCTACATGTAAACACTAAGTAAAAATAAGTACTAAATTGATAACCTCTGTTTCAAAGAGAAAAGAGTGGTATCCAGATAAATGAAGTAAACTGTTCACACAATTGAAATAAAATCTGTCAGGAACTTTTATTTTAGAAAGTTTGGTGTTCAGAATTTGATTCCTCACTTTGAAACAGATGGGTAATACAGGAATAATTCTTACAGTATATAACTTAAAAATCACTGCATGTGTGTAAGATTTATGCTTTTAAGGTACCAGTCAAATGCCTTCACTCTTACTTTTTCACATGCTGTTACATTTTCACCCACTCTTGTGGTCTCAACCATCACCCTAAAGGGAGCCATTCTTGTATTCACATTTCCTCTTCTATTGCTTCAGTTTAACCTACTGGTTCTGCCAGCTGTGTCTCTCACATTAACCTCAAGCTCAAACTGGTGAAAATGACTCATCCCTTTATCCAATCTTTCAGCAAAACCTCTGGGCTTCTAATTTCTCTTAACAAAAATCTTCATGTCTGGAGTTACAGAGACAGAATTGCCAAATCATCTTTCCTCTTCCTCTCCCCTCTTTCTTCACAGCAGGAGTTTCTTCAGCCTCTGCTTTATTAACAATTTAGGTTTGAAAATTTTTTTGTCCTGGTGGACACAAGTTCAAATTCTTCTGTGAATTTTATATTTGGCAACATCCTTTGCCGCTCCTATGAGCTGCCAGTAGCAGTTCCTTCTCTCCAAATTATAACATTAAAAAGTGACTCTAGACATTGTCAAAAATCCCTCGGGGGTAAAATCACACTCCACTTCCAGCGGATAGTTACCTTACAGCCAATTGGGTTTTGTTTTTCTGTAACTTTGCCCACATCCGTCCTATGTATCTTGTTAAGTCCAGACGTGAATAGTCAGAGCTCTCTGGGAGCACACATTTGGGATGTAACAGTATATCAAGACATGTAAACTCAACAAGCAAGAAGCAACAAAGGTAAAAGGTAAATTTTAAAAAGAAATATGAGAAAAAAAAGAAAAGAAATATGAGGACTACTATTGGTGAATCTGAAGTCCTGAATGGACTTAAAAACAAAGCAAGCAGGCTGAAATTTGGGGGCTTTAATGTTGATGTCATCTCTTAACGGTTCTAAGTCATGATCAGGTATAGAAAGAACCAGATAAGACACCATTATTTAACTGCTTAGACAATCCTGGAATGTCACATTCTAAATAAGGATATTTGGTTACAGCAAAGGATAGGAGTATGTATATGCAAAGTTTCAAGTATTAGGTAGACTTAGTGTGAAATTGTTTTATAATGTGATACTTATTCTAAGCTCTGGAATGATGAATTATTATTTCCATATCCTCTCTTTTACCAGAATGAAGTGGATGTAATTCAGAAAGGAACATGCCTGGTGCACTGTCGCTCCCCCTCTTCGTGGAGGAACGACACAGGACCCTGCGCTGTTCTTTCGTCTGCTCGGCCCTCCCCGGGTTTGCTGCTGGTTCTTCCCGGGTTGGCTACTATCCCTTCCACCTCCGTGGAAGGGCAGTTCCCCCTGGCCACATTCCCCACTTCCGCAGGGGAGCGGCACACTGCCGGCCGGCTCTCTCGGGGGCTGCACAGGTGTTCCCCTTAGATGTTCCTGGTGCATGCCGTCTCTCTCCTCCTTTATAGTCCTCCTCCGCCAATCCCAACTTGGCTGCCCACACGCCGAGTACGCTGCTCTCCTCCAATCAGGAGCGAGTCCTACAGTTTATTGGCTGAACTGGAGGCACCTGTGTAGAAGCTGTTTTCTTCTCTCCCAGCGCCATATTGTGGGAGAGCAGATGCATAGAATAAGTCTTAATTCCAGTAACTCAGTCTAGTCCGGGTTGCTCCCCACAGATCCCCCTTTCTTTTTATTTTTTGGCGTTGATACGCGCCTGTCTTCGGTGTCCCGCAGCACACACTCTGCTCTACTTGCTAGAGTTGCCACAGGTTCTTACACGTCCTATCAATCAGGCAAACCGAATCCGGGTCCTCTCTTCGCCATGTTGTGAGGAGGTTTTTAGGCGCTGATGCATGCCTGTGTTCGGTGCCCTGCAGCGCATGCTCTGGTCGAGCCGCCTGTTGGTGCTTACCGCCCTAATCAGGCAGACCGAATCCAAGCTTTCTCATTGCCGTATTGTGGGGGAGACTTATTAGTGTTGGTTCGTGCCTATCTTCGGTGACCTGCGGCGCATAAGCTGCTAGCCGCCCGCAGGTGCTCACCGCCTCCCTAATCAGGCAGACCGAATCCAAGCTTTCTTATTGCCATGTTGAGGGGAGGCCTTTCTATTTCTCTATTTCTCTATCTCTGGGCATTCCTATTTCTCCCATTTTACTTCTATCTTCCAGCATTCCTATTTCTCTCATTTTACTTCTAAACTTCTGTTTCTCTTATCCCCGCAGCTTCCCTGCGCCTCGCCCTGCCGGCGCCCGCCCCGAGGCTGCTTCTCGGCGGCTTTCCAGCTCTGAGCCGCTTCAGCCCGCGCCTCTCTCATCTGCGCGGCTTCGCGGCTCTGCGCGGCTCGGCTTTGCGCGCACACTCCGCGGTCTCCGCGCTAGCCCCGCGTTCCCTATCTACTTGTGCCCCGCACGCTCTCTCTGCGCGCGGCAGCCTCCGCGAATCACACAGCGTCAGCTCACGTCTCCGCCACTAGTATTCAATCTAAGTTCCCCAGGCTAACCTGGCGAATTTAACCCAGCTCACGTCTCCGCCCCACGATCTGGCTTCCCGTCCTTTGCTCCCCGGGCTAATCAGACGGATCCCAATCTGGCTTACGTTTCCGCTTCTGGTTTTAACTTTTCGCCCCCTATTCCTGGGCTAACTTGAGAATCCCAAAGTGGCTTTCGTCTCCGCCTCGGCCTGCCCCCCGCGGCTTCAATTTCCCTAACATTTTTCTCTACCCGGTATGTTTCCCCAAGCTTTCCTCCAACAATACTCCTCCCTCATTTCTCCTGGCCTCTCCCCACAGTCCGCGTCCGAGTCTGTTTGTTCTAGCTTTCACTTTCGTTTTCGACCTTAGAGATTTCTCCCAGCTTCCCCCGTAGTCCGTATCTGAGTCTATGCCTAGGCTTTCAATAGCTTCTTCCGGCACCTTTTTCGTCCGGCTTTTCCCTAGGCTGTTTGCTAGTCTCTCCCTCCGGTATTTTCCCAGTTCTTCCCGTTTCTTCCCTCCTAAGTTTCCTAATCCGTCCTAGGTTTCCTATCCGAGTCACGGCACCATTATGTCGCTCCCCCTCTTCGTGGAGGAACGACACAGGACCCTGCGCTGTTCTTTCGTCTGCTTGGCCCTCCCCGGGTTTGCTGCTGGTTCTTCCCGGGTTGGCTACTATCCCTTCCACCTCCGTGGAAGGGCAGTTCCCCCTGGCCACATTCCCCACTTCCGCAGGGGAGCGGCACACCGCCGGCCGGCTCTCTCGGGGGCTGCACAGGTGTTCCCCTTAGATGTTCCTGGTGCATGCCGTCTCTCTCCTCCTTTATAGTCCTCCTCCGCCAATCCCAACTTGGCTGCCCACACGCCGAGTACGCTGCTCTCCTCCAATCAGGAGCGAGTCCTACAGTTTATTGGCTGAACTGGAGGCACCTGTGTAGAAGCTGTTTTCTTCTCTCCCAGCGCCATATTGTGGGAGAGCAGATGCATAGAATAAGTCTTAATTCCAGTAACTCAGTCTAGTCCGGGTTGCTCCCCACAGTGCACAGCAGGTACTTAACAAATATAAGTTAATAATAACAAATACTTTGCATTGACACTGTTACAACAGTTTCAAAATGAAATTATGAGTGATATGGAGAAGATTCTGTGAGGAATTACATCTCAAAAAGACAAAAACAAGAGTGCGGAGAAAGAATTAGTATTTTCCTGGGAGGAAAAAAAGGGGGCAGGAATAGGTTTGGCATCAAACAAAAGGCTCTCCTATGTCCATGTGCTACTATAAAATAATGATAATAAAATGACCCTAAATTAATGGTCAAAAGTTTACTCATATCCATATACATTAATGAATAGTATAATAGCCTTCTATTATAGAAAATAAATTAAAACAATTATGCTATCTATTAAGAATCTCTGTGAATTACTTCTCTACATGCAGCAAAAAATAAGAAGAAAGGCTAGAGAAGTGTTTGAAAACACCCTTGAATGCGATGTCACAGTAGCCAAGACAAGAAATGCTCCAAGTGGAACAGATGGTCCACAGGACCAAAGGGTGCTGACTGATCAGTTCTTGAAAACTTTAATGTCCTCAGCAGGGTTGAGCATCACAGAAGCCGTTGGCAAGTGGAATTTCAAGTTGAAAAGAGTAATTCCAGTCAGAGGGGAGTGGTGGACACAATTCTCAAGTGTTTTGAGGGAACAGGAATCCAAGAAGAGATGGCAAGTATAGAAGAAAATTAAATGAGTTCAGTAGCAAAAAAACAAAGGGGGGGGGATTGGAAGTTACTGTGGAATTAAGGGAGGTTTTCCCAAAACTTGGAAAAGGCTCATCACATTTTTTTAATTTTTTTAATGATTTTTTAATTTGAGAGGCAGAGAGAGAGAGAGAGAGAGAGAGAGAGAAAGGGAGAGGGAGAGAATGATAGCCAGACCAAACTCCCACCTAATGATTCACTCTCCAAAAGTCAGCAACAACTGAGGCTGAGCTGTGACCAATGTCAGGAGCCTGAAACTCAATTCAGTCCACTCATGTGGTAGAATGACTCAATTACTTGGGTCACCCCTGTTGTCTGCCAGTGTATGCATTGACAAGAAGCTGGAATTTGGAGCCAAATCTGGGAATCATATCCAGCCATTCTGATACGGGACACAGGAGTATTAACAACTTAAGCCAAACGCCTACCCCTCAATCATATTTAAAGAGGCTTGTTGAAATTACAAGAATAAGAGGAATGCAATAGAACACAGTTCCTGAAGAAGTAAAGAATAGGTGATCTAGAGGGGTGGCGCTGTGGTGTAGTGGGTAAAGCCCCAGCCTGCAGTGCCAGCATCCCATATGAGCACTGACTCAAGTCCTGGCTGCTCCACTTCCAATCCAGCTCTCTGCTATGGTCTGGGAAAGCAGTAGAAGATGGCCCCTGAACCCATGTGCGAAACCTGGAAGAAGCTCCTGGCTACTGGCTTTGGATCAGCTTAGCTCTGGCCATTGCGGCCAGCTGGGGAGTGAACCAGTGGATGGAAGACCTCTCACTATCTGCCTCTGCCTCATGTAACTCTGGCTTTCAAATAAATAAACAAATCTTCAGGAAAGAAAAAGAATAGGTGATCTATAAAAAAGATGGAGGGATTAGGCTTAGATGATAGAATAAAGAGGATGGATTCATCATTCTTAGTAGCAAGAAAGAAGGAAGAAAGGGTAGGTATCTGGGCAGTGAGTTAGTCACAGAACATTGAAGGCGTTCTCATATGATGGTTTCCATTTTATTCATAAAGAAGGTAGTACCTCACTCATCCCTCTTATTCTCTTGTAAATTGAATAACTATTTTTCTTTTATCCACTTTTCCTTGGGGAAAACAGAAGAACAAAAATGGTCAATGGTTAAATTAGTTTGGTTCTGTGTATTCTTTTGATAACATATAACTTTTCATAAAACTGAATCCACTGAGAATGTGTATGTTCGCCAAAAGCTGTGCTCTGCTTCACTACAATTTTCTTGAATTGGTAACATTTATATTTAACTTACAAATCAGTACAGGATCCATTTAAATAACACGTGATTTTAAGTGATGAAGTGTTGAAGTCAATGTAAAATGTAAAAATTTAGGACTTTGTCATCACAACACTGTGTTGCAAAATCACCTGCTAAGAATGTGGCCATTACAGTATGTTTTGTCTGCAAAGCAAAGGTGGTTTAGACTGTACCTTGGCGAAGCTGCCTTAACCACCTTTGTCACTGCCCAGGTGTTTCCCATGCCTATGGCAGGGCTTAGGAGGTGGAGGAGCCCAGCCTGCCAGACCAGTTGCAAAGTGCAGAACATGCCTCAGGGCCTCCATTCACAGTTCAATTTGCATTCAGTGACTGTGCCCAGTCTTAACACTGCAAGGCTTGACATTTCTACACAGGTAAGTTCAGCAACAATCACTTGGCCACAGCCATCAATTCTGCCTGATGCCAGCAATTCTATGGTCTCTTGGGCGATGGCCACTTGGCAGCCATTTTCAGCAGTTTTGCCCTGACACAGAATAAGGTCACGCACACAAGTGTGTGAATGTGTGTGTGTATGTCTTCTCCATAGTCAACATGCAATGACTGATGTAAGTGAAGGTGAGAACATACAGAGGGCTTAAACAGAAACCATGCCCTTCTCTTCTCTTTCTTTCCCATTCTCGTGGCACCCTCTCTGCACTGAGTTTGATGAAGAACTCTAAAGATAAGTAAAAAGGAAATGTGGGGGAAAAGAAGGAAGAAAAATATGCAGAAACTAGGATAAATAAAAGATAAAAATTAGAGTTAAAATATGAAATACATCATAGGGTGACTATAGATAATAATGATACTGTCAGTATATTTTAAAAAATGCTACAAGAAATTTTTTTTATTTGATAGGTAGAGTTATAGACAGTGAGAGAGAGAGAGACAGAGAGAAAAGTCTTCCTTCCATTGGTTCACTCCCCAAATGGCCGCTACGGCCAGTGCTGCACCAATCCAAAGCCAGGAGCCAGGTGCTTCCTCCCAGTCTTCCAGGCGGGTGCAAGGGCCCAAGCACTTGGGCCATCCTCCACTGCTCTCCCGGGCCACAGCAGAGAGCTGGACTGGAAGAGGAGCAACTGGGACTAGAACCCGGTGCCCATATGGGATGCTGGCGCCATAGGCGGAGGATTAACCAAGTGAGCCATGGCGCTGGGCCCCAATACAAGAAAATATTTTAAAATTTCATTACAAAGAAATAGCAAATGTTTGAGGAGACAGAATGGTTACCCTAAATTGAATATCATGGAATGTGTACATGCATTGAGACATCACATGGTGCCCTATACATATGTACAATCTTCATGTGTCATTAAAAATAAATAAATGAAATAATATTTTATAAAGAGGAAATGAAGCCTACATATCTTTGGGTGAGTCATTTCATTTTTTCTGCCTCTATTCCTTTCCAACATAAACCTTGGATTCACTGAAGTAAATGCAAAAAAAAAAAAAAAAAAACTCTTTTTGTTATAATTTTTAGACCTTACTATTTTTTATAAATTCCTATAATAAAATTCCTTATCATTGGAATAACAAGGACTGGATGTGAGTCTTTTTGACAATTTTTTAACTCAAGTTTATATAACATGGAGTAATTGCTTGACCATATTACTAATTAGACAGATAAGAAGATAACTCAGCTGACTATATTGTTTTGCCAGACAACCAAAAGTCCACATCACACTGACCTGAAAAACAGGCAAGTATTAATAAAGCCAAATGCATATTTGTTGTTTTGAAAGATGTTCCTTCTTTATATAATTTACAAATGTGGCTCTATAGTAAATGATATATTCAATAAACCTAACTGAAATTTTCTCTTTGTGAAAGCAAGCACTTCTGTTCTTCATATCAGGGAACTACACTTGGCATTGACTTCAAGAGGAAGTGAATCACAGTAGCCATTCCAGCCCAGACTTGGAGAGCTCTGCTCTAACTTGGGCTGGAAAAGAACTCAAAGCAGCAAATAATAATACTCTTTGTGAAATATCTGGCACATAGTAAATGCTCACTAAATGCTAACTGCTTTTCTCTAGTAGGAAGAAGAAAAATCAACTGGGAATGACTTAAGGCTTGCACATATAGAAAAGAAAATGTAAAGAAGAAAAGGAAATATCAATGGCTCTTTGTGAGTAATAAATTGTTTTAAATGAATGGTATAAATGAAATTCAAATTCTAAGGAACTGAAGAGCAATAAACATGAAATACAGAAAGAAAAGTAAAGGTAGACAACTCAATTTTGGTAGTACAAAGGTGTAAAAGTTAATAATACAATAATATTTTATCAGGGGTTATAATCTACCAGGGAGACAACTAGTTACCCTTTAGAATATAACATGTATTCTTTTTTTTTTTTTAGATTTTATTAATTTACTTGAGAGGTAGAGTTATAGAGGGAGAGACAGAGAGAAATGTCTTCATCCACTAGTTCACTCCCCAGATGGCCACAGTGGCCGACTCTGGGCCAATCAGAAGCCAACAGCCAGGAGCTTCATCCAGGTCTCCCACCTGGGTGCAGGGGCCCAGGCACTTGGGCCATCTTCTATTGTTTTCCCAGGTCATAACAGAGAGCTGGATGAGAAGAGGAGCAGCTAGGACTAGCGCCAGTGCTGCAGGCGGAGGCTTAGCCCACTACATCACGGCGCTGCTCCCAACATGCATTCTTAAATGAACTAAGTATATGTATGTGTGTGTATTATTTCTTAATTATATAAAGACAAATATTTTAGATAGATGAAATATTAAAACTACATACCAAGTTATCCATTTCAGGAAGTCTCAAAAACTGCATATTTTACTGCAGTCATTTGTTTCGTTCATTCTTCCCAGGTCAACTCTGATGTAGGTGGTAGAATATAACTGTATCATTTGCAAGTGACCAGCACTTCAACTAAAAACTTTAACTTGTTTAAATAGACCTTCCACTTTCACTTCTGTGACAAGGCATCTGCAGAGCTGTGTTTCCTTGGGATGGCTTCTGGCTCTGACCCAAGTCCTTAGTGTCAATATCTTGTCTTGCTACTGAGCAAGCACCAAAATTCATAGCTGATACTGTGTGAACTGCTCAAGGAGCTGGACATTTTCCAGGCAGTGTAGTGTCATTCATCTCTCCATTTGCCATATTGCCACATTTCTGGTTTCTTTTAATCACATCACATTTTTATATGTTTTTGTTTTACATTTTCTCTGTTCAACTGATCACCAATTTCTAATTGTTTGCAGTGAATTTCAAGGCCAACCAGGTAACTTCCCATATTTACCTGGCATTCTACTAGCATGTTCTCTTCATGTTTATATATTTCCTCATCTACCACTTTGTCGTCTGAGTTTCAACTTGACCTATGTCCTTTTTCTCATTGCTTTATAATTTCCTATGTCTAAATTTCCCTGTATGTAGTGAAAGGTAAAGTTGATATATACAATAGGATTTACTTTTTATTCATAATTTTTCATTATAAATATAATTGGAACACAATCAAAGATGAGAAATAGAACAATAACAACCCAAAACACAATAATATATGTTTTTTTCAAGTTTGTTTTTTCTGTATTTTATTTAATTATAACTCTGAATCAAATCCTTCTTAGTCAATCATATGTATAAATAATACTTATAATAATAAATAGTTAAAATAAAAGTATGTATACTCATATAGTTTCCTATAATTTTTTCATTTAGTATTATGATAAAAGTATTCTCTAAGCAATAGACAAAATCAGTGTTACTTTACAAGCTATGTGACGTGTCATAATATAAACTACTTTATTGTTGGACTTTTATTTTCAATGATTACTATTATAAAAAATCTTGCTATGCATATATTAGTGGATAAAGTTTTTTCTCTATAATTGGGATTATTTTCTTAAAATTATGTCCCAGGGCAGGCATCATGACATAGCAGGTTAAGATATGGCTTAGGAATGCTCACATCCCAAATTGGATTGCTGATTTGAGTGCTGACTACTCTGCTTCTGATACAACTCCCTGCCACCCACATGAGTGATCTGCGTGGAGTTCCTGGCTCCTGGCTTTGATCTGATGCAGCTGTGGCTGTTTCAGGCCTTTAGGGAGTGAACCAGCAGTTGGAGTATCCATCTCTGTCTCTGCCTTTCAAGTGGATAAAAATAAATGAAGACATATTTTAAAATAATGACATTTCTCTCTGTCTCTCTCACTGTCCACTCTGCCTGTCAAAAAAAATAATGACATAAAATCATTAGTATAATAATAAATAATCTCAGAAGTGGAATTGGTTGGAGATATATATTTCCTAATTGCTTTCAAAAGTCATTTGATCTTGATGTCATGTTAAGAAGGTGGCTTTGCTGTATCTTTATGAGCATAAAATGAATTGATACATGAATATATTAATACATTGATATTGAACTTCACTGATGTTTGAACTAAATTATCAATGTAATACAATGTCAGTCATGTTCATTTTTTTCACTCTATACAATCGTGTTCAAGATGTTGACCCTGAGTAAAGTACTAAGTCAAAGAGATAAAACCAAATAAAATATAGCTATTTCATTGAATTAAAAAAATAAAAAATATTGACTTGCTTAGGATCTATATATGGAGTAGACATCTTACTGTTCACATGTTTCTTCTACCTGGCTATTATCAGGTGTAAGGGTCCACTAGGTCACCATTTCACACTTAAATAATCTGACTAATTAAAGTTTTATCAGTTAGATATGACCAATGTGGAAAGTTTGGTATAAAGACATTATAAAGCCCAATACCCCTAAGTCTGTCATAATGTTTTATTACATGAAATGCCTCAAGAGGTTGGATGGATCTCTTAATTGCTCTGCATGCATTTAAAGTGATTAAATCACATAAATGTGATCTTTAGACATTTAGATATTCATTAACTCCTCCAGTGGTCACTTGCATTCTGGCAATATAGCCAGTATAGGAAGAATCAGACTTTCATTCATGTTGCATTTGTGATCTAACAATAGTGTTACATTTGTGATCTCACAATAGTGTCTTAATCAACGCACAAAAATCTGTTTCCTGTATCTCTCTGTGCCTTCCCCTTGAGAAGGGAAAATGTGTCTTAATGACTTAACAGGAGTATGTCAATGAGGTTCCTTTAAAGAGACTGAGGTGCTATGCAATTTTGTCCAGTATGTATTAACAACCATATCAGTTTTTCTTCATTGGGTCACATGTTTCAAGAGAAGAATGAGAGTTCTGCTTTGCTTATATTGTTATTTTTAAGAATTCATCAATAGTTTACTGTCTCAAAGGTTTGCCTGAACTGTGAAAGGAATGAATAATTGATGAGATTAGGACTACAGACCAGACTGTCTCAACATCAGAAAAAGAGGACCCAAGGAATGCACCACTCATTGTTTGTACAAAAGATCCTAGATCATTTCTCTTTAGCTTTTCACAGATACATTTCATCTTGTGACTACTTCATGACCAATAAATTTTGTTCATCCTTTCATGCATTTTTACCAATGGCTTTATTATGCCCAAACTTTATGCTCAGGCAAAATAAGAACTATGAGCAATAATCAAAGGTAGGCCAGAAAATAATCGCCTTCACAATTACTTTGAAATCTTATAATGAAATGGGTATGAGCAGACCGTATAGGTCCTTTGCCAATGAGTTACTTTTGAACCTGAAGCTCTGTTTTACCTCTTGGGTGGCAATTTCTCCTACATTCTGAACTTTTTTCTTCCTTTTTTTTTTTTTTTTTTTTTTTTGACAGGCAGGGTGGACAGTGAGAGAGAGAGACAGAGAGAAAGGTCTTCCTTTTGCCATTGGTTCACCCCCCAAATGGCCGCTACAGCCAGCACACCGCGCTGATCCGAAGCCAGGAGCCAGATGCTTCTCCTGGTCTCCCATGTGGGTGCAGGGCCCAAGGTCTTGGGCAATCCTCCACTGCACTCCTGGGCCACAGCAGAGAGCTAGACTGGAAGAGGTGCAACCAAGACAGAATCTGGCGCCCCAACTGTGACTAGAACCCGGGGTGCCGGTGCCGCAGGCAAAGGATTAGCCTAGTGAGCCATGGCACTGGCCCTTCTTTTTTTTTTTTTTTTTTTTTTTTTTTTCTATTTCCTAAGTTCAGTGGTGGAGATTTTCCAAAGATGTGCGCAAAAAAAAAAAAAAAAAAAAAACTCAAAAAGCCAGATTGTCCCATGTCAACTTAAGGGCCCAAAGAAACTAAATATCTATTAATTTCCCTGTTTCTAGACATGAAATTTTTTTTAAAAAATTTACCCTATATTCCAGGTGTATTTCACACCATGCTTAGAGAATATGACTCTCATATAAGTAATGAAATGGATTTTCTAAGTCCAGTTTGGAGATAATAAAATCTCACACTTACCATTGACTCATTCTATGAAAAAAAATTTAAAGAAATTTGTTGGTATTATTACTCTAAAGAATCCACACAATTTCAGTTTTTGAATGACAATGACAATTGTATCAGATTCCTGTAGTTTACAGAGAGAAATAAACACTTTCTTCAACTCATTAATCTTGATTTGTTCACACATATAACACCTTCAGTTTAGCCCATATGTGTCTTGTAATCTTAGTCAAGCATTGCTTCACTTCTCATGAAAGACAAAGGCTACTTTATTTCTTTTTGACAACACGTAATACTGTTTAAATAGTTCAGTCACCTGGTGTTACACCAGAGATTTTGTCAGACCCTCTTTTCTACTAGGCTCAGTGTCAGGCACAGAAAATATATCTCTTCTGTGATGCTTTATTCACTAGAGAAAGAGGTGCACAGAAATGCATCAACAAATAGAATTCTGGTTCTCTGGTTGGCTGGCATATCCATTCTGATCCTGTCATTGGATCTACCATATTTATTAGTAACATGCTTTGTTCTCAAGTGAGAAAATGGGTCTAAGACAAGCCCATAGGAATAGAAGGGCAAATACAAGAAACAGTTATTGATTTTTGTTAACCAAATTATTTCTATAGGAAGACCATCATCAAAGGCTTTAAAGTATTCAACACATTTTCACAAACGAACTAGTACATGCAGTGAGAAGAAGCAAAATCAGTAATTATTTTGAAGAGTGACAAATCAGTGAATAACATTCCTTAACGATCAGGAAAGGGGACTCTTCCAAAGGAGCTTATTCTCTCATTAAGGGGATTCAGTTATCATGTACATATTCATTGTAGTCTCAAATCTTATGACAGAGCCAAAGATATTCCCACTCTAAGAGCTATAATTTGAAGCTCAAAGGGACAGTGTCTCATAGTCCATGTAAAGCTGTCCAAAGGAGTGTAAGGACCATGATTTTTTTTGTTGTTTTGTGCTCACCAGATAATTTTCCTTCCCATATGATTGACTTAGTTACTATCAAAGTGAAGCAGGATATTTTACCTAAAAAACACCATTTTCCAATTAATGACATTTACAATAGAGAGAAGCAATTCTTTTTGAGGAGTCCAGGACTGATCTCTCCTGGAGGTAAGCTACTGGATTTGATGGAGCAGAGGCCAAATGAGTAATGATAAATTCTGTGTTTTCATGTCTTGTGCCCTTTAGTGCCTGAAAGAATATGGAATGAGATTCTTTTCAGAGACAATGCAGTGATGATAGAGACCACAGAAGTGTACAGACTCACAAATTTTTAAGAAATGAAATATCAAGGGAGCTTTGGGGAGAACATTGGTAGGGGGAAAAAAAAGAAAGAATGCAGTTTCTGTCAAAAAAAAAGTCCCCAACTTCTATGGTAGCATTTGCCTTTGAAGAAAGGCACTAATAACACAGAAGAGATGGTTCATGAGTAAGAGTAATTGGTGTATAGTATTAATAATAAAAAATTATAAATAAATTAAACTAAAATAGAGGGGGGAAATGAAAAAAAATAGTCTTAAGGGAAAGCCCCAGATTTTGAAATAGACAGATCTGTGTGAACACTGGATCTCTGTTTTCCTGTGGACTGTGGACAAATAAATTTTCATTAGTCTCTTTCTCTTTGATACAAAAAGTAGGTTATTTGAGGGGACAATGTAAGGTAAATTTTGAAGATCACTTGGCACAGTGCTTACCATATGATAAACAACAAATGTGACTTTTTTTCTATGATATGAGTCTAATCTATTACCTCATCTGTATAAATACACCTGGGACCACCATTGTGGTTTAGGGTGTAAAGTTGCCACCTGCAGCGCTGGAACCCATATGGGCACCAGTATGAGACCCAGCTAATTCACTTCTGATCCAGCTCTCTACTAATGCACCCAGGAAAGCACAGAAGGTGCCCCAAGCGTTTGGGCTCCTACACCCAAGCAGAAGATTTAGAAGAAACTCCGGGCTCCTGGTGTTAGCCTGGCCCAGCCCCACCATCGCGGCCATTTGGGGAATGAACCAGCAGATGGAAGATTTCTCTGTCTCTCTGTCTCCCCTTCTCTCTCTGGAACTCTGTCTCTCAAATAAAATATAGCTAATGTAAAGCAATCTTGTACAACAAAAACAAAGCCAGAGGCATCACAATACCAGATTTCAGAACATACTACAGGGGAATAATAATCAAAACAGCATGGTACTGGTACAGAAACAGATGGATAGACCAATGGAACAGAATTGAAACACCAGAAATCAATCCAAACATCTACAGCCAACTTATATTTGATCAAAGATCCAAAACCAATTCCTGGAGCAAGGACAGTCTATTCAACAAATGGTGCTGGGAAAACTGGATTTCCACATGCAGAAGCATGAAGTAAGACTCTTACCCTACACCTTACCCAAAAATCCACTCAATGTGGATTAAAGATCTAAACCTATGACCCAACACCATCAAATTATTAGAGAACATTGGAGAAACCCTGCAAGATATAGGAACAGGCAAAGATTTCTTGGAAAAGACCCCAGAGGCACAGGCAGTCAAAGCCAGAATTAATAATTGGGATTACATGGAATTGAGAAGTTTCTGTACTTCAAAAGAAACAGTCAGGAAAGTGAAGAGGCAACCAACAGAATGGGAAAAAAAAATATTTGCGAATTATGCAACTGATAAAGGATTAATAACAAATCTACATAGAGCTCAAAACTCCAAAACAACAAAACAAACAACCCACTTAAGAGATGGGTCAAGGACCTAAATAGATATTTTTCAAAAGAAGAAATCCAAATGGCCAACAGACACATGAAAAAATGTTCAGGGTCACTAGCCATCAGGAAAATGCAAATCAAAACCAAAAAGAGGTTTCACCTCACCCCTGTTCGAATGGCTTACATACAGAAATCTACCAACAACAGATGCTGGCGAGGATGTGGGGAAAAGGGACACTAACCCGCTGTTAGTGGGAATGCCCTTGTCCTGTTAGTTGAGGAACAACTTACTATTTTATTCCTTTTAGTATTTTTTTGTTCTACTTAATACCATTGGTTGAACTCTTTAATTAACATACAATTATTCTTAGGTGTTTAAATTTAACCGAAAAGTGATCCCTGTCAAATATAAGAGTGGGAATATAAGAGGGAGAAGAAGTACAGTTCAGCACATGCTCACTCAGACTTACTCATAATGGTAGAGCTAGAAATGTGTCAGGGGATTCCAATTAAATCCCATAAGGGTGGCATGTACCAATGCCATCTTACTAGTCAAAGTGATCAGTTTAACTTCATAATTGATCATAATGATAGGTCTAAGAGTCAAAGGGATCACATAAACAAGATTAGTGTCTGCTAATAATAACTGATAGAATTAAAAAGGAGAGAACGATCCAACATGGGAAGCAGGATACACAGCAGACTCATAGAATGGCAGATGTCCTAAATAGCACTCTGGCCTCAGAATCAGCCCTTAAGCATTTGGATCTAGCTAAATAGCCCATGAGAGTATTTTAGGCATGGAAAGCCAAGACACTGTGGCAAAAAAAAAAATGACCTAAATGAAAGACCTCTGTGAGTGAGACCCCAGTGGAAAGTATGGGCCATCAAAGAAGGAGGTACCTTTCTCTGAAGGGAGGAGAGAACTTCCACTTTGTTTAAGGCCTTGTCTAAATAAGGTCGGAGTTTGTGAACTCAAGAGGCTTTCATAGCCTTGGCAGCTCATGACAAGAGCCTTGGGTGATTATTAAAGTCATAAATAAGAGTGTCAAATGTTAAATCAACAACAGGATTCACTGTGCACTTACTCCCCATGTAGGCTTTCTGTCCTTAATGTGTTGTACTATGTGAATTAATGGTTAAAACTAGTCTCAAACAGTAATCTATACTTTGTGTATCTCTGTGGATGCAAATTGTTGAAATCTTTACTTAGTATATACTAAGTTGATCTTCTATTCATAAAGATAATTGAAAATGAATCCTGATGAAGAATGGGATGGGAGAGGGAGTGCAAGATGGGATGGTTGCAGGTGGGAGGGAGGTTATGGGAGGAAAAGCCACTATCATCCAAAAGCTGTACTTTCGAAATTTATATTTATTAAATAAAAGTTTAAAAAAATAAAAATGTAGCTAATGTTACATTTTCTTTTGAAATATTTAAGCTGAAATTTTAAATGTACTAATAAAGATAATGTTGAGATAATTTTGAGATCCACTAAATAGATAATTAATTGGTTCTAGGTTTTAAATCTTATACTACAGACCCTAAACATGATAGATATTATTTTTATTTAAAACAGAAATTTGTGGATAAAATAGTAGACATCTCATAAGTATATTCTTTTCCTGCCTTATTATATATACAGAAATGTACCTACCTGTAAGAATGATTTATATTTATTCTTTCATTTAAGAACTGATAGGTTATATAAAAGTAAGACTAGTCATAACTAGCCAGATCTCAGTCCAAACCCACATTTTGCCAAGGTAATGTGGGCCAATCATTATCAACTGATCTAATTATTTTTCAAATGAAGACAGAAATCCTAATTTTCACGTAAAATCTACTGAGTTTAATGTTTTCTCAAAAATCATTACCACTCCATGGTATGAAATACCCATATCCATGCACTGAATGCAATTTGTGGGTCCCTGCTTTGCAACCTTTAGTGTGATATTATTCAAGGAACAATGAGTTGTCTAGTATTGTGAAACCCAAGATTATAAATCGTTTCTATAGATAGCTGCTGCCTTTAAAAATGAGAGGTCAACAACCTCAAACTGTTCTGTTGCTCTGAAAGGCTATCTCAGTAACTCAGTTCACTTAATAACTCAGTATTTGCTAATGGAACCTCTTATCCCCAAAGATTCATCTAAGAATGCATAGGTTGTCTTAATTGGTTACTGCTTAAACTGTTAATGAACTATGATTACTGCTCATAAAGGGATATCCGAGATTATGCTTTAATATAAATCTACAATGTATAAGATATTTAAGAAATATTGTAACTAAATTGTTGTGAATAGGAAATATACTTACTATTCTTTTATAGTTTTCTACAGTCACTCAAGAAAAATTGCCTAAAAGATATTAGAGCACAGTTCCATTCTACCTACAAATTTTGTACCTAGCCATTCTTCCCTAGTAGTTTTGTATCTGTTGATTTAATGTTACTAGAGCAACTCCCTAAACATGAATTTTCCAAAAGTCTATCTGCCAAAAAGTTATAGTCAATGAATAAATGCTTTGATAAATTTTGTATGTCTTTATAAAAATTAGTAATATCTGATGAAAATATCTCTTGAAAAGGTAGAGCAGAGTATTATTCCCCAATCCTTCCATTAATGCAAATAACAAAAGAACACACCTAGACAGTGAAAGATAGAGAAAAGAAGGCAGAGTGGCTAAGACATTGGAATGATGTGGTGGCAAGCCCTCTATGCTCTCTTTGTGTCTCACACATTCTGTAATTAAAGTTGAATATTCTGACAAACCCAAAACACCAACAGGTGCAGGGAAAAGAAGAAAATAAATGAGCCCCAACAAAGCCTCTTCTCTGTAGTCAAAAGACCAGGAAAGGGAAGTCTAGAAAAACAAAACACTTTTTCACAAAGATCTCTCCATTTTTGGCCAAACATCACAGAAAAAAACTGTAGTCATGCCCCCATCCATGCCAGCAAAGTCCTAGCAGAGAGTCCAGACTTCATTTCCAGACAGGAATAGGAGGCACCACACCCCTCACTCGCTGCAGCAGTGTCAGACAAGACTAGAAAAGGGTCAGGGCTTTCATCCCCGCTGGTGGTAAGGAGGTCATTGTCCCTTCAAGTGGCATTAGTAGTAGCTATGTGGGTAAATCCCCTTGTATTATTTCTTATAATTACGAGTCACTTCACAACGTCTCAAAAGAATTTGATTTGGGGGACCAGCATTATGGTACAGTGGGTAAAGCCACCACTTTTAACATTGGCATCCAATTTCAGAGCACCAGTTTGACTTGCAGTTGCTCTCCTTCTGATCCGCTTCCTGCTAATAAACCTGAGAAGGCAGTGGAAGATGGCCCAATTACTTTTGCCCCTGCCACCCATGTGGGAGACCAGCATGGAGTTCTTGGCTCCTGGCTCCTGGCTTCTGCCTGGTCCAGACCTCACTTTTGTGGTCATTTGGGGAGAGGGACAGCAGATAGACTCTGTATCTCTGTTTCTCTCTAATTTTCTGTCTCTTGTGCTCTTCAAATAAAGAAATATTTAAAAAAAAAAAAGAACTTAACTTGGAGGCTGGCACTGTGGTGTAGAAAGCTGAGGCTCCACCTGCATCAATAGCATCTCATATGGATGACACTTCAAGTCCTGGCTGCTCCACGTCTGATCCAGCTCCCTGCTGGTAGCCTGGGAAAAACAGCAGAAGATGGTCCAGGTGCTTGGAACCCTGCATCCATGTGGGAGAGGAAAGGCTCCTGGCTTTGGCCTGGCTCAGCCCCACCCATTGTGACAATTTTAGGAGTGAAACACAGGGTGGAAGATCTCTCTCTCTCCTCCTCCTCCTCCTCTCTCTATAACTCTATGCCTTTCAAATAAATAAAAAATAAAATCTTAAAAAAATCATTAAAAAAAAATATGATAGACCAAGACTCGTGCATTCCTTTTGCAAGGGCTTTTGGTGAGAAACAGGAGCCCTTCATATGCCTGTGACCAAGGAGTCACCAATGGGAGTGTCCAGGACAGCTCCCTTGGCATGGACATCGATCCTGGTGTTCCCATTGCAGAGAGTAGTATCTAGGACACTTCACCAAGTGGTTTGGCAGACAGCAGTTGTCTGACAGTGCAAGTCAGAGTAGGAGAAAAAGGAAAAGCAGGTGCCAAGTGATAGCCACAGCTGACAGATTAGTTTATAGGACACAGAGATCAATCCTTTGGAGACTCTCCCCAAATAACCCAGAAACTCCCTGACCATACCCTCGTTGGACTACTATAGGCTCACATGATCTAAAAGTAATTGTGACTTATTATAAAAACATGGCCTAGTAAGAACTGAAATATCTCTATGTTTTAACTATTCCCTGTGGCCTTGACCAGCTGGGACAACCAACTTATTCCATTCACTATTTATTGATGAAATAAATTGTTCATGAATAGCATTTCTAGAAAAAAAAGGGCAATATTATAAATCCCCCAGTGTGCAGATAAAACTTTCATTCTTATCCCCATAAGTTTTCACCAATTCTTCTCTGTGCATGTCACAAAGCCAGCTACTGTGCAAAACAGGTGAAGAAGGGGGAGTTGCTGCCTTTGTGAATTTACAACCAAAAAAAGCATATACCTGAAGAGATGTAAAAAGCCAATAGACCAGTATCCAAATGAGCAGTCATCTAAACACTGAGATATGTGTCTTATTTTGCTCTGATCACTGTCACCTTCAGTGACCCGCTGGACTATATCCCTATCTCTCCACGCTCTTCGTAGGCATAGCCCCTTCCATTCATGCTCTACCCACCTGTGTGTCCCGTCCTATCTGAATTGTGTGCCTGAAGCAGTGGAAAGGTGTAATCATTCCTCCATACAACAATTATTTCCTAAGGGCTCACTCTGTATCAGAGTCCATGGTATTTATCAGAGTCATAAAAAAGAGTAAAACATTGCCCCAGCTCTCCAGCCTTGGTGTAGAGAACACATGTCAACAAATAACATAAATCAGGGTGACTGATCAACAGTACACAACCAGACCAGGATGACTAAAGGCATAAAAAAGGAAGGAGCAATTCCACCACACAAGGAGTATCCAATTTATGGGCATTACCACCTGTACTTAGCCAACCTGTACATAGAATTACCACCTATACTTAGGCCAACTTCTGTCCCTGGAGTAACGAGACAAAGTGGGACTGTCACTGTTGTGACATCAAGGCAGCTTCCTATTTCACAGGGAGGTTAAAAGACTCAAAGGTATAAACTCTGAGAGGACTGAGCCACATTCCCAATTGCCAGAAATTAATTTGTAGAGTTAGGCAAGTCCTCCATGTCATTTCTGGGTCTCTGTTCCTTCATTTGTAAAACAAGAGGACATATAGACATCAAAAACCTATTTCCAGCTCTAAATCATTGCTTAATCAGTAAGTAAAGGGAAATTCAAACAATGCCAGCTCCTCCACTTTCCAGCTCTATTCTTCAGTTTTCCCATCTGTAAAGTAAGCATACCTCATGGACATGCTCATAGGATTCTCTGGAAGATTCAATGGGTTACCACATGAAAAGTGCCTAGAGAGTTCTTGACACATACTAAGGGTTCTGATTATTACTACTTTTTATTATTTAAATTTCCACTAAATTAAAGTATTTCACTTAGTATTGAGATACTTGATTGTAAACATGCAAGGTGTTTGTATAATTTTCCTAATCAAAAGTATTGGGAATTCAGAAATCAATAAGTTGAAAAAGTGTACACCTAAAAAGTAAAGCAGGTTCTTTGAGAAACCACATTATAACATAGAGAACTTTATTGTATTATTTAATCATAAAACAATTTCCTTCTGATCATGAACATTGCATACATATTTCTAAAGCTAACACTCAAAATGACCTGAATATCTAATTTAGGATCCCCTAGGTTCTTGCTATTCAAGTGTAGTCCGTAAACCAGCAGCACTGGCACTTGATTCAGGAAGTATCATTTGGGGCCCAGGACTCTGCCTTTCCACAGCTTTCAGGTGCTGCAGCTGCTGTTGCTCGTTCCCAACAATGCTTTCAACAGCAAGGCATTGAGCTGTCACAATCAGAAACAGACCTCAAAATAACGGAGATGATTGAATTAGCTGTACCAAGTCCTGTTAATTGACCAAATCTGAAAAATGTCTTACTCGACACATTGTACAATCACAGTCACATCTATAAAGTATTTTAGAACTTATATGGAACTCTTACATGAGTATGTATGTACATAATTATAAGAGGTTCCATACTGGCAGACCTGTTGCTTGTGATTTAATTTATATAATAAAATTTTCACAGTTAAAGAGATGAACTGACATACTATTCATAAGTGGGCACACATGATAGTGGAAATATCCCCTGATTTTCATTTGGAAAGCTGCTGTAAGACCTTTATTTAAAGATAATACACTATCATTGTGAAAGTGAGATTTCAATGTAGATGTACCATTGAAAAATTATTTCTTGTATGTTTTCTACTTCTTGAAATTTTGGTGGGATTTGTGATCCTCTTTGAAAGGTATGAATCCAGCTCCTGGAGCTGTTTCTGTCAGAACCTTAACAGTTACTTGTACAATGTCTAAAGATTTGAAATTAAAATTATGTAACATATTATATATATACATACACAGACACACACACACACACATATATACACATATGTTTGAAAAGAATGGCATAATTTCCAGCAACTGGAACATAGTACTGTGGAATCCAGATTTGGGAATGTATTTAAAGTTGAAATTAAGACCTTTCCTTAAGATAAATGATAAAATAATTTTGTTGAAAACATAAGGGTGATGATATAAAATGAGGGTTGCAGAAGAAGTGAAAAGCAGAATTTTGGATAACTGCAGGCAACCTTTACAGCTAGCTCTGCCAAAAAGACTTAACCGTTCCTTGCTGCAAAAGATACACTAACGCAGACTCTGAGCTGCTGAGTACAAGCGATGCTTGATCACATGGCCTCCTCCAAAGCCTGGAAGATGTATGACTTTGGGATTTCAGAGGTTTCCAGAAATACACAGAACACAGAAAACACTTCCCTCCTTTGCCAAAACACATCAGCCCTTTGTTTACATTACATTTTCCCCTTCTATATGTTGGAAATAATCAGACCCTTCGTAGCATTGATAAGATTGAACACAGGGTAAGGCAAATGGGAGGCAGCTCAGTCAATTCTGTCTTGAAATCTTCTTTCACACCTCTTTCTGAAATGTAAATATGGACCCAGTCCAGCTCCCCCAGTCCGAATGACTTTGGCTGAGGGCGGCTGGTATGGAAGTCATTTCCCTTCTAGGTGCAGTAGCTGCTTTCCACAGACTCAACAAAGACACGAAATATCATTAACATCTGATTCTGAAAAGGTTGACAACCACTTCTTTGTTTCACCCAGCAGTCTGGGGAAAGCTGCTGCGCATTACTCGATCATGAGCAAAATTATACCTATTAGGCTCTGATATGAGTATTGGAATATTTCTCTCATTTGTGCACAGCATTGGAGCTTGAATATGCCTATTGTTTTCACAGTATCCATTACATATTTTAAATGGCATGGAAAGATCATATATGTAAACATTACTTCAGCTGAGGCTGAGTGATGCTTGGCAAAGCAAGAGAGACTGTCGGACCTCGTCGGGCCTTAGTTTCAAGGAAAGGAGTGCCAAGAGATTGGCGGGGAAGAGAGATGGCTGATGGTTACAAAAAGAAGTGTGACAGATTGACCAATGGGTGCTGCTGCATGAATGTCTGGATCTCTTCCTTTGACACGCAGACAACTCCAGGTCTCAGACTAGCTCCTCTATATCATGGCATACAGAAAGAGGATGAAAGAGTTGCCTGAGGGTCTGAAATAGCAAGAGAAAAGCGTCTGGAAGAAAGGGGAGAAGGCTGACTGGTTGCAGCTTCAGGATTCATGAATAAAAAAGGAGAGAAAAAAATGCCTCCAAATTTAAAAGCTCTTCTAAAATAGCCATTAATAATCACATTCACTAAGATGAAAGCAAGAATCCTAAGCTGTTTTTTTTTTTTTATGCACTGATGTTTTTCTTGCAGTCTTCAGAATAGGAAATGGAATTAGCCTAAAAACATGAAATCACCTGATTAGGAATTCTTGAAACTTCCCCAGGGTCAGGAGGCATGCTAGATGGGAACACTCTCCTCTGCTCACTGTGCCTGACGTGGTGAGCAGAAACATTCTGCACACAGGAGGTTGATGCTTAGAGCAACCTGTAATCTTAATCACTTGCAAAGCTGAATGGACGCCTCCACCCTGAGATCTTCGTCCTAGAGTCCTGGATTCATGATGGAATGTTTATTGACATTTTTCTAAGAGACACTCTCAAATTATCCTTGCATTTTACTCACCATTAGACCACATTTAGAGTGCATTTTCTGCCTTTTTAGATTAGACTTAGATTTTCCTGATAACCAGGAACATAAACACAAGGAAAAAGTCGTTATTTGAAGAATTTGGGCCATACAGATAGACAAAAAAATTTCCTCTAGGCCAAATGGACACTAAAATGTTTATTGTGCTAAATAATTCTGTTTCCCTGATAGATGGCTCATAGTCACTTCTAGTCTGAAAACCTGGCCTTAGGCAACCTTACAATAACAAACTAATGGCTGTTTACTGCTGTGGAAAGGAGCAAAATTGCTTCTTTAACTCTAGAGAAGTTATTCTATAGCAACTCAAATCAACAGACTTATTTTTTAGACATATGCAAGTTGCTGTGCTAAGGAAAAAACAGGAGTCTTCTTGACCAGATTACAAGCCCTTTACAAGAAAAGACAAAGTTGAATAGCAACAAAGACTTAACTAATGAGCAAAAATCAGATGAAAACAAGATGTGAATCTTTGGCAAGTGAATAACACAGACAGTAGATGCCAGTGGACAGCAGAAGCAAAAGAGATCCAGGGATCCAGACAGGCTTTACCAAGGAAATAAAATGCTCACCCTCCCGCCCAAATCCTTGCCACTTACCAGAGATAAAAGATTAGCAAAAGGTGGAAATGTTTTCCAAAACAATGTTGTAAACAGTTCTCTTTTCCCTGTGAGGATTTTTTTGTTTTGTTTTGTTTTGTTTTTGCTAAATACAAATTCTACTTGTCAGTAGGCTGTCTCTCTTTAAAAACAAAAGAAAGCATCTTAATGATCGATCAGTCCAGCAAGACTGAAAAAAACAGGCTACAGCCTTTTGGAGAAATTCAGCTGTGGGGTCTCCTGCCTATTTTGTTGAAGTGGCAGGAGGACAAGCTGTTCTCACTAGAACCAAATGCATACCCTCATGCACATCCTCACCACTGCACCCAGGGTTCTAGGCCTACTGAGTTTTGCTTATTCTTTCCAGAACTACATGTCCACCCACCACCAGCAGAATACATGTGTACACACAGACTGCATAATCTTGGATAAGAAATATTCTAGCCACAGCCCTTAAGTAAAAATAAATTCTCTTCCCTTAGCAATAGAGTTTCTATTTCTTTTTTTAGTGCAGAAATTACTGAGTGTATGCATGAATCCAATGAGTAAGCACCATACTTTCCAATGAGGTTATTATTTCATGAGACCCAAATAAAGGGTTATTGCGCAGTAACTCTACAATTAGCTCACACCATCAGTGGACAATGGTGGCAGTGTTTCCCAAGAATTGATGAGGATTCCAGGTGTTTCGAACTCACGTGATTATTCTCACAACCCCAGAAACTAGTCAAGTTACTGTTTCAAGCACAAAGAATTTGTTTGTAATATCCGAGACAGGGCAATATCTAAATTATTTGGAAAATACTTCATTTCCAAAGAAAAGAACTGCGATTTATTAACTTTTAGCAGGTGTGAAACAGAACAGTTCAAAATCGCCTATTCAGTTCATTATTCAACCTGGCATACCTTAAACTGAAAGAACTGTATAAAAATCTACGGCAATTCAGAGGAAATAACCCAAGGAGTTTGTAAATCTTCACTAGTTCTTAAGCAATCTAGTCACATTTAGTAGTTCATAACATTGACTGATCTCTTTTCCATGAAATGAAATCTGAGCTAAATTCCATTAACACCTCTTCCCTAAGTCGACATTTTTCCTGCCCTTGGGGTCGCCCCTCTTCGGAGCTCTTTCTGTAACTTTGAGGACAAGCAGCTCCTGCCGAGCACATGTGATACGAGATTCAACTCAGAGTTCTTGCCCAACCTTTACCCTTGATAAACAGGGTGATTTCATGAATTCAGTTGATTTTTAGGTTAAATCATCATTAGAGTCCTTGCTTAGGTGATGTTGTGTGTCTCTACACTTCTTTGAGAAGCGTATTTTCTCCTCGCATCAACCTTCTCCCTTCCCTGTGAGATCCCCAGACACCACAATGAAGCTGTGTTTTTTACCTGAGAAACCAAATCAGACTTTCCTCAGGGCTCCCGCTTTCGCTGAGTTCTCAAGCCTCAGATAAAATGCTCAGATTCAGAAGGTCAAGCAGTACCAACGTGATAAACTCACCCAACATAAGCATAAGCAATTATTGTATAAAAGAGCAATAATTAAATATAAAGAGTGGCTTGTAATGTTTTAAACTGACTAAAGAGGAAAAGCATGTGAACTTTTGAAGACAAGTTGTAACAAGGGTTTGATTTATTACGTTAGAATCAAGTAGAGTCTCGCGTATTTTGCAGCAAGTAGTCATATTAGAAAGGAAGTTAGAATCAAGATCCCTGTAACACAGGAGAAGAGTACATACTTAGTTTATTTTCTTAGATTAAATATCCAACTTTTAAAGTGATGCAATCACAATTGACATTTCAATAACAATCCAGACAAAGTGCCTTCTGCACATTGGATAATATACAGATATTTGACACCATGAGTAATAAAACTATATTTTAAATACCATAGATGCCAAAGAAAAAGAACACTTCCACTTAAAAGTAAATCTGAACCAGGAAAAATATAGAAGCTAATTTTCTCCAGAAAGCTCTATTTTAAACCCAGTAGGGGAATGATAAGATACTTTCTTGTCAATTCAAAATGATGTTTTCTATTTGCCTTATATTGATTCAGTTACAAGCTTCCTAGAATTCTCCATACATATTGATCACAGGGGAATTGTACATACAAGAGGCTATCATCTACCTTCACACATAAGAAGCCATGATTTCCCCATTCCACAATATTTCAAAAAGGGAAAACCAATGGTATCTACTATCTGGCGAGAACAGGAAAAAACTTGGCACCAACATATTTTATGTCAAATACCCCATAAATATTGAAAATTGCAAGTAAGAGATCTTCACAGTTTATGAAATGATCATCACTTGACCATCAAAACACAGTAGAGCAGCAGTCTCCTCCCATTTTAAAGAGGAATAAAGTGCTTAAGTGGACTAACAGTGTCTTCAAGACTGGATCCCCATGGCTAATGAATGACAAAGCTCACTCTAACCTCCTAACTCTTGGCCTAAGGCACTTTCTACCACACCTTGCCATGCCCACTCCTTGGAAATGAAAACTGTATCCCAGGATTCATAGCTCCTGACATTAGAGTATATAGAAGCTCATAAGAAACTCTTAAAGGGTTTATCAGTTCCCATTTCATTCCATTTTATTTCCCACATGCCCAGAGCTTCTCAAGGGTTTGTTTTGTAGGAGAAAGATAGAGGCTATTGTGGCAGTTTGGGAACTGAAAGATGTTTTAGATGCTCTATTCTAAGAAAGTTCAAGTTTCCATCAAACCCCTTTGCCAAGATGAGAATTAAATACTATACAGCTCATAGTTCCTCCTGTATACTGGGATGCCACAGCCATCCTTCAAAGAAGTTCTGAGTCCATATAAGGTATGACATTTTTGCTCCTTTTAACCCTCCTTTCTTAGTATTAATGCAATGGAGGTGATTCTAACACCAAAAGTGTTCACTTCTCAAAGAAGCCTTTAGTGACTTTAGGACTAGCCAGGTTTCTTTTTACTTTTTTTAAATTTATTTGTTTATTTTCACTTTATTTGAAAGATGGGAGCAGGAGGGAAAGAAGGAAGAGAGGGAGGAAGGGAGGGAGGGAGGGAGGGAGAAAGAGACAGAGAGACAGAGACAGAGAGAGAAGACATAAAGACATAGCAAGATCTCATATCTGCTGGCTCACTCCCCAAATGCCAACAAGAGCCAGAGGTAGGCCAAGAGCCCAGAACTCCAACCAGATCTCCCAAATGGGTGGCAGGAACTCAAATACTTCATCCAGTATCTGCTGCCTCCCAGGGTTCACATTAGCAGAAAACTGGGTCAGAAATAGTGCTGAGACTGGAAGCTGGCATTCTGACACAGGATGTACGAATGTGAAGCAGCCTCTTAATCACCATGCCAAATGCCCACCCCAGGACTAGTGAGTTTTGTACAAACCTACTTCTAGACTGTTAACTTGTGCAAGTGTCTATACCTCTTCCCCATCAGGAAAAAATAAATAAAAGATACTCTTCTTCACTGACCACCCACATTTCTACCTGCATCTCCTGGTCTAGCCAGTCAGAAACATCAGTCATACCTAAACCTTCCAAAGTCTCACTCTCAGCCTCCACCCCACTGAATCAGCTTGCAAGATTCTTTTTGACCTTGATAGTTATTCTTCATGACTTCATTTACCCTTCTCCTATTTTTATATTAGAAAACACGACATGAATTTTGCATGTTCCTACAATGTGGGCCTTCTGAGCGAGGGCATGTTTAAATAGCAAGCACAGAGCGTGTATCCCTCCAGAAAGACTTAGAGATGCATCTCCACAGAGAAATTTGCTTAACTCCCCTAGCAAATAAACCTAGTGATGACTTCTCTCTTCTGGAGGAGACTGGTTTACATTCCAGGGTAGTGAGTAATCGCTCTCTCTTGAGGGGGAAGATGGAAAAAATACATTAGCAACCTATCAAAGTTAAATTAATTCTACTAAAGTTTGAGGTTCTCTCCTTGATGCATCTCATTATATTGCATCTAACCCCCAGCCCTCATAAGGTCATCCTGTGGAGAATGGAATGAAGATTGGATTGGAATGGAGATCTGATATAAGTCATGGCTGCATATTTGCTGTGAGTAATAAATCATCTGTATCTCTAACCCAAGGGGTTTTTTGTTTTCTCTCAGTATTGGATATAAAACTGGGACAGAATATCTTGCTAGCTTGCAACTAGAAAAAAATCTTGGATGTTCACAGTTCTGATTTAACTCATTGACAATGCCTTAACATAAACCTCCCCGGGTCTATATCAAGTCTCTTTGGTGTTCTCTCATCTTCATTCACTCCCTCTGTTGAATGTATTCTCCCTTCAGTTCTCAGAGTTGTTTTTTTTTTTTTTTTAAGATTTGTTTATTTTGAAACGCAGAAAATCAGAGAAAGAAAATGAGATGAGACAGATAAAGTGAGATCCTTCATCTGCTGGTTCATTCCTGAAATGGCCACAACAGCAGAGGATGGTCCAGGTTGAAGTCAGGATCCTGGAATTCCACCTGGATCTCCCACATGTATGGCAGGGGCCCAAGCAGTTGGGCCATCATATGGTATTTTCTCAGGTGTGTTAACATGGACCTGGATTGAAAGCAGAGCAGCCAGTCCTTGAACTGGCACTCTGAGATGGGATGCCAGTGTCATGAGTTGCAGCTTAACCCACTGTGCCACAAGGCTGGCCCCCATAGTTATCTTAAACTCAATTCTTAGGTTAATCCTTCCCTGCAGGAGCATCTGGAGGTTCACACATGCTTTTGGGAAAATGATTCAGTTTCTCAGCATGGTCCTTTCTGACAGTACTCCAGACTTGGAGCACACTCTGCCATTTTCACCAGTGATATTCCAGCCTCCTCTCTGCCTGGAATGCTCTTATACAGCAGTCTCTCTAACCCATCACTTTTTCTACACCATGAAAGCCTATTCGTTATTTAAATTCTCAGCTGAAACACCATGTCCTCTGAGAAGCCTTCCTAACTTCTCTGGAGACTGAGCTGTCTCTCTTTTCTGGGCCCATCTGGAACACTGCATTTATGGCTTACATGGGACATTCAGTCATACTCTTTGTAGGTTTGTCTGCATCATCAGATTTTACACTGCCTCGTTTCACCAAGATTGCACTCCATGATACAGAAAGTGCATTCAGTGGACATTTGTCAAATAAATGAATGAGAAAAATTATAAAGGTTGAAATATTTCCAAAAACCTTGGTTCTTATCGTTTTCCTTGTCTACAAATCTTGGGACGACTTCCAAATGAAGCCACACATGTTATGTACACCGGTTGGTAGATGTGTGGGAAAGAATGACATACCAGGCTATTGTGTTTTCATTACAGAGTGCATCTCACATTGCATACCTTTGCCACCACTTCAATCACAAGCATCCCTTTATCATCAAATGAAAGTGATCTCCAGGAGTTCGGAAAGAGCTAACTGAGTAACAGTTAACATAGACAACTGAGTCATGTTTGAAACATTGATGAACTGTGGCCTATTGACATTTTATTTATGAAGACCCTTATTCCACTTGGTCAAGGAAATGAAGATATTTCATCCAGAACTGCAATCATGTCTCCTAGCCTTCAAGTATAAGGTGTGAATGAGTTTAACGAATCTGATTCCTAAGACAGAAACTCAGCCTACTTAGTTTTGATGCTGGCTGCTAAAAGAAGAAAAATTTCACTGAGAAAATGATGAGCTAGCCCACCAATCATGAAGGTCAAAACACAGCGAATACTGAAAATGGGAGAAAGGAGATATCAGGTAACATTTTCATTGGGACTGAAACTTTAATTGGAAGGATAAGTGTTCATTACAGACTTTGTCCCTGAAATACTTTGGCTAAGAGATTCCATTGAGTGTTAAAATCATTACCGAATGGCCCCAATCTAAACAAACACCCACCTTTTCCATTTCACACTGAGATGAAATTACTTTTCTGTGTACAAATGAAAAAAAAAAACATGGGGTTGTCAGTTTCTCCTTTCCCAGAGGGGTTGTGAAAGCTCTTTTCCCTTTTCCTTACCCCTCTCTCTGCTTTTCAAATTCAGACACTAGTGTTCTGAAAAACTTTTCTATCAAACAGTTAGACTAGTGCCCAACTTTAGTGACACCAGCACTCCTGCCTGGTGCAAAGCAAATAATTTTCCCTATGAACACACACAAGGCCAAACCATCTCAGCACAGGAAGCTCTGACAGGCATCTGAGTAGGGGGGAATGAAAAGCCCAGGGCTGTTTATAACAAGAAGCCATCGTGGAGCAGAAGCCTGTTTAGCTGGAGGGAAGAAAGCAGCAAGAATTGACAAAGAAGATGATGCCCAGAATACGAGGGAGAAGTAGTTGTGTTGGAAGAAATGCTCCTCCTAAATTTCGATTACTCTGGATGTCAGTGGCTCATTCCTAATTGACAGATCAGGAAATGCAAAGGCTTTCTCCATTCAGCCGGATCATTAGCATTCAGGAACCCAAGGCTTTGTGCCTAGAGCAACTTTTTATTACAAAGAAGATAAAAATGATGTATTGTATATTATATTCCATCAGCAGAGATCATGAAGATCATAATACTTGAAATACAGCCTTGCCTCACTCACCTATCAGTAGATAGATTGTGTGGTGCTATTGGAGGGCATTAGCTTGCCTTCCTACTGAATTTTTTTTTCCTTTAAAGAAAATGCACATAATGAAACCTGTAAAGCAAATCACTCAAAAGACTGATTGGAAACAAATTAAAATGAGTAGTGTTTAAATAATTAACACCTGCCAAATGAGGAAGAGAGGCCTTATTGCTGATATTAAATCATATCCTTTAACGTCTGAAACAGATGACAGTAAGTAATTCCAAACAGTCAAGACAGGAAGCTAATTTTTAGTTCTTGGAAAGTTGAATGGGTTTCAATAAAGTTGACCAAAAACAAGCCTCATTTTGATTTTGTTGATTCCACTGCAGATAGATGGATTTTCATCAGACCTTTTCTTTGGTTTAATATACTGTGAATGAATAGCTTTAAGTTATGGTTTAAAACATATTCATTATTCAGTAAGCTAATGATGTATGTTCCACCTGGTTGCTGTGGAGCCTTGTAAGTAAAATTGAGGGTAGTGTCTTGTTACCAAGAAAAAATATTATCCTTGCCAAGTTTCCAGTCAATAAATATCACTCACAATAATGCTGCCAGATAGGCAAATAAGGATGCCCCCTGCCTGCCCACCCACTAGCAAGAGAAAACTAAAAAAGAAGTGTTGCCCTAATCTGGACCAAGATTGAAAACTTTACAAGCAAATAATCCTGATCTCTATTAATGCGTGAAGAAGAAAGACATAATATGGCTGAAATAATGTCACGGTTTAAAGACTAACTAATGAAAACTCCAGCAGCTTTCTGCATTCCTACTACAGCTGGGGTTTTATACCCAGTCATTGAATTAGACTTGAGCAACAGTCTTCATAGCCAAGGGCTCGCTTCCAATTCAGTCCCTTCAGATGCAAGAGTAGGGATTACAGTGAGGTCCACTGCTCAGTACTCTGCCACTTTGCCTAATGTTGCCTCCAAACTGGGCAACAGTGAGGCTGTCTGTGCTCATGTTTCATTTCTTATTTTTTTTTTTTTGTGGAGGGTGGCAGTGGAGGAGAGCTGGTGATGGTGATGACGCTAACTCCCCTCCACATTAATGGGGTCATTCATTTTAATTGGAGTTAGTGTTGCAACCACCTTCTTATAAATTAACAAGGTTTGTTGACAACCCAGATGCTTCATACTAAAGCATGTTTAGAAAGTAACTACTCTGCACCTGAAATGGTCCACTTTGTGTATCTCAGCTATTTAATGGATTTTTTTTCTTCCCAGACCATACAAGGACATTGTCTCCAATAAGAACTAACAGTTTGCAAGATAGTTAACTTTGTCAGAACCAGCACAACACATATGAGATCAAAAAAAGAAAAAAAAAACTGTTTTGCTGCCCTTCTCCCAAACACAGCTTCATTATTAGAATATCTTTTGGAAAAAAGTTATCGTCCGATCTGGTAGCATATTCCTCAGAAAATGAGTTGGGACCTGCTATCATATGATCAGAAATCATTGGTAATCTAATTACTCTAGGAAAATAAATATGACATAAGTTCCTCCTTTTCTTCTCCGAGAGTCAAAATCTTCAATCCATTACATTTTAACCATTTAGAGATTGTGCTCTGTAGGCAGACCACCAAACCAAAGAAATGCTTCCAGTTAAAGATTCCTGTTTGATAACAAAGTTATCAACAAAGAACTTGTTTCTCCCTAAAAAGAACCCCACAGGGGCCTCCCCCACCTCCCCTTCCCCCAAAGATCAGGATAGGTTCACAAACACTATACAAATTGCTAGTACCACCTACTGGCAAGAAAACAGAACCAATCTAACTACTCAGGAGTAGGCAGGAAATATTACCTGAAAACAAGCACTTCATCAGAAGTGCTTGTCGAATAACAACAATGTAAAAGCCAAGAACATCCAATTCCACAACAAATCTGTATTTTAAATGTAATTATATATTCCCATAATATAAATGAAAAGGTGAACTACCTAAATACTAACAGTGAGGACTTTCAAGTTAGTCTGTATTTGCTTTCACTTTTACTTTAATATATGTGTTATTATTCATTATACAAGGACTAATCAGTAACAGTAATTGAATCTAAGATTTACCGTGGACAAGTCAAGAAGCGCCAGGTACTTGAAGTTTTGAAATGTAGCTTTCTGTCTTCACCACAAAATTCATAAATACATAATATTTCCAAAGACAGTTTTCTCATGTGTAAAGTGAGTGCCATTATGTCTACAAAAGACAGAAAATTTATAGGGCTCTGATTACATACTTTTAAAATGTAAAAATAAAAAAGTAAAAGAGAAGGAGAGATGTGGGAGAAGGAAAGAGTGAAGGGAAAGCAAAGGAAGAGGATGGGAAGCAAGAATCAAGGAGAAAGAAAGAAGAAAGAGGCGATGTCAGAAAAGTAACTCTCCACATTCAAAACATCACAGTGTGGTGCTTGGACAACGTGTTTCAGCAAATTAGAAATGCTGGTAATTTGTATTAAGTCAAAGTAATTAAAACTAGCATGAGGGTCATTCTCACAATGATATAATTTTCAGCTTCTAGCAGTGCTCCGATTCACAAGTTTAATGTTTGCTATTCCAAAGATGGCAAAGGCTTGAGTAGACAATATGAAATGGGATGCCATCCCACTTCCTTTATCACATTGCTGACTAATTATTCCATGAGAGTTAGTCTTGCCGGTCTGACTGTTCTATTTTTTAATTCTATGTTTTCCAGCTTTATTGAGGTATAATTGATAAATTATGCCTGTTCTTTCATAGGGCAGAGAACAGGTATTACTCTGTTCAGCCCCAGATTCTCCAAGACAAGATCAGCCATGGTTAACAAATTTGCTATTTTTCCTTTATTAGTAGCTTTGGGTGAGTTGCTTCTTTCAACACTGCTTTACATTGTTCAGTCTTATATTTCTATAATTTCTCCCCTCATTCCATTCCAAGTTAATTCATGTTATAGTACCATACTTAAAGCTTTGGAATTAAATAGTCTGAATTCACATCCCAGTTTTGCCACTTGCTATCTGTGTGAATTACAGAAACAACTTCCTGCCTTTATTTTTTGCATTCCTCATTGAACAAAACTTTATCATGTGCTTACTATGATATGAGCATTGCTCCAGGAGGTCTCAATTTAGAAAAGATATATAGTCACAGTAGTTGCGTAGCTCGCATACTATTGTACTGCAGATCATCACCAAAGACAAAAATCAGTTTTGAAAGGATGAAATGTGGATGATTTACTTAGCTCAGTGCTTGGAAAATAGCAAGTACTCCAATAGCAGTTGAAAAATTACATCACCAAGGACTACAACTACAACAAGGAAGGTCTGTCTTCCTTCATCCAATGGCATTGAGTTATATAACCATGATTTTCATTTGGAGTGATTGAGTTAGTCATATTTCAGAAATAAAAAAAGGCCACCACAGTTGGTTAGTTCAAACAAAAGTCCCAGTTGGGGTTATAATATAGTAATTAGCCATCAGGTCTTGCCAATATGCAAAATAGACACAGGTCCTTCCAGATAATAATCCTCTAGAGAGCTATATTAACAGAGTACAGCATAGTAGGGTCAGTCAACTTTATTTACACTTTATTATTAATCTTGTGACCTTATCCAAGTTTCTTACTTACATTGAAACACAATTTATAAACTTATCAATCTCATCCTATTTTCTATTTTTTCTGCCCCAAAAGTTTCCCCGCTGGGACATCTACTTGCCCTTCTCCTACACTGTTGAAATGTCTGCTCCTGTAAGAGAAATTTTTCTGATCAACTAAATAAAATAACAGCCCCTCACACCCCAGTGGCACTCTGTCCACTTACCACCTTTCATGTACCTTCACAAAATGTACCATATGGTACTACATGTTTCTACCTACTTGTTTGCTATTTGCCTCCCTACTCTAGAATGTTAGCAAAGATTTTGTCTATCTGATCACTGTGGAAAATCCAACACCTACAACAGTATCCAAAGAGTTGCTCTCTTTATATTTTTAAAAAAGGAGAATTACATTTAAAATGACCCACAACTTCAACATTATAGACCTATTGAATTCCACCCAGTGGGTGTTTCCGTGGTTACAGGAGTCCCTTCACTCCAAGTAATAATTCTCTGCCTAAATTCTATCTTATTCATGTAACCTTCCAAATGTTAGATAGTTAATTCTAGCATTTCAAATATTGCTCTCAGGTATTTTAGTTAAAGTCCTTTTGAATATGTAAAGACCCATAGCCCAGCAAAATTTAAAGGAACATCTCTCCTCTATTGCCTGTATCGGACTCTCAAAATTTAATCTTGCATCAGAGCCACACAAAAGACTTGTGAAAACAAAGATGGTTGGACCCTACCCCCAGAGCTTCTGGTTCTAGGCCTAGGACAAAGTGTAAGAGTTTGCATTTCTGAAAACTAGGACGAAGTGTAAGAGTTTGCATTTCTGAAAACTGGTGCTGCTGGTCGGGGACCATGCTTTGAGGATCTCATCTGATTTCACAATGAAAAGAAAAAAGAAAAACCTGTGCCCTTCACACTGTCACCCTGGCTTTTCCTCAGTCGACTCTGTAAGAGAAGTAATGGTTGCATGTACTGCCTGGATTAACAAACTTGAAAGTGATGCCCTGGGAGTGTGGGTAAGTTTTGTGTTTAGTTTCATAATGAAATCTAGGCTTCGGCATCATTAACCAATCTGCTACATAATGAAAATTAATTATCATGGTCATTAGGCTAAATGGTCTCTGTCATCTGCAGACATAATTGGTACAGAAAATTGTTTCACAAGTATGAAATAATCAATCAGCAAAGCTTGGCTGTACCCACGATTTTGTTTTTCAGTGGAGTAGCCTGGAAGTCACTTTGGGGAAGGAGGGGGTTGGGGTATGGAGAAGGTTTCTCTCACAAAGAATGCCAGGTGTGTGGCCTATCCATTCTAAACTGTAAAACATCATCTTTGTAAAGTACGCTTTTCATATTATTGAGGCAAAAGCAAAGCCATAGTAACCTCTGAGACGGGTCTGGAGGAAAGCACTTTCTACAAATACGGTGCCCTTTCAACAGATTTAAAATGCTATGACAAGATGACAGCTTAAAAATGGTGATGAAAAGTCAACAGAGGAAGCAATGGGAAATATACATAATGGACATATCAGAAGTGAAACCATGAGACACTTAGAAAAGAGAGTCTCAGAAGAATCCGTGGGCGTAGCTCTCACCTCTTCCACCCATGCAGCTAAGCTTGCTTCTTCTGATGTTAGAACCTAACTGTACCCCTAATAGAAAGGGCCCATTAATGCTGTGGGATTGCCACAGGGGCCTTGCTTGCCTACCAGTATCTTTCATAGGTTCAAAGCTGCTTTTATCATTTTTATTTATTTTAAAATTATATCTCCCTGGAACTAGGCTTTCTCTCTAAGGCTATTTCTCTACCTGTCTGAATACACAATCTACAAAGTAATCTAATAAATATATTTATTTAACATCTACCTCTGTGCAGGATTTAAAAAGAATTTATTTGTGACTGTAATAGGACAAAGAGACAACGTGGATAAAAGAAATGGAAACCTTTTTCTCTACTGTTAAGAGTTTAAAATCTAGTCAGAGAGACAAAAATAAACAAAAGCAATTATATCAGAACAATATAAATTAGCATATCCCCCAGTATGAATATAAGAGCAATTTAATTAGAGTAGAAAAAATTTCCTTATGGATTAGCATGAAGCAATATCAAATGCAGATTCAAATGCATCTGTGGGCTTAGATAAATATTCCTATGAATGAGATGCTGATTTTGACCCCAATATACTCACAAAACAAATGGATGTTGACACATGCAAAGATGACTAGATCATTTAAACTGATAAATAAATTACTAAATTAAGCAGTTTCAATCAAGCATTATTTGTAGGGGTACTATGCTACCAAAGTTTATCATGTTTGCTTTGAAGAAAATTTCTTCATGCAGAAATGTGGCTAATTGTGTATTGTTCTAAATAATATCAGATGGAGAAGGTAGCAATTTAGGGAAGATTGCTCCTAGGATAACAATATTGAACAAACATACACGAATAATGGCCTAGTGTGATTCCAAAAACAGGGTCAGCTATTCTATGCGCACTTCCTTCCCTCTCACAGGGACTAAAGGAGGATATATTGAACCCAAGGCACACTGAGCTATGCGCTTTCCATTTTGAGCCCAGTTCTTGTCCTGATTGCAGTGTAAGCATTTGACTTTTTTTGTGAGTTGCTTCATCAGAACCAACTAGAAAAGGACTTGAACATAGACAGCCTGTGAACATGCAAAGTCTAATTATCTTCATTAAAATGAAGAAACTGACGCATCCATCCATCTCAGTGGGAATTAGTCGCTTACTTATATCCAGGGGTTTTGGCTGAGTACAACTTTTTTTTTCCAATTCCCATTGTTTGTAGCAAGTCTTTTATCATCTTGAAGTCTGAATTAACATTTCTGTCTCTACCAGTTTAGTTGTTTTTCCATTTGGCAAACTCTAGGTTTTTCCTGCTGTCTTCCCTTTGGGGCATGAATTAGCATAGTTGTGCAATGTTTATTGTTTATTATTGCTTTATTTTTTGATGTCATCCTTGAAGATGTCAAATCTTCTTCCTTGAGTTGTACTGAAAAAGCCAAAGATTTCCATGAAGGGGGAGTTTGGGAAGATGGAATATTTGATAGAAGCCTGAGGCTTTATTGGTAAAGCTGTTTTGTTTTAAGCATATTCAGCAAGCTGTTCTCTCAGGGGCTATTTTAGTAGCACCCTCCCCAATCCCTTACACACTCACACACACACACATACACACACACTCCTTTGTTTCAGCTGTAGAGTCAGCAGAGCAGCTGCACACAGTTCACAGTGAAGAGTCTCTAAGTCATGTGGCTAGATGCTCCATCTTCTGAGTGAAACACCTCTGGATTTAAGTCCCAGCACTGTACCTTATCAACCATATGAACCTGGACCTGTTATTCAATCCCCACCCCTAAACCTGAGTTTTATCCTCTATGAAACAGGAGAAAAAATATTAACCAGGATTATTATGTAGAATAAATATAACAATACACACAAAATGCTTGGCAGTGTCTGCCAAGCCCATTACTATTATACAAAAATATCTGAAAGAATAGAATTTTTCCCAGAAACCTTTTATTTAAGGTATACAAACTACATGTATTTCATAAATACATCTTCAGGAACATCCCACCCTTCTTCTTCCTCCTTCTCCTAAAGAATAACATTTAATGAGCTTAGTAAGTACTATCAATTTTTTTATGATTGAGAAGGTGATTATTCTGTTTGTAGATTATTTGGTAGCCAGTAAAATTATTTCTTATCCATATAACTCTTCATTGGTCTAGTCACACAAATCATTTTATTGCTTATTCTGACAATCTCTCTTAGGCTGTGAAAGGACAAGAAGTAAAATTAGCTTTAGTACTATTTTATAGCTATTATACAGGCAGACTGTGGAAGCAGTTGAATCAAAAAAGTGGGACATTAGCTATTAAAGATTCAATTATCTCTATTCTTCCCTCTTCCACTTGAGGAAAGTCAGGAATGAGGGGGGAAAAAATGACATTGCATTAAAGTACTTTAGGAATGTCATGGGGAAAATAAATGTGCAATCTAATGCAAGGTATCATTATAATATTATCACATTGCATTCATTTAATAAGAGATTAAAATGTTCCAGTTCACAGCAACTAGACCTGCTTCAAATTTTCCCATGGTTTCTTTGATATTCTTTATTTGAAGGAGGCTTCCATTTAGAACAATTGCCGTAATATGTTGGTTATAAATAAGCCCTCTTGGAGATCAGAAGTACATTTAATCCAATTATAAAATTAACTACTCATTTGTTTCTCAGATTTGTTTCTTCTCAAGCTAAAGCAACATCACCTCATCTGATAAGAATTACAATATAACTGTAGCCCAAGAGGAATCCTAAAGAATCTGAGAGCTCTGAAAACATTCCATTGTCCTATTCTGGATTATTTTCCAGAAGCCAGTACTAAGAATTTGGGAGTACAAAAATTTTATGAGATCACACTTAGGAAGGGAAGGACAGTAAGCAGGATGGAGCAGAAAAGAAAATTAGGTTGCATTATATGTTCCACAAAGCCTTTCAATCAAGCTAACAGAGTGCTCTGGTGCAAATATTTTTCCATCAGTATTTTTCATGCTGTAGAATGTCTGAGATTTTCTATTCGCATCTTTTCTCAGTCAACAAATGCAGGTAAGGTGACTCTCTGCAACTGAGGTAGACCATAAAGGGACTGAGAACTAGTAACTGTTTGCCACACTCCATATGCCTGAGGATGAAGAAAAGAAGGTCTTCCTAGGAGAAAGCCTGAGCCCCTCAACTCCTTCTCTCGGTCCAACCCCCATGGGCTCCATGTAAAAGGAGAGAGATGTATTTTTTCAATATTTTATTTATTATTTATTTGAGAGGTAGAGTTACAGACAGAGAGAGGGAGAGACAGAGTTTCCCATCCACTGGTTCACTCCCAAAATGGCTGCATTGACTGGAACTGGGCCAATCCAAAGCCAGGAGCTTCATCCAGGTCTCCCACATGCAGAAACCCATGCACTTGGGCAATCTTCTACTGTTTTCCCAAGCCATAGCAGAAGCCTCAATTGGAAGAGAAGCATTCAGGACACAAACTGGCACCCATATGGGATGATGGCACCACAGGCGGAGGCTTAGCCTACTACAACACAGGGCCAGCCCCAAGGAGAGCGATATGTAAACACTAACCACATGTTTTATAAGGGTCCAGGACAGTCTCTTCTTGTCAAAAACTGTGCTATTCTTGCCCAGGGGTCACATTAATCTCTGTTCCATTCCAATTTCAATATATGTACTGCCCACAGAAGCATCAGAAGAAATGACTGCAAAGGAGTGATGATCATTCCTAGCACCATAATTAACCTACTTTCGTCTAAAGTTATTCCTTTTCCATTAATCCTTACATCCCTCCACAGGCACCATCTTCTACCCAATAGTACAAAGCAGAAATTTAAGAGTCATCCTTGATGACTCCTCTGTCACCTGACATTCAATCAATCATAAGTCCCAGAGAGTTTATCCTCTTAAATCTTCTATCGCCATCCTCTCATTTCTTAATCCACCAACACCTTAAAAAATCACGTACTTCTCACTTCTAGTTGCATCTATATATCCTTTAAACCTCAGCAATAGGCTTCTAGCACAACTCTTGCCATCCCTTACACATCCGCTGACTTGTCCATCTCCACTGGAATTTAAGTTAATTAAGACTATTGATAAAATCTCACTTAACTTTGTGTCTTAGCATCAACACAATAGCTCACTCTGAAAAAGATTCTAAATATTTGTATTGTGAATGTATTTCTTGCCACCCTGTTGGCTGTGAAAGACTACTGTGTTTAAAACTTAGGCTACAAGGTGGGTAATAGGAGTAACAGGAAGGAAGAAACAGCCTCTGCCTGCCAGGTGCTTAAATTCAATCTAGTAACCACAGGATGGAGTTATAAGGAAGGTGTCACATCAAGGGGAAGAAGGCAAAGAATGAAAATCTCCAAAGACTAGAAAGGAAATCAAAGTAGCATAAATATAGATTTCCAAATGAGACAAAAGAGGAAGAAACATGAAATTAAGGCAGAGTAGAGAAGATATAAAAAGGGAAGGGGTGGTTTCAAGGCTTGTTTCCCAAATGGTCAGTTGAGTGATGACAAGTTTATATGAAAATAAACCAGAGGAATATGTGTACTGACCTAGCTGTAGTTACAATTGACAGAAAGAAAATGAAGTGAATTAACAAATGTTTTAATTACTTAATGTCAAATACAAATTTTTATGTCCTGAAAGATGGCTTTCATCATTCCTTTGCAAATTTTGACCTCTTAACTTACTTCTACTAAGTATTCTAGGTGACAACAGAGTGAGTGATAAGAACATGCAGCTGTTTGAAAAATAAATTTAAAATACTTTTAAATTTAGCAAAACCTCATTTATAATTTCATATTTCATGAAACAAAATAAAAAAATAAGGTTTATTTGAATAGAAGCAACAGAAGGTCACAGTCCTGCAAGAACTGAAACTTAACAAACTGAAAATTGTAACTTATAAGTAAGAAATTGAAATTAGCTATAATTCCTAGTAGACATTAGATGCATAAAAATGGGTGGGGAAATGATGTTCTTGACCTTGTTCATCTATATAACCCCACACCAAACTCAAAGGTAGGCATAGAATAGTGAAATCTACTGAAGAAATCCACTTAGGGGAGACAGACTCTAAGCCGACATTCTAAAATGGGAAGGGAAACAAGAACTGGGAATGCTTCCTCTTGAAAAGTAAGGGAGAGAGCCAAGATGGTGGTATAGCAACAAGACGTTCTGAGTCTCCAGAGGGGAAAATAGTTAGTTAATAAGGAAAGGGGATGGGATAGGGGCTGGCGACAGAACCACAAGAGTTTTGAGCAGAGAAACCCGGGAGTCCAGCAAGAGACTAAGCAGGACCACACAGAGGGAGCAGAGTCACTGAGACACAGCAGAGGTGCAGCGGAAAAACTGAACGGGGTGACTAATGCCACACCCTCCCCCCTCCCTGGTTGGAACAGGTGAGACAAGAGATCTCAAGTCCATGGAGCTGCAGTTAGCACCAGGCAGAAGAACCCAGTAAACTGTTTGAAATTCCAAGTGGGAAAAATAGGGGAAAAGAACTAGGGTATACCCCTGCCCATCCATGTCTCACCATCCCCCTAACCAGACCTGCAGCCAGCTGGGAGAAGCCATATTGTCTGTATGCATTTCTGAATGTAAACACAGTGCTACCATATTTGCCTTCCATGCACATGTCCATCAATTATGGAACCACTTCTCCACACCAACCCCACCCCCCCAAACCTGGAAACAAGGATCACAGCATTTCAGAGGAATTTCCCTCCACCACCACACAAACTGTAGGACAGCGAGAAGTTCTAAACATTGAAATCCCTAGCTCATTTCACTCACCAGAGCCCGGCCAAAGTAGGCGGGACTTAGCACACCAGGGCTCTCCTATCTGCCCCCATCACCATCCAGAAGTAAGCAGGACTTCCAGAGGTGGGGCTATATATTTCTACTGGCAATGCAAACCCATAGCAGCTCATAGCAGAGGGAAATCCCGCCAAAAGCACCAAGACACATATCAAAGATAAAAGGAACTGGAAATGCTGAAAAACAAGGGGAAATTTTTAAATAAAACTAAGTACGATAGTATTACATCAGAATGGAAGATTACATCAGCTCTTCAATAACAGAAGCAGAAGAGCAAGGGAATGAAGATATGCCAGAAACATAATTCAGAAAATTAATTGTCAGATTATGTATAAGCAATCAGAAACATATTCACGACCTAAATGAAAAGTGTTCCCAAGAAATTGAGATATTGAAGAGAAATCAGAATGAAATTCTAATATTAAGAATTCAATGGAGCAAATAAAAAATACATTGGATAGTCTCAAAAATAGAATAAATGAGACAGAAGAAAGAATATCAGAACTAGAATACAAATTTTTGGAAATAACACAGTCAGACCAAATACAAGAATAAGAAATCAGGAAATTGAAAAACATGGTTGGAGATCTGCAAGATTCTATCAAACGATCCAACATCCAGGTCCTAGGAATTCCAGAAGGCATCAAATCAGAGAAAGGATTAGAAGGCCTTCTTAAAGAAATAGCAGAGAACTTCCCCTTGCTGGAGAAAGAAAGAGACATCCAAGTTCAGGAAATACACAGAACTGTTTGTGTCTATTGGGAGAAGACCCAAATCAACAAAATTAGAGATGGATAATTAAATATAATAACAGACACTACAGAAATAAAAAGAATCATCAGAAATTACTACAAAGAGCTGTATTCCAACAAACTGGGAAACCTAGAAGAAATGACTAGATCCCTGGACACATACAACCCACCTAAACTGAGCCATAAAGACACAGAAAACTTAAATAGACCCATAACTGAGACAGAAATTGTGTTAGTAATAAAGAACCTCCCAACAAAGTAAAGCCCAGGATTGGATGGCTTCACTGCTGAATTCTACCAAACATTTAAAGAAGAGCTAACTCCAATTCTTCTCAAGCTATTTAAAACAATTCAAAGGGATGTAATCCTCCCAAATTCCTTCTTTGAAGCCAGCATCATCTTAATCCCTAAAGAAAACTATAGACCAATTTCCCTGATGAACACAGATGCAAAAATCCTCAATAAAATCCTTTCCAATTGAATTCAACAACACATCAGGAAGATCATTCACCTAGATCAAGTGGGATTTATCCCTGGTATGCAGGGATGGTTCAACATTCGCAAATCAATCAATGTGATACATCACATTAACAAATAGAAGAACAAAAACCATATGATTATCTCAATAGATGCTTAGAAAGCGTTTGATAAAATACAACACCCTTTCATGATGAAAACTCAGCAAATTCAGTCTAGAAGGAACATTCCTCAACACAATATAGGCAATTTATGACAAACCCATGGCCAGCATCCTATTGAGTGGGGAAAAACTGGAAACATCCTCACTGAAATCTGGAACCAGACAAGGATGCCCAATCTCTCCATTGTTATTCAATATAGTCCTGGAAGTTTTAGCCAGAGCCATTAGTCAAGAAAAAGAAATCAAAGGATTCAGATCAGTAAAGATGAACTCAAAGTATCCTTATTTGCAGATGATATGATTATATATATAGGGGAACCAAAAAATTTCACTAAGAGACTACTGGAACTCATAAAAAGAGTTTGGTAAAATAAGAGGATATAAAATCAACACACACAATAAAAACCCAACAGCCTTTGTATACACAGACAATGCCAAGGCTGAAAAAGAACTTCTAAGATCAATCCCATTCACAATAGCTACAAACAAATTAAATGCTTTGGAATAAATTTAACCAAGGAGGCCAAAGATCTCTATGAAAAAATTAAAAAACTCTAAAGAAAGAAATAGAAGACGACATAAAAAAAAGAAAAATCTTCCATGTTCATGGATCAGGAGAATCAATATCATCAAAATGTCCATTCTTCTGAAATAATTCAGAGATTCAATGCAATACCAATCAAAATACCAAAGACATTCTTCTCAGTTCTAGAAAAAATTATGCTGAAATCCACGTGGAAACAAGAGGCCTAGGATAACTAAAGTAATCTTATACAACAAAAATAAAGCCAGAGGCATAACAACACCAGATTTCAAGACATACTACAAGGCAGTTATAATCAAAACAGCCTGGTACTGGTACAAAAACAGATGGATAGACTAATGGAGCAGAATAGAAATGCCAGAAATCAATCCAACCATCTACAACCAACTTACATTCGACCAAGGAGCTAAAACCATTCCCAGGAACAAGGAAAGTCTCTTCATATCTTCAACAAATGGTGCTGGGAAAACTGGATTTCCACATGCAGAAATATGAAGCAGGACCCCTACCTTATACCTTACAAAAAAAAAAATCCATTCAAAATGGATTAAAGATCTAAATCTACGACCCGATACCATCAGATTACTAGACAGCATTGGGGAAACCCTGCAAGGCATGGACCTAGACACATAGTTCCTGGAAAAGACCCCAGAGGCACAGGCAATAAAAACCAAGATTAACAAGTAGGATTACATCAAATTGAGAAGCTTCTGTACAGCAAAATACACAGGAAATTAAAGAGGCAACCAACAGAATGGGAGAAATTATTTGCAAACCATGCAACTGATAAAGGATTAAAAAACAGAATATATAAAGCGATCAAAAAACTCAACAATAGCAAAGCAAACAACCCAGTCAAGAAGTGGACAAAGGACTTAAATAGACATTTCTCAAAAAAGGAAATCCAAATGGCCTACAGACACATGAAAAAATATTCATGATCACTAGTCATCAAGAAGATGCAAATCAGGGCCTGCACCGTGGCGCCGTAGGTTAATCCTCTGCCTGTGGCTCTGGCATCCCATATGGGCACTGGTTCTAGTCACAGCTGCTCCTCTTCCTATCCAGCTCTCTGCCAAGGCCTGGGAAAGCAGTAGAAAATGACCCAAGTGCTTGGGCCCCTGCACCAGCATGGGAGACCTGGAAGAAGAACCAGCTCCAGATCGGCACAGTTCCAGCCGTTGTGGCCATTTGGGGAGTGAACCAAAGGAAGGAAGACTTTTCTCTCTGTCTCTCCCTCTCACTGTCTGTGACTCTACCTCTCAAATAAATAAATAAAAATCTTTAAAAAAAAGATGCAAATCAAAACCACAATGAGGTTTCACCTCACCCCAGTTAGAATGGCTTTCATACAGAAATCAACAAACAACAAATGCTGGAGAGGATGAGGGGAAAAAGGTACCCTAATCCACTGTTGGTGGGAATGCAAACTGGTAAAGCCACTATGGAAGATAGTGTGGCGAAACCTCAGAAATTTTAATATAGCCCTACCAAACGACCCAGTCATTTCACTCCTTGGTTAGCCAAAGGAAATGAAATCAACAAATAAAAGAGTATTTGCACCTCTGTGTTTATTACAGTTCAAATCACAATAGCCAAGACCTAGAATCGACCTAAATGCCCATTTACAGAAGACTGAATAAAGGAACTATGGGATATGTACTCAATGGAATACTACACAGCAGTTAAAAAAAATCCAGTCATTTACAGTAAATGAATGAATCTGGAAAATATCATACTTAGTGAAATAACCCAGTCCCAAAGGGACAAATATCATATGTTCTCCCTGATCTGTGACAACTAACAGAGCACCTAAAAGGAAACATGTAAAAGTGAAACAGACACTACAAGAAGCAATTACTTGAATAGCCCTTGTCTTGACTGTTGAGGAACAGTTTATTATTTCACTTTATTTATTTTTTTATTCTTTTTTTTTCCTCTAATTAGTAACATTGGATGAACTCCCTACCTAACATAGAGTTAATCACAGATTTATTAAGTCAATTGAAAATAAATCCCAGTTAAAAATACTAGTGGTAATGAGAGAGGGAGGAGCTGTACAGATCAGCATACATTTCCACAGACCTACCCCTAAAGATGAAGCTAATAACTTGCATTGGACTCCAAATCCCATTTAGCTAGGTGGCACTAATCTCATCTTATGTGATAAAGTGATCATATTAAGTATGGAATTGATCATATACATAGGATCATCAGCCAAAGGAATTACATAAATAAGACCAAGTGCCTGTTATTAACAGTAGACAGAATTACAAAAGAGAGAAAGTTCCAGCATGGAAAGCAGTCCACATAGCAGACTCATAGAATGACAAACTCCCTAAGCAGCACTCTGACCTCAGAATGAGCCCCTAAGGCCTGACTGAAAGCACCATGAGAGCATTTCCGGCAAGGAACGCCAAGTCATAGTGGCAAAAACAGTTCTGCATGAAGGATCTCTGTGAGTGAGACCCCAGGGAAAGAAGGGGCCATCAAAGAAAGATGTACTTTTCTCTGAAGGGAGGAGAGAACTTCCATTTTGCATATGACCCTGTCTAAATAATGACAGAGTGTGTGAATTCAAAAGGCTTCCATAGCCTTGGCAGCTCATGTCAAAAACCTCAGGTGATCACTGATGTCATAAATAAAAATGTCAGTTGTTAAATCAACAACAAGAGTTACTGTGCACTTGTTCCCCATGTTGGATCTCTGACCTTAATGAGGTGTACTATGATAATTAACAGTAAAACTTGTTTTCAAACTGTACTTTACACTTTGTGTGTCTGTGTGGGTGGAAATAGTTGAAATCTCTGTTTAGTAAAGAGTTGTTCTTCTCTATATAAAGTCCATTAAAAATGAATCCTAATGGAAAATGGAATGAGAGAGAGAGAGTGGGAGGTGGGATGGGAGTGGGGGTGAAAGGGCGGGAATGGGGGAAAGAAACACTGTATCCCTAAAAGCTGTACATATGAAATGTTGTATTCATTAAATAAAAACCTTCAAAAAATAAAATTAAGGGAGATACAAATTATAATATCAACAGTATTAAAGATACAGAGGGTGTAGAGCCAGTGTTTAATCTAGCAATTGAAACAGCTGTATCATATCAGGAGACCTGGATTATATTCCCAGCTCTGGCTTCTGACTCCAAGTCCCTGCTATTGCAGACCCTATGAGATAGCAGTGATCACTCAAGCAATTGGGTTCCTGTGTGTAAAATCTGAATTGTGTTTCTGGTTCCTGGCTTTGGCCCCAGCACAATACTGAACATTTTAGGCAGTTGAGGAGTGAAACAGTATGTGGAATGATATATCTCTCTCTTTCTCCCGTCCTCCTCTCTCTCTCTCTCAAAAAGTACTAAATTCATTAAAAAAGAAGATACAGTGGATAAAAAACACCAGTTATTTAAACAAAAAAAGGACTACTATTATTACAGTACCGTATTTCTTTTTCAAATTCCTCATTTCTTCTCCATTTCCTCTAGTACATTTTTCTTCTCAATTCCTAATTGTGAGACATTTCTCAGTTCTCAGTACATAGCTCTCATCTTTTCTTCACCAACCATAAATTTCCCTTAAAACAATCTCAAAATTATTAGATTTGCTTCTGTGTATCCTTTCAGAATAAACCAATCATTTGAAAGTCACTTCTAATGACATCTTTTAAACCCATCTCTCCCTTCTATTTTTTGCACAACCCACAGATATCAATTCCCATATGGTTAATTGCAGCAACTACCCAACATGAAGCCATCCCAGACACTGTTGCTAAATCACTTTAAAAGTCTTTCTAGGATGTCCTTGCTCAAACACATTCATAATTTGCTCTAGCCTCCAAACTTTTGACACATATTCAAGACCTGCCATGATCTGACTCTGCTTACTAACACCATAGTGATAGTTACTCCTGGAACGAAGCCTCCATCTCAACCAGCTCATCAGTCTCTGTCCAGCTAGCACTTTTGAAGCAAACAAGTCACACTGATCACTATGATTGGAAGTTCTAAAGCTTAAAGATGTTAGGTGCCTTATTAAAGACATGCTGTTAGGAAATCAAAATGAGATTTAACTTATCCTCATCTAAAACCATCCCACTGATAATTGAGTCTTTTTGTTTTAATTTTTATTTACTTATTTTATTTATTTGGATGTTCTTTTTTATTTGAGGAGAGAGAGAGAGAGAGAGAGAGAGAGAGAGAGAGAGAGAGAAATCTCCCATCTGTTGATTCACTCCCCAAAAACCCACAATAGCCAGGGTTGAGATGGGAAGTTAGTAATCTATAAGAGTGGCAGGGACTTAAGTACTTAAACCAGCACCTGCTATCTCCCGAGGTACACATTAGCAGGAAGCTGGAAACAGAACTGGGACTTAAACCTGGGCATTCTGATATAGGATAAGAGTGTCCCAAACAGCAGCAATTTTTTTGCTTGTGTTCACCTGTTTTGGAGAGAGAGAGAGAGAATCTTTCACTTACTGGTTTACTCCACAAATACCTAAAACAGCCAAGGCAGAGCCTACCAGAAGCCAGGAGCCCAGAACTCCATCTGCGTCTCCCACATGGGTGGCAGGGGCCCAAGCACTTGAGTCTTCATTCACTGCCTCCTAGGAAGCATCAGCAGGAAGCTGGATCAGAAGCTGAGCTGCTGAGATTCAATCCCAGCCACTCCAGTGCCAGATGCAGGCATCTCAAGAGGCAGCTTAACCAGTCACATCACAACACCTACCCATAGCAAACACCCACCCAACAGATATTCTTAACCTGTCTACCCTGCCTGTCTTATTAAACTGAAAATGTATAACTTACCAACAAAAAAAAGTCTAGCTATGATTTAGCTAATAACTATATGTATATATTGTGCAATTTTCAAAGCAACTGTATATTTAAAGATTACTTACTTAAATATATATACACTAAAATAGATGAAAAGATATTTCATAGATCCTTATTCTTTCATGTAAAACCAAAAGTGTATTAATTGAAGGTTTTTTAAAAAAATTTAAAAACAGATTCTGGGAGGAAAAACTAAATGATACATAATTCAGCATTTCTCTTCTCACCAAGACAACAAGCTAGAGTCTGATCTCCCTTTAATGCAAATCCTCCTACATGTGCTTAGGAATTTATGTCAGTTTCATTCTCTCCTTATAATAAAATCAAAGCATATGAACAGCAATTTCTCCTTTCTTGCTAGTATTGAAGTCCCCAGAGCAGGGATCCAGCCAAAGCCTAAATACTGTGTTTGTCAGAGGTTGCAAAGTGGTGGCCTGAAGACTCAATCTGGACTGCATGTGTGTGTCATTGGCCCTTGCAATGTTTTTCCTTTAGCTGAATTAGCCTCCAACATTCAAAAATCAAAAATTTCATATAAAAAAACAGATTTCCAGATTTTCTTGGAAAATAAAGAGATCTGGGAATACTAGGCCCACATTCCTGCATGGCAACACTCCCCTACAATTCCAAGTCACAGGCAGGTTTCCCTCTAGATGGGTGGATGGGCTCTCTAATTCTTCACAACCCCACCCTGGCTTGTCATCCATTCACTGTTCATGAAGGCATTTAATTCCACACCCTCAACTTTTTAAGGTGATCAGAGATTGGAAAAGCATTTGTGGAGGGGGAGAACACAATGAAGAACAGAAAGAACAGAATACAGGAGCTCAAAACAACATTCCAGAGCTTTGATTTGTTTGGTTGTATGTGTTTCAACATTGTTCACAGAAACCCTTTCTTCCAAAGGTAAGGACTGCATCAAAGTTTCTCCCACATCCCCTGCTCCTTTTTCCATCTCATCTATTATTTTCAAAATACAGAAACATTTTTAGAAAAAGAAAAAAAAGCTAAGCAGATATGAGAGTCATTTCCATTTTATTTTCCCATAACTCCCATCTCTGCCCTCACTCCCACTCCACTATTTGAGAAGTAATTATAATTATGATGTGATCATCTTATGATTAGACAGAAAAGTGTGATGTGTTAGTAATGGCTTACAGAATAAACTAGAAGAAAACAACGTAATACTTTGAGGAAGAACCATAAAATAGGCATGAAAACTAAATTTAGAGATCGAAGGGGATATAATTTTTTAAAAAAAGAAGTTAACTAAACATAACTCTTAGAAATGAGGCTAGAATTATTCTCAAAATGGAACCAAGCAGAGTCAACAGGATCTTTGATTTCAAAGTCACCTTTGGTGAGGATATTTTATATGTGTATTTTTAAATAAGCTGTCTCAGCAGTTTTCAAGAGGTTATTATGTCATTCCTCTCTACTCTTCTGAACAAAAGGATCCTGTGATTAAGTAGCAATTCATGATTTAAGAAACCAATAGAATTCATTGAACATTTTATATGAGTATTTCCAGAGGCTTCCTACCTTGGAGGAGCTCGTTTCAATTTATGCATTGTAATTAATCAGATAGCTAGAGCCAGAGAGAATTCATCAAAGAAAATAGAAATTTATTTTTGTATAATTAGCTACTCTGGTGATTGATCAGTTTGTTACTTTATATTTTCTGTTTACTGCCAATTCTGACTATATACTTTATCTTATTACCTAAGAATTTCCAAGTGGAAAATACTCAATAATTTCTTAGGCCCCTGTTTAACTGTTAAATTAGAAGGATAATAGAGAAAAGACCTTTGTGAAACTGGCTTTCCGAACTTTAAATGTGAACTACTTTTGAAATTAAGGAATTCTATTCTAAAGTTCCTATGCAAGTGGCTCTTTCCCAGAGTATAAGAACAAAACAGTAGATTAAGTAACAAAGCCAGGACTTATTAGATAATCAGGACATTAAAGAGGAAAGTGGACTTTCTGGGTTGAGGTTAGGATGATCCATTCAAAATCTTCTGGAGAACAAAGAGGAAACTTAACTAATTTGAAAAATTATTGCCATTCTTTTTATTTTCCCCAGCTACCACCAGTTCATTAATATCCCTTTTGAAAATCTCTTACATTTTTCATTTGGCAAACAGATTTTCTTCATTGCTTCATACTGATGAGGGGGGTAAGGGGGAGTGATGTCTTCTTATGTATAAAATAAACCATATGAATGTGTAAATTTAGACAAATGGGAAAATAAATGGATGGTTATTATGTAAATAGAAAAGCCAAATGGATATGTAAAATTTCTTAGACCACAGTGGAGCCTTCTCAAAGACATGTTCCCTTTGCTCTTTCTTTTGAGCTTTACAATCCTTAAGAACAAAAATCAACTCAAAAGATTTAGCTTTTAGCCTTTAGCTTGTATTTATTACCCCTTTTTCTTGGTCTAAAGTAGACTGGACAGCCCTACTATATTTGAGCATATGTAGGGAAGATTAAAAGAATTAAGAGATAGGATTTGGCTTTATACTAAATAAATCTAGTTTGTGCAATTCTTTCAAATCTACCAAATAAGCATGACTCTACTAGGGGGAAAGTACTTTGTACCTTTTGATAACAGTTAGACTCAGCCCCCGTTAGCATGCAAACTACTTTTCAGTTATGGAATCATTTTCTTCAAAAATGAAAAACTTGGAGCAAAATTTTTCAATGGACATTTTACATTTATTAGATTCTTCAGGAGTACCAATCAAGAAGTTTAAATCCTAGGGACTCAAACATTTTCTTAAGCTCTCATTGCTCATTTCAAATCATAAACTGAAAGGCTTTGTCTTTTCCTGGCCACCCCTTAAGTTGGGGCTACCCAGGTTGTTGATGTTTTTATTTGTCGAAAGCTCTTCCAAGTCTATGAAACTAATGGTCTTATTATCTTCCCTCTATCTTTAAACCACTTAAATTTATTTTCATTGAGTTCTTTGAAATTTTACAACAGATAACCATTATTGTCAGCTGAAGAATCAAATTAGTAAGATTTGTTCCTGCTTATCATTATCCTCTCATCAAATGTCTCTGCTTCAAGTTACTGGTCTCTCACATCTTCCAGCCTCTCTGGTAACAGCAGAGGTGCCAGTATTACTATTTGACTTAGCAGTTTCATCCACCTGCCACTTATGCAAGAAATCGTTCTTTTATCCAGGGGTCTTTATCACAACCCTCTATATACCAGACAGGGGAGACTCACTCTCAAGCTGAGAAGACCCCCTGGCCTCTCTTGACTTTGCTCCTCTTTTCTCTTTATCTGGGCTTTACACATCCCCATCTGTTCCCCCTGGGGGTAACTGTGGAAGGAATATCAGAGGCTGGAATCTTTAGATGCCATTTCTATCCATGCTCCTTTGACATCAACTACTTCATACAGTTTCTTATATGGGTCAATTTTATGACTTGTTTGACACGAAAGACACCCCTAATTGCCCCTGAATCCTCTTGTATTCATGAGAACATGTGACAAAGTTGTATCTCCAAAGGCTAGTAGCTAAAGGTGTTCGCAGAGTCAGCAATTGTCTGGCATACTGCTTGGGGCCGTGGGCAGCATGTTAAAACTACAGCAGAAGTTAAAACTATAAGTATTATCTAAGGCATAGGAGGAAAGACTAGAACCAAAACATTTAAAACTTTCCCACCATTCTTTAAGTTATCCTTTGCCTCCTTAGCTTCTTTCACCAGCTTTCTCCATCTCACCTTGCCTCAGGCAGCTGACCAGTAAAAACTATCAACAGGACTCCAGTGTTCCCTGGTTTCTGATTGCTCTTTGCTAATAGGGCTCCTAGAAGGAGACCAAGAAGGGAAAGAAATTGAAATCTGTGTTTTCCTCCCCTGGTTCCCTCTCTGTAAGGTGGCCTTGGGTGATGTTTCTCCCAACAGCTCAGCTCTCTAGTGAGACTTCTCCAGCTCCCATTCTGGACTCTGGTAACCCCTTCATACCCTTTATTCGTTTAGGCCTGGCATAACAGATCTGTTGCTAGCTCTGGGTTCCTGCATTATTCCTTGTGGCTCACCTATACCTCACCCATGTCTTTCCAATTAACACACATGTAAGTAAAACTAAAAATTGTCCTAATTTTACTGCACCTATTTCCTAGATGGTACACCCAAAGGATCATTAATAAGGTTTTTGAAATATACATTTTTTTTTTGGCCAGGCAGAGTTAGACAGTGAGAGAGAGAGACAGAGAGAGTTATAGACAGTGAGAGAGACAGAGAGAAAGGTCTTCCTTCCATTGGTTCACTCCCCTAATGGCCGCCACAACGGGCGCTGCGCGGATCCGAAGCCAGGAGCCAGGTACTTCCTCCTGGTCTCCAGTGCGGGTGCAGGGACCCAAGCACGTGGCCCATCCTCCACTGCCCTCCCAGGCCACAGAAAAGAGCTGGACTGGAAGAGGAGCAACTGGGACTAGTACCCAGCACCCCAACCAGGACTAGAATCCAGGGTGCCGGCACCGCAGGTGGAAGATTAGCCAAGTGAGCCACAGCACCAGCCAAAATATACATATTCTTGACCTCACCCTAGATCTGCTGGATCAGAACCTTTAGAGGTAAAGCCTGGGAAATCATTTTCAACAAGATCTTCAGTTGTTTTTACAGTGTTTGGGAATAACTGCACTAAAGGTTAAAAAACAACAGCCCAGGGATCAGTGTTGCGGCATAGCAGGTTAAGCCTCTACCTGAGACTCTGGGAACTCATATGGGTTCTAGTTCGAGTCCCCGCTGCTCCACTTGTGATCCAAGCCCCTGCTAACGAGCCAAGGAAAGCAGCAGAGGATGGCCCAAATACTTGGTCCCCTATACCATATGGGAAACCTGGAAGAAGCTCCTGGCTTTGGAGCAGCCCAACCCCAGCCATTGTAGCCATTTGAGAAGTGAAACAGTGGATGGAAGATCTCTGTCTCTCCCTCTCTCTCTGTTTACTCTGCCCTTCAAATAAATAAATAAATCTTTAAAAAGAACAAAAGGAAAAAAAATGGCCCAAATCCACCAAAACAGGACAAATCCAAACTGCCCTTTTCATTTGGATACAGCTGGGAGACATGTGAAATCTACATGAAGTTCTGTCCATAAATAGTTTTTTATTGGACTACAGCCATATGTATTTGTTAATATTTGTATGGCTCTTCCATGCTACAATGGCAGGGTTGAGGAGTAGCCACAGAGAGTGTCTGGCCTTCAAAGACTAAAATATTTACTATCTCTCCCCTCACAGAAAAGGCTTGCTGGCCCTGGAGCTTAAGGAAAGGGCATATTCCCGTTCTTGATCTCTTGTTAAAATAAGTCTCAATTATCTATTTGGACTGAAGAGCAAAATCATTTCCCATGCTGTTTAGGTCACTCATTATGCAGAGCAATGCTGTCCTATGCATGTGGAATGAGAATTCTTAGCCTTACGTGTTTTCACATACATTTATTCACACAGGCACTTTCCAGAGTACATACTATGAATCTGAAGTGTTTGAGCCAAAGTTAATGAATGCAACAATGTTGTACGTTTCACCATCCTAACATAGAATCCTATTCTGCCACTTGTTTGTTGTGTGACTTCAGGAAGCAACCGTTTTCACATATAATTTAAGACTTGTATCCTAAGTTTATATGAGTAATAAAAGCGAAGATTTCATAAAAGAGTATAATACAAGAAAGTTGATAGTCCATAGTTATTAATTCCTTTCCTCTACCCCCAAGCCCACTTCACTAATTTTGCTCCTTTATGCCCTAGATAGTCAAAGGACAAGGACATATCCTTCACTGGGTGCTTTCTCCAATGAACTGAAAGTTTCCCAGTTATTTGGGTAGATAAAACAAGCCTTAGAAATGTGCAAAAGAGAAAGCAAGCATCAGAGAGGTTTTTATCTTGTCTAACAAAAGTGCCCACACCCTGTGGGCACTCCATAAACATGAACTGAATTGGATTTTATTTTGCTGTTAGACCACATCCAATTCCTGTGCTGCCACCGTCATCAGAGAAGCTGGCTTAAAGTGTGTGGAAATAAACAATTTACCCATCGGCCCATGCTTTAAAAGGAAAACTTGCATGTAGCCATTGAGACATTATGCTTTGATAGATTCTACCCTTGGGGTCTGTTTTCAAAATGTAGCTTCAGTTTCTCTTTTATCAATGTACAAAAGTTTTCCAAGGAGCACAAAGACTTTAAAAACTTGCCACATAATATACATCACACTGCAGAACCACCGCAGTACTAACATTACTACCATTTGAAACTGGCTTGAAGACAAAGGCAGCCTTCCTGAAACCTAAGAATGGAGTGGAAATGAGAGGCAAATCTACTTGTTCCATATATGCTAAAAAATGAGAAACTTACGTGTAGTTTCAGAGTTGTAAACCACCTTGAGGATGATCTCTTCAAAGGATTTTTTACCCGGGGTCCCCAGGGCCTTTGGCAATAATTTAAGAGAAAGGGAAAGCCAAATTGAATGTATTTCTTCAACTCCAACTACTTCTTCAACCACAGGAACTTTGTTCTTTGCTTGTTTAATATGTTGGAATTTTGCATAAGATACAGTTTGAAAATTAAAAGGTTGAAGTCTGGAGACTCATCTCTCTTATATTGTAAATGAGAGATCAGCATACGTTTTCTGTAGAGAACTAAATGTTTATTTCAGCTTTTTTTTAAAACTATCTATTTACAATATACAACATGCATCTTTGAGGGTGTGTGTATGTATGTATGTATGAGAGAGAGAGAGAAAAACAGAGAAAGAGGAAGGGAGGGAAGGTGATGGCTAAATCTAGCTAGTTAATATATACAGTACCTTCCAAAGTTATCATTTTTGTGGCAAAGACACTTAAAACTCTTTCAGCATTTTTCACAGATAGTAAATATTTTAGGCTTAATCTGCCATATATTTTCTGTCACAGATTCTCAATCTTTACAGGTAAAAACAGACATTAACAATATGTAAGATAATGAATATGGTTATATTCCAGTAAAATTTTATTCACAAAAGGTGTGCCAGGTTGTATCTGGCCTATGGAGCATAGTTTGTAAATGATAAAGGTCAGTTCTGAGTGAGTTAAAGTGACTAACCTAGAGTGAATAATCAGATACTTAATGACAGCCATGTGATGACAATTCTTTCCATTACAGAGATCGTAGATCTGGAAAAACAAAATGTACAAAATATCCTAACTATGGAAAGCAGTGGATAACTTTGGAAGAGGCCCTATCCGACTAGTTATTTATGAGTGCTTACTTGTGGCTGGGATTGCATACTGCCATAACCCCAGTCAGCTCCTTTTTTTTTTTTTTTAAGATTTATTTATTTGCTTGAAGGAGTTACATGGAGAGAGAAGGAGAGACAGAGAGAGAAAAGGTCTTCCATCCGCTGGAGCTGCGCCAATCCAAGCCAGGAGCCAGGAGTTTCTTCCACGTCTCCCACATGGGTGCAGGGACCCAAGGACCTGGGCCATCTTCTACTGCTTTCTCAGGCCACAGCAGAGAGCTGGATCAGAAGTGGAGCAGCCAGGACTCAAACCAGCACTCATATGGGATGCCGGCGCTTCAGGCCAGGGCGTTAACCCGCTACACCACAGTGCCGGCCCCAGCTCCTTTCTTGTAATAATCTGTCTAATGCTGTACATAAAAGATACTACTCAAAGTGAAGAAGAAAATCTGCAATGTTTTTACATAATTTGACTCATTTGGTTTTGCCAACATTGATTAATAAAAGTATACATCACTTAATAGCAGTTGATTTGATCAGTTTTCCTAAAGCAAAATGAAACCCAAGTAAAAATGTATTTGGTCTGCAACTCAATGATGATATGGTGTGAACATAAACACTAAGTACTCCCTGAGTGGAAATGGTTTGCTGTCATTCTCCCCTTCCATCTTGACAAACCTGTGTGTGCGATGACAACAGACCATAAATTCCTGCCATTATGGGATCTCTCCCAATAAAAGGGGATGTCACTACTTGATTATCAAAGTCCCAATCACTGAGGCTCAATTCACATGACTTAACCTTAACAACTAGTGGCTTGCTCCCCACACTCTTGCTTCTACATCTTTTGTCTAAACAGAGAAATGGATGTCTCTAAGAGCAATGGCACTTAATGCGAATCTGTCATCAGTGCTTCTCAACACTCCTGCATCTCTGAACTCAGTACTATTTTGACCTTTCCCACAATCACAAGTTCTAGTTTCTTATAACACCCTCCTCCACCCAACTGGAAGGAGCAGTAAATCAAATCAGAGCATATGGGAAACACCCCATACTCCTGTAATTCAAAGAACATATGAGGCAACAAAGAACAGGAGAACAAAAATTGCTATTATGTACATCTATTCTTATGACAGTCATGATGAAAATGGAAAACAGTTTCAGCATAACATTCCAGTTATAGTCCCAGGATGGTTATGTTGTGGTTTCCCTTGGCTGATCTGCCCACAGACGACAATAGAGACCTGAAATTTCTTCAGAAAATAATTAAAGAGATTTACAATTTGAATGTCCATGGAGCATGCATCAGAATTTAAAGCTGGGGCGCCGGATTCTGTCCCGGTTGCCCCTCTTCCAGGCCAACCCTCTGCTATGGCCCGGGGGGTGCAGTGGAGGATGGCCCAAGCCCTTGGGCCCTGCACCCGCATGGGAGACCAGGATAAGCACCTGGCTCCTGCCATTGGATCAGCACGGTGCATCGGCCGCAGTGCTCCGGCCGTGGCGGCCATTGGAGGGTGAACCAACAGCAAAGGAAGACCTTTCTCTCTGTCTCTCTCTCTCACTGTCCATTCTGCCTGTCAAAAAATAAATAAATAAATAAAAAGAATTTAAAGCAAGTTAAAATGACAGTTCTCATAAGTAAATTTATATCACTTTAAACTATGAAATGTTAAGACTACCTACCTCTCTACCCCCAAACTATAGCAGGATATTTCCAACAAGATAATGGATTATCTGCATTCTCTTTACTTTTGGAACAATGGGATTTTATGGCTAGAAAAGCTCTTAAAAGTCATTCAAACACCTTGATATTTGGACACTGAGGTGCAGAAAGAGTAAAAAGGGACTTTTCAAGGTTACATAATTTGGTTGGCAGCAACTGAAGCCTAGTACGGTACCCAGGTTTCCTGACCCTCAGAAGAATGTCTAACCCTCAGAAGAACCTCAAGAGAAGTCCTCAGCAGTGCAATCACATTTGTCAACACTACAGCCTTGTTTGAGCATCTTTTGCTCAAATATTCTTTATCTCTTTTCATAGATAGATGACTGGCAGGACAAAGAACTTGTGAATATTATTCAAGATTACTCAAGGAGTTTACAGTGAGACAGAAAATATGTTTTCTGTTTCTTTTATTTATTTATTTAGCTTTGTTTTTAATTTACTACCCCTATCTTGGGCCAAGCAATCACCCCTTCTGAATGAAGTCATTTCTGGTTTCCATGAATTTGTTTGTGTTTAGCTCATGACTATAAATAAAGGTAAACATAGAGCTTTTTCTTCTAGCCTTTCTAATCCTCTCCAGAAGATCGGCATTAACTTTCATATATAGGAAACTCTGCTCCTTCTAATGTCCTCTTCAGAACAGGGCTTCCTGAAAATTGTTTCCCATGAAACCTAATTAGAAGTTCTTCATTATCACATTGCCACATTCTCTCTGCTTACTTAGCAAGAGCTCTTTCTCACCAACTAGCTGGAACCTCATTATCTATCCCTGACTACCCTTCTTTTCCACTGAGTTAGTGGGCTTCAGGAAGAAAAAACTTCTCACATAAAATACTAAATGGCCCAATCAGGCAACCAGAGAAACAGACAAAATGAGGTGGGAGAGGGACAGTGTGCTAAAGTTCAGTTGCATTTCAACTGAATTGATATCAGAGGAGTTCTTCATTCCCTAGAGAAGGAAGACACTAAATTATTCATCTCCATCCTTGACCCTACCTTGCCACAGAACCTATTGTGTTTGGTTTCTTAGTTTTGCTTTTAATGAAGCATAAAACCTACATGGGCCTCTTCAGCTGCCAAAATCAATCTCTATAAGTATATGTGTAAAAAGGGTGCTCTTACTTCCAGAGAGAAATTGAGTCACACTGTAAAGCTACTTAATTTGCAAGAGATGTTGTGGAGAGACAGTATAACAAGAACAGTGGAATGAATATAAGCAAATAGGTACAATTACTGTAAAAACAATCCATGCTTGTGATGTGAACAGTATTCTCCTCATGTCAAGTGCTGGAGCAAATACGGATGAATTAAACTCTCCTATACTGCTGTGGAAGAGAAAAGTGGCAAAGTCACTCTGGAAAACAATCTAGCAGTTCCTTATAAAGTTAAACATACCTGAGTTTATCATAGGAGCTAGAAATAGCATTCCTACTTAGTTATGTAAGTAAAATACAAACTTATGATCATGCACAAACATGTATATGAAGAGTAATAGCTGCTTTATTCATAGTTGCCAAGAACTGGAAACCACCCAAATGCCTGCAACTGGTGAACAGATACACAAACTATGCTGAATCCATATAATGGAATAGTATGCAGCGATTAAAAACATCAAATCAGTGATGCATGCTACCACATGGATGAAAGCCAATACCTTATACAAAATTTTTTAAAAAGATTCAAAATACGACATACTATTATTTTCTGTTAATGTAACATTCTGGAAAAGCCAAAAGTACAGGTAAGGAAAACACATCAGAGGTTACCAGGGGATAAATGTGGGCAAAGAGTTGGCTATCATGGACCACAGAGAAATTTGGGGGAGAGAGGAGATGTAGAAATATTTTATTTCTTGGTATGGTGGTGGTTAAATGGCATGCATTTGCCCAAACTCCTACAAATGATGTGTTTTACTATATTTGAATTGTACCATAGAAAGAAAAAAATACTGATATTAATAAAAACACTATCTCTATCTTCAAACATTGAAAAAATTCATTTACAGGAAATGTTCCTTTAAAAGGCACTATTACTAATTCCCAAATAGATATCAGACCAACAATATTTCATCTTTTAGAGGACCAGATTTTAATACCATTTAGGAACTCAGGTTAGAAGATGTACTTTTCAGTGCACATCAATGGAGAAAATTCATACAAGCGAGTACACACAGAGTGGCTCATCAGGGTTTGGGCTACAGGTAGTCATCACTGCCAAAACCTCAGGCAGAGATCAGGCCAAGGCAGCAACTGTGATGATTAATACTGAGCAAGCCCCTGGTACATGCCAGGCACGTCTCTAAGAGCTTTACATATCTAACTTAATCTTCTCTAAGTGCTGTGAGGTAGACTTTAGGCACTGTTGTTTTGCAAAAAAAGAAAAAGAGAGAGAGAGGACACAGGCCCAGATAAGGTAGGTAGCTTGGATTATGGTACAAGCAGTGGTACCAGTATCCATTGGGTTGAGCTGTTTGAAGAAAAGGGACTTGCATAGGGCTTTTAAAAAGCAACGAAATGGGAGGACCAAAGAAGGCACATGCAGAAGGACAGGTGGGGCTAAGGTGCAGGGGTAGACTCTCATGTGGCACACAGGAAATATGAGGAAAGCAACTCAGTGGGGCTAGAGGCTTTCTTACGAAAGTTACAGAGAACATCAGCACATTGCAAAAAGAGCAGCAGGGGCAGTGCTGTGGTGTATCAGGTAGAGCCACTGTCTGCAATGCCGGCATCCCATATGTGTGCCAGTTTGAGTCCTGGCTGCTCCACTTCTGATCCAGCTCTCTGCTAGGGCCTGGGAAAGCAGTAGAAAATGTCCCAAGTCCTTGGACCCCTGCACTTGCATGGGAGGCCGGGAAGAAGCTCCTGGCTCCTGGCTTTGGATCAGTGCAGCTCTGGCCATTGTAGCCATCTAGGGAGTGGACCAGCAGATGGAAGACCTTTCTGTCTCTCTCGCGCTCTTGCTCTCACTCTCGCTCTTGCTCACTCTCTCTCTGCTTTTCTGTAATTTTGCCTTTCAAAGAGTAAATAAATCTTTAAAAAAAAAAAAAGAGCAGCTTGTAGACACTGAATGGCAAACTGATGAAATTTTTATTTGCTCTTCCTTGACCACATCCCATTGGAGATTCTTGAAAAAAAGAGCAGTTGCTCTGCACAAAACGGATTTGAAGATGGGAGTGAAATAATCCTTTTAGAAGAGTACAGGGCTGCCACCTTGGCTTTCTAATCACAGGGAAAAAATTATACGACATTTGCTACAGTGGGTTTTCTTATATTCTCTCACTTAATGTCCACTTATAGCCCCTAGAGTAGACATTATTATCCCTATTTTATAGATGAGATGATTGAGGCCCAAAGAGGGTAAAGGATCTGCATTGAAGTATCAATGTGGAGGGAGGCAGATCTGAGACTAAAACCAAAATGCACTTGACACTTCTTTATAAACACATAACTGAAAGCTCTTGGAAATTATGCAGCCCATGGAAATATTCAGAGTAGTCATGACACTTAAGCAATGTTCCTGACATGGAAGAAAGGGTCTTAAGAGGTAATATGACAGAAGACTTGGTAGTACTTGATGACTAGTACAATATGAGAGAAAGAATCAAATGTGTTCAAAGGGACCTGGAAAATTAGGGTCTCAGTGACAGAAACATGAACTGGAATGCCACACAAGCAAACTCTGAGATAACCTGAAACTCATAAACAAACTAAGTATTGAATTTTTTATAGAGAGCTTTTATTTAATAAATATAAATTTCATAAATATAACTTTTGGATTATAGCAGTTGAACTTTTTTAAGAGATTTATTTCTTTTTATTTGAAAGGAACAGTTGGGAGGAGGGTGGGCAGGTAGACAGAGAGAGTTCCTCCATCCACTAGTTTACTCCCAAAATGTCTGCAACAACTAAAGCTGACCCAAGCTGAAGCCAGGAGCCTAGAACTCTATCCTGGTATTCCACATGGGAACAGGCGCTCAAGTATGTAGGCCATCCAGATCTGCTGCCTTCCCAGACACATTACCAGGAAGCTGGATCAGAAGTAGAGCAACCAGGACTTGAACCAGCAACTACATGGAACACCAGTGTCACAGGGGGCAGACTAACCCACTATGACACAATGCCAGCCCCTAAATATGAATATTTATGGACTTGACACAGGTGAAAAGACCTCACTTGTTCATCCATCTCCTTCTCCTTGCCCTCCCTAGTACTTCTATAACTATAAACAAGAAGGCAAAGAAAAAGCAAGCATCTACTTTAGACAAGTAAACTTGAGCACCATCAGACAAGCATGTGGAAGGAAAACCTGTGCAAGACCAAGTCTGCTACCTAGTTCTCAGATCCCCAATCCTGAACTGAAGAGGGCTGGCTTTCATGATTTCATGGGAGTCCCAAGTATTCCCCAATTCAAAGAATTTGAGTGTACTGTTAATATTCTTAATATAGAAAGAGCCTAGGAAGTCCTTCAAATACTGGAGAAAAGAAAAATGCTCACAAATGATAAAATGCCCCCTTTAATTATCCTTTAACTTCAGCAAGTGATTTGTTAAACAGCAATTTATTGAGCTATTTACTGTGGAGCAGGCACAGTACTTGCGTTAGAAATACAAAAATACCATTTCCCATGTTGGATCATTCCCTCCTTTTTAATTCTATAAATTATTATTAGCAGACACTGGCCTTATTTATGTGATCCCTTTAACACTTAATCCTATCTTTATGATCAGTTTTGAACTTAAACAAATAACTTTAACTAGTAAGGTGGCATTGGTACCTATCTGTGGGGAGCAACTCGGACTAGACTGTTACTGGAATTAAGACTTATTCTATGCATCTGCTCTCCTCCAATATGGTGCTGAGAAGGGAGAAACAGCTTCTACACAGCTGCCTCCAGTTCAACCAATAAACTGTAGGACTTACTCCTGATTGGAGGAGAGCAGCGTACTCGGCGTGTGGGTAGCAGAGTTGGGATTGGTGGAAGAGGACTATAAAGGAGGAGAGAGACAACATGCACCAGGAACATCTAAGAGGAACATCTATCTGAAGGAACACCTGTGCAGCCCCCGAGAGAGCCGGCCGGCGGTGTGCCTCTCCCCCGCGGAAGTGGGGAAAGTGGCCAGGGGGAACCGCCCTTCCACGGAGGTGGAAGGGGTGGTAGCCAACCTGGGAAGAACCAGCAGCAAACCCCGGGAGGGCCGAGCAGACAAAAGAACAGCACAGGGTCCTGTGTCGTTCCTCCACGAAGACGGGGAGCGACACCTATCAACTTAATAGGATTTGGATTCCCATGGCAAGTTTTTAGCTTTATGTGCTGTACTATGAGAATTAATGGTAAAATCAATCTTCAAACAGTACTTTATACTTTGTGTGTGTGGGTGCAAACTTGAAATCTTTACTCAGTATAGTGTTGATCTTTTATATATAAAGTTAATTAAAAATGAATCTTAATGAAGAATGGGATGGGAGAGGGAGTAGGAGATGGGATGGTTTGTGGGTGGGAGGGTGATTATGGGGGGAAGAAGCACTGTAATCCAAAAGTTGTAATTTTGAAATTATATTTATTAAATAAAATTTTCTATTAAAAAAGAGAAATACAAAAATACCATTCACATTATTACAGAACACACAACTTATTTGTCGAAAAGGATAACAAAAATTCTTTGATAAACAGATATTTAAGTTTTGTGGAATTCTATTCTTGTACAGAATAGACATCTGATTTTATTCTCAGTGTTCCTACATTTTCCTGAGAATATTGGCCCTTCCTTGCCAATCACTGAGCCCAACAAGGAGACTAACACTGACCCCATCCTAGGAGATGCAAGACTCCTCCACTAGAATTTTTCTTAAGGGACCCGTAGGCTGGCCACAAGGTTTTGTAGAACTGGGCTGCAGTCTGAGACTCTTTCTCAATCCTATCTGCCTTCTCTTTTTCCTTCCTGCTGGTCAGACCTGTGTCATGTTCTGAAGGTTCTCTCCACTTTCTCTAGCTTCCTGATCTTTTCTCTTCTTGGGCATTTCTCCCAGTAAACTTAGAAATTCAATCCTGTCATGTTGTCTGCCTCTAGTGGAATTCAAACAAACACAATATGCACAAGCAACAAACATTTTCAAACTCACCCCCTACAGTAAACTCTCCCTGATTAGTGCAATCAAAAGTGCTGCTTTTAAAAACATTATGGACTCCATGCTCAGCAACTTGCTAATTTCTTGCTTTAGAAGTATTTTTGAAGTAGTTTCAATAATATATACTTTGTCTTTGGTACTGTGCAATGAATACATTTTTAAGTCTATAAAGAAACAAATTGCCTTATTCATTAAGTTATTTTTTTAAAATAAAAAGATTTATTTATTTGAAAGAGTTACAGAGAGGCAGAGAGAGAGTCTTCCATCCTCTAGCTCACTCCAATCTAAGCCAGGAACTTCTTCTGGGTCTCCCACGCAGGTGCAGGGGCCCAAGTGTTTACTACTTTCTTAGGCCACAGCAGAGAGCTGGATCAGAAGTGGAGCATCCAGGACTTGAACCAGTGCTACACCACAGTTCCAACCTCATTCATTAAGTTCTGATCCAAAGATTTGAGGGGCTCTGCAGTTTAAGTGACTGTGGACTGAGACCTCCCACTCCCTAACACTGATTATTCCCCTTTCTAAGCTGTATGACCTCAGACAAGCCAATTAAGCCCTCTGAACCTGTTTCCTCTGTAATACAGAGATAATAATATCCTCCTTGTTAACTTCAAAGGCCTGTTTTAAGGATCAGCTGAATTAATTATGTGAAAGTGCCTTGCAAACTGGAGCACTATACCAAACTAAGATAACTGTTGCATTCTAAATAGTAAATGTGATTGACAAACTTTATTCACATTTCTTGATATAACCGGAGTTGCATGTCAAAATACATACATTTTAGTAGCAAGGCGAGAAAAGTCAGAAACTATAGCAAAAATTGCACATCAAACTATAGAAGCCAATCTCAAAATATTTAAAGAGGTTACAAAATTATAAACCAAAAGGTCCAGTGAAATGACCTAACCTCCTTCCAGTGAAAGTAAGTATAAGATGCTGGCTTAAGTGTAAAAATATAGGGAAATAAAAACTCAAGTTTAAGGTGATTTCCAAACCACAATGATTTGAATGAATCTTAGAACCAAACATAATCCTTCCAACCTGCTTGATTTTAGGTAGTAATAATAAATCTCACCACACCAGTAACTTGAGGTTTTCCTTGGTTTGGTTATAAATCACTTTTCATAGTAATAAGAGAAGAAAAATATTCTCAAGTGTCTATGGGTATGTGTGAATATATGTCTGCCTTTTCCCCCAATATTGTGGTTGAATTCAGGTGTTTCTGTGTGATGCTGGCATAATAAAGGAAACAGCACAAGCCTATAGGGGTATGGGTTAATCTTTGATGTAAATATAAACCATTACAAACTTTCTAAAACTAAAACATATGAGAAATTTCTGTGCAATGTTTTTAATCCTGAAACCAGTAGTTTCCAATTAAATTACAAGCCCTCAATCAAAAACTGTCAGAGAAGTTCCCTCTTCCTGGTTAATTGCAAAATAAACAGATACCCTCAAGGAGACACGAAGGCAATGCTGGGGAGGTGCTTGGGACTGTGTTAGTGACCATTTCCTTCTCCCATTATTTGCTTTGGGTTTCTTATTTCATTACCTACATTAACTCTGTCTACATAAGAAGCCTGCGAGGCATGTACCAATACTTATCCATTAAATAGAGATGTCTTCCAAGGTAGCTGGATATGAGAAGTAACAATTAACTTCTTTTTATTTATGTCTTTAATACTCCCCCATTAGGCAATACTTTAAACCCCCAAAACCAAGGTAGGCTGCCTCACAATCTGGATGGAGGGAACTCTGCATCAAAGTAAAACTGAACCTCTTGCTCCAACCACATCATTTATGACATTAATATTTACATTTGTGTTAAGAGAAAATTAGGAAGAAAAAGAATCATCCCACTTCATAGAGGCAGCATAAAGTTACTTTGGCAGGATGGCATTAGTAAAAGGCTACCTGAAGGGATGTGACCATTATTCCTTAGCTGTTTCTACTTAAAGCAGGTCATTCCTTGCAAGCTCCCCTCAAACACACTGTATCTAAACACCAGCAGACTCATCACAAACACCAATGGCACGTAATACAAAATGGCCGGTGCCACGGCTCAATAGGCTAATCCTCCACCTAGCAGCGCCGGCACACCGGGTTCTAGTCCCGGTCGGGGCGCCGGATTCTGTCCCGGTTGCCCCTCTTCCAGGCCAGCCCTCTGCTATGACCCGGGAGTGCAGTGGAGGATGGCCCAAGTGCTTAGACCCTGCACCTGCATGGGAGACCAGGAGAAGCACCTGGCTCCTGACTTCGGATCAGCGCGGTGCGCCGGCCGCAGCGCGCCAGCCATGGTGGCCATTGGAGGGTGAACCAATGGCAAAAAGGAAGACCTTTCTCTCTGTCTCTCTCTCTCTCTCACTGTCCACTCTGCCTGTCAAAAAAAAAAGAAAAAGAAAAAAAAATGAAGAACAAAGGAATGGAGGGAGCATGGGAGTTTCTACTCCTAGAACGTCCTGGAGCAAGAACAAATAGAGGTCTGAGGGTGATTAGAGGTCACATTTCTTCATTCCAAGTGCCTTCTTCAAGGGAAAACCAGCTTTCATCAGCTTTTCCAGGCCTACATGTCCCAGATCACACCCATGTGCCTATCCAAACAAAGATTCTAAATAAATACAGACAAATGCATTCTTAGTGGGGTTGCACTGTCAAATTAAACACTATGAACTTGCTTATGTGCATGCAAATAAAATGTCATGCTCATCAGGGGAGCATACTTTGGCATCAAGTAGTATATGGTAAATGGCACATAATCTGATTGAAGGAAAACATCTCTGCCTGAGGAGAGTCAATTTGGCTGGATTTGCTTATGATGGCATCAACTGTGTCATAGATACCATGGGCAGAGACAATCTTACCCATTCACATGCTATGGCACACAGTCACTTCTTTAGATCAGTGTTAGCCCTACCTGCTTTTTCATTCATTCATTCATTCATTCATTCATCAAATACATTCAGAGCACCTACTATGAAGCAGGCACTAATTTAGGTACAAGGTCAACACTCCTATTTTCCAAGTATTGAAATTCTGATCAAAAGTTTATAATTTATACAAAGACGCAACTCAAACCAAAAGACAACTAATAGGTGCTCAAGAGATGCTAGCTGAATAAGAACTTGAATCATTCGTAACCATAAGTTACAGTATACAGAGCTTAGATTAATTCCTGGTGTATAAGTGTAAAATAAATACTTACTTATAGAACAAGTGAAATAATAAATTCTATGATGGCATACAAGAAAAGTTAAGTAACCTAGGCAATGGTTTCCCTATGAAAATAACATTTAAGCTAAGCATACAAAATGTGAAAGAAAAATTAGACAGGAAGAGTTAACTATAATTGGCTAGTTTGACCACATAATACATCATGTGAGTTGAAGTATTAACTTCAGAACATTGCTGCACTTACTTGATGCTGTCTGATCTATATAACAGCCCAATGCTCTGAATCATGACCACATAGCTAGTTTCCGTGAAGCCAGAATCCAGGACTGCACATTCAGGAAAAGGTGATAATCAATGACCTGGGACACCTCCCTGACACTGACAGCTCATTTATTAATGCTGAAATAAAGGGTACCTTACAGGAAACAGAATTATCAATTTTTTAAAGATTTATTTATTTATTTGAAAGAGTTATACAGAGAGAGGAGAGGAAGAGAGAGAGAGAGAGAGAGAGAGAGAGAGGTCTTCCATTCGATGGTTCACTCCCCAATTGGCCGCAACAACCGGAGCTGCACCAATCCGAAGCCAGGAGCTTCTTCCGGTCTCCAACGTGGGTGCAGTGGCCCAAGGACTTGGGCCATCTTCTACTGCTTTCCCAGGCCATAACAGAGAGCTGGATCGAAAGTGGAGCAGCCAGGTCTCGAACCAGCACCCATATGGGATACAGGCGCTTCAGGCCAGGGCGTCAACCCACTGCACCACAGCACTGGCCCCCCAAATTATCAGTTTTCACACAAAGAAGCCAACACGTTTTCCAAACAGGAAGAAAGCAGAAGACATGGACAAGGAAGTTAAAGGAGATGCTTATCTTAAACACTCTAGAAGCATCATAAAAAATAGAGATGTCAATATCAAACCAAAATATTTGACAACATAAAACCATTTTACAGCACTTAAAAGAATCCTAGCATAATCTCCTGTTAAGAAAAGAGCTTTCAAGGTGGCATGTACAAATGCCATCTCACTAGTCCAAGCAATCAATTTCAGTTCACAATTGATCATAATGATAGGACTAAGAGTCAAAGGGATCACATAAACAAAAATAGTGCCTGCTAATACTAACTGATAGAATTAAAAAGGAAGAGAATGTTCCAACATGGGAAGCAGAATACACAGCAGTCTCATAGAATGGCAGACCTAAACAACACTCTGGCCTCAGAATCAGCCCTTAAGGCATTTAGATCTGCCTAAAAAGCCCATGAAAGTATTTTAGGCATGGAAAGCCAAGACACTCTGGCAAAAGAAAGAAAGGAAGGAAGGAAGGAAGGAAGGAAGGAAGGAAGGAAGGAAGGAAGGAAGGAAGGAAGGAAGGAAGGAAGGAAGGAAGGAAGGAAGGAAAGAAAGACAGAAAGACCTAAATGAAAGATCTCTGCGAGTGAGATCCCAGTGGAAAGAACAGGGCCATCAAAGAAGGAGGTACCTTTCTCTGAAGGGAGGAGGGAACTTCCACTTTGACTATGACCTTGTCTAAATAAGATCTGAGTTGGTGAACTCAAAAGATCTCCATAGCCTTGGCAACTCATGACAAGAGCCTAGGGTGATTACTGACGCCATAAACAAAAGTGTCAAATTGTTAAGTCAACAACAGGAGTCACTGTGCACTTACTCCTTATGTAGGATCTGTGTCATTAATGTGTTGTACAATGTGAATTAATGTTATAACTAGTACTTAAACAATATTTTACACTTGGTGTGTCTGTGTGGGTGCAAACTGTTGAAATCTTTACTTAATATATACTAAATTGATCTTCTGTATATAAAGATAATTGAAAATGAATCTTGATGTGAATGGAATGGGAGAGGGAGCAGGAAATGGGAGAGTTGCGGGTAGGAGGGAAGTTATGGGGAGGGGGGAGCCATTGTAATCCATAAACTGTACTTTGGAAATTTATATTTATTAAATAAAAGTGAAAAAAAAGTTAAAGAAAAGAGCTTTCGTGAAAAAATAAATGTTCAGATTTGCAAAGGGGATGTTTGGCTTGGAATAGACACAAGGCTATAGAAGTGGGTATTTCTTTGGACTACTTAGGATGAATATTATCAGAGAAGGATGTGCAGTATATAGTCAGGGAAGGATTTCCAGAGCAAGTGACATTTAGGCTATGATATGACTACTATATTTTCTGATAATATGTGTCTAACTACGCAGAGAATCCTTATACTATGATGGTTGCATGGTTCAGCAGTTTGAATTCTGAAGAGAAGTATCTGGTCTGATGTAAAAAAAATAGATAAATAAATTTAAGAGGATCCAAACGAAAACAAACTGCAATTCTTGTTAAGAGAATTTCCTTTACAAACACCAGGAAGGTGAGTATTAATCACTCCACAAAATGAAAGTTGCTGGGGTTTTTGTTGTTTTTTAGCAATTCTCACTAATTTTCTCACCTATGTGACATACTGACATGTTAAAACAACTCCTGGGTCATGTGATTATCCATCCTTCTGTAACATCATTTCTTCAAAACAACTCAATTTTTGACAGATTTAATGATGAAATGGGAATTCAGTCTATATTAACAAAAACCCAATAATCTTCCCTTGATTCAAATGAAACAGTACTCACTTAAGCATATATTTCTGGACTTCCTTGCTAGACAATTTGAAGTAAATGTTGGTCTTCAGACATTGGGTCATTACCCAAATTAATGAGTAATTGTTTCTTTTAGTGCCATCCCCATCATGAGCATTCCACACTGCTAGAGCCAACACCAAACCAAATGAAATGAATAAACACAAGACAAAAATTAAAATCCACTCATTGTTAACAAGTAGAATGTTTCCTAGTTTCTATTATAATAAAACAGGCAAAAATTGCAGGAAAATAATCTGGTACCTTAGTTTTCTGCCTTAGAGTTTATCAACAATTTCTCCATCATTGTCTTGTTCAACTTTCCAAAAAAACACCTGAAGAAGCTAAGAGTTAAAAGAAAAACAATAATAATAGTCATTAATTTCTACTCTCAGGAATATATTTTCCCTGTATTCCTCCTACTAACTACAATAAAAATTAAACTACCAGCATTACATTTAAAACAAACATAAAATGTCTCTAAAAGACCAAAATACTAAAGCCATCAGCTAGGGAGCTTGAAACACAAGAAAGGACACAGTAGTGAGTTCTCTGGGTATTTGATTAGCCTCATGGATCCCAAACTTATAGCTGAAGAAGCCACCAACTCAGAAACACAGAGAACTCAGACCAAAGATAAAAACATCAAAACGCTGCTCTCTGTCATCAAAAGACCAGGAAAGGAACATCCCAGCAAGACAAATAACTTTTAGACAACAACTACTATACTGTGGCAAAACAGTACACAAATAAATAAATCCTAAGTAACCGACCTCCACATGTGACAGCAAAGAGCAAGCAGGAAGACTAGATTTGTACACTTATCTGGATGTAATAGGTACCCCCATTCTTCAACAAACTCAGAGCAACCACTAACAATGTTGTCTAAGATACCCACCAAAAAATACTGATAAATCAAAATGGCATCCTAAAAGATGTGCAAAATAACCCTCAGTAAGGCAGGAAAAATAACACAGAAATTAAAAACATAGGAAAAGGAAAAACACATAAAATTGTATTAATAACTATCAAATATAATGGCATAATTATACCAATTGAAAAGAGATTCATAGGGTACATTGAAAAACATGACCCAAATATAAGCTGTCTATGAGAAACTCCAAGTATAGTCATACAGGCAAACTGAAAGCAAAATAATTGAAAACAATGTACCAAATAATGAGGACATAAAACATAGTTAAAGAAGAATTCAGAGATCAAGATGTAGAAAGAGAGAAAAGACGTGCTGATTTCGGCCATAGGACATTATCAGAAGAATGGGGGAAGAACCTCATTCTCAGGAAAAGTTGGAGAGACATTTGCAGTGGGTAATCTACAGAAAAGAGAGATACCATGAAGCAATAGGGACAGTATAACCATGCAGCAGCAAGTGGGATACTGCCGGCAACTCTCACAGCAGGTGAACATAAATTCAAAAATCCTCAACAAAATATTAGCTAATTGAATCAAAACTATAACACATCAAAAAGATCATTCAACTAAGTGCAATTTATCCCTGGTATGCAAGGATGATTCAACATATACAAATCAACAAACATGATATATCATATTAACAAAGAATAAAAACCATATGATTATCTCAACAGATGCCGAGAAAACTCTGGATAAAATGCAATATCCTTTCATGATTAAAAAAAAAAAAAGAAAACTCAAGTGAATTGAGTAGAGAAGGAACATTTGTGAACATAATCAAGGTAATATATGACAAACCCATAGCCAGCACCATATTGTATGGAGAAAAGCTGGAATCATTACAATAATCCAGACAAAGATGTCCACTTTCACCATTGCTATTCAATATACTTCTGGAAGTTTTAGCCAGAGATAATAGATAAGAAAAATAAATCAAAGGGATAACAGGAAAAGTAGGAGTCAAATTATCTCTGTTTGCAGATAATATGATCTTCTATGTAGGGGAACCAAAAGACTCCACTACTTATTGAACCTCACCAGAGAGTTTGTTAAAGTTGTAAAATATAAAATCAAAACACAAAAATCATTGTATACACAAAATATGCCATGGCTGGGAAAGAATTTGTAACATCCGCACCATTCAAAATAGCTACAAAAAATTTAAATACCTTGGAATAAATTTAACCAAGGATGTGAAAAATCTCTAAAGTAAAAATTACAAAACGTTAAGTAAAGAAATAGAAGGACACACAAACAATGGAAAAGTCTTTCAAGCTCCTGGATTGGAAGAATTAATAACATCAAAATGTACAAATTATCCAAAGTAATTTATAGAAACAATGCAATCCCAATCAAAATATCAAAGACATTCATCTCATATCTATAAAAAAATGACCCTGAAATTCATAGGAAACCACAAGAAACCCCAAATAGCTAAAGCAATCTTAAACAACAAAATAAGGCTGGAGGCATCACAATCCAAGATTTCAAGATATACTATAGGGCAGTTATGGTCAAAAAACTCAGGTCTGGGCATAAAATTAGACATGTAGACCAATGGAACAGATTAGAGACCTACCCCAGAAATTAATCTACACATCTACAACCAACTAGTCTTTGAAATGAACTAAAACCACTCCCTGGAGAAAAGATAGTCTCTTCAACAAATGGTGTTGGGAGAATCGGTTATTCTCATGCAGAAGTATTAAACAAGACCCCTACCTTATACCCTATACAAATACCAACTCATAATGGATTAAGGATTTAAACCTAAGACCTGAAACCCTCAGATACTACAGGAAAACACAGAGGAAACACTGTAAGACTTGACATAGGCAAAAACTTCTTGGAAAGACAAAGACTTCACATAGGCAAAGAGTTCTTAGATAAGAAGCACAGACAAGAAAAGAAAAAAAAAGACAAATGGGATTTCCTCAAGCTAAGGAAACACTCAACAAAGTGAAGGAGCAACCTACAGGGTGGGAAAAATATTTGCAAACTATACATCTGATAAAGGATTAATATTTAGGATTAATATTTAGGATATAGAAGGAGCTTAAGAAACTCAACAACAACAAATGAAGCAATCCAGTTAAGAAATGGACTAAGAAGATGAACAGGCATTTTTCAAAGGATGAAATGCAAAGGGCCAACAGACACATGAAAAAATACTCAAGATCACTAGCTATCAGGGAAACACAAGTAAAAACCACAATGAGGTTTCATTTCACCGCAGTTAGAATGACTATCATCCAAAAATCAAAAAGCAATAAATGCTGGTGAGGATGTGGGGGAAAAGGTATCCTAATACAGTTTGGGGGGAATATACTCTAGTACAATCATTATGGAAGAGAGTATGTAGATTCCTCAGAAATTTAAAACTATTTAGAACTACCATATACTAAGCCATTCCACTCCTGGGAATTTACCCAAAGAAATTAAATCAGCATATGAAGGAGTTACCTGTACCCCCATGTTTATAGCAATTCAACTCACAATAGCTAAGATATTGAATCAACACAGATAACCATCAACTGATGACTGTATATGGTGCATATACATTATATATAGACACATATCATATATATAAATATATATGCATGACAGAATATACATGTATATATAGAATATATATAAAGAATATACACATGTGTGTGTATATATATATATACATATATACATGATAGAATATTACCAAGCCACAAAAAATGAAATCCTGGCTTATACAACAAAATGGATGCAACTGGAGACCATTATGTTAAATGAAAGAAACCAGACCCACAAAGAAAAATATCATATGTTTTCCCTGATTTGTGGTAACTAATATACAGAGTACAAAAAATTAATGTACATAAGCAAAATTGACATTTTGAGATTTGATTATTGTTTATAGGCCTTGTCTATACTCTTGAGGAAAAGCGAGTTTTTACTTATTACTTGTTGAATTCTTTATATAATGGAGGGTTAAGCTTTTGATAATAAAGTAAATTGAAAGTCTGTCATTGTAAAAATTAAAATAAGAAAGGAAGGAAGATGAAGAGTAGGAGTGAGGCAGGGAGGTAGGAAGGTGGGTTGGAAATATAATTATGCTCTTTAAACCATATATATGAAATACGTGAAATTTGCTTCCTTTATGTAAATAAAAAATATTTAAAAAACAAGACTTCAAAGCAAAAAAATTATCAAAAAAAAACATCATATAATAACAGAAAGGTTAAACTACTATGAAGATATAGCAATCTAAACAGTTAGATGCAAAACACCAGAGCTACACATACATACATACTTACATACAATAATGGGGCAGACCTTACACCACAGCAGTTTCAACCACATTTCAGGTGCTGATATCCCATATCTGAGTTCCAGTTCAAGTCCAAGCTGCTTCATTTCTGCCCCAGTTTTCCATGAATATACATCTTGGGAGGCAATACTGAGTCCCTGCCACTCATGTAGGAGAACCAAATGGAGTTGCAGCTCCTCGCTTTGGTCTGTCCTAGCCTTCTCTTTTAGAGGCATTTGGAAGTTAACCAGCAGATACAAGATATGTATCTTTCTCTCTTCTCCCTCTGTTTTTTGCTCTGAGAGAGAGAGACAGAAAGAGAATTGAAGGAAAAGTAGACAAAGCAACGGTTATAAATGAAGATTTCAAAACCCTTTTCTCAGCAAATGATAGAGCCAAAGAAAAAAATCACCAACAATATTGAGGAACTCAACTCCAGCATCACCCAAGAGAATCTAATCAGTATACTTAGAATATTCCACCCAATAGAGCAGAATGCATAGTCTTCTCAAGTGTCTATGAATAATATATCAAGAGAGAGCATACCTGTGTCAGAGTTTGTGAACTCAAGAGGCTTCCATAGCCTTGGCAGCTCATGACAAGAGCCTCAAGGGATTATTGACGTCATAAATAAGAGTGTCAATTGTTAAATCAACAACGGGAGTCACTGTATATTTCTCTCCATGTAGGATCTCTGTCCTTAAAGTGTTGTACTATGCAAATTAACGATAAAACTACTACTCAAACAAATAAATAAATCCTTTAAAATATAACAAGATAGCATGGGAATACTGCAAAGAATTCTAAACATATAAATTATATGCTTTACACAAAATGGACTTATTCATTAAAAAATAACAATTACCCAATATCACCCAACAAGAAACAAATAATTTAAACAGCCTCAAGAAAATTGAAGGCATAAATTAAAACCTCCAGAAAAATATTATTCAACACCAGATAGTTTCACTAGAATATTCTACGGAATATAACAAATAAAAAAAGACCATAAAGCCAACACAATCTCTTCCACACAACAGAAAAGGAGGGAATACTTACCAATCCATTTTATGAAGCTACTATTTCCCCAATACCCAGACTATTAAAGGCTGTAGAAATATTTCTAAGGAATATAAATGGCAAACAAATTCTTAACAGATGTGGCCACTTGACTTAGTGAGTAAGATGTCTGTTAATGCCTGTGTTCAATATCCAAGTGCCTGGGTTGCATACGCGACTTTGCCTCTGATTCCAGCTTCCTACAAATGCGGACCCTGAGAAGAAGCAACAAGGTTCAGTGACTGAGTTCTTTTCACCCATATAGAAGATCTGGATTGAGTTCTCAGCTCCTGGCTTCAGCCACCTAGACTGGGATCTTTCCAAGTACTTGAGAAGTGGACCACCAGATGGGGACACTCTTTTTTCTTTCAAATAAATTTTAAAAATTAGTTCTTAACAAAATATGAGCAAACAGAATTCAGTAACATATAAAAACAATTATATTCTAGAACCAATAGAGTAATGCAATGGATACTCATTTGAAAATCAATATCATCCACCAAATACAAAAAATTATGACTGTATCAATTATGCAGAAAAGACAATTGACAAAATTGAATGCATTCCGATAAATATCCCAGAAAATAAGAGTAGGAGAATTTTCTCAGTTTGATAGATCTACAAAATGCTGACAAATAACATCATACCTAACAGCAATGTTCTTAACTCTTTCTCCCTAAGATAAAGAAAAGGCAAGAATATCTGCTGTCATTGCTCTTTTTTAACAAAGTGCTGGGAGTTCCAACCAATGCAGACAAGTAATAAAATGTAAATTGATTAGTAGAAAGGAAATAATACTGACTTTATTTTCAGATAACATAATTGTCTACATAGAAAACTCCAAAGAATCTATTTTTTAATTCCTATAATTAGTTATTTCCATAATGTGGCAAGATAAAAGATAAACACACAAAATTGAATTTTTTTCTATTCATTACAAATGGACACATAGAAACCAAAATTTAAAACACAATTAAATTTATAGTTGCTTAAAAATGAAATACTTAGCTGTAAATCTACTAAAACATGTACAGGATTTGCATGCTGCAAACTATAAATTGGCAGTGAACTGAAATGGGGGAGAATGAAGTAAATGGAGATAAAAATCATGCTCATTATGAATGACTCCACATAATACAGACGTATTTCTCCCCCAAAGGATTCACGCATTTCCTACTGATACCACAGAAATATATTTTGTAGATACAGAGATTATTCCATGTGACTTATGTGTAAATCCAAAGGAACTAAAATTGTTAAAATTATAAGTAGTATAAATCAGTCTACTCAGTTTGAAGAACTATGTCAAGTAATCAAGATTCTGTGGTATAGGTAGATGAATAGACACATAAATCACTAAAATAGAATACAGAACCCAGAAACAGACTTACACAAACAAATCCAACTAATTTTTGGCAAATGTGCAAAAACAATTCAATAGAGGAAACACCGTCTTTTCAAAAACGGTGCTGAGACAAGTGGAATACATGGACCAAAAAGAAAACAGTGTGAAACTAAGACCCATATCTTATAGTCTGGCAACATATTACCTTTGAGAGAAGAGAACTAAGGAGAAAGACACAGAAGATCCACCTGCATTACTTCTTATAACATTTGAGTTTACAATGATCCCAACATTAAAAACCACATTTGACAAATGGTGCTTATATTTCTTAACTGGAGGAAATGGATGGGTAAAAAAACATTTATAACCTAGTAAAATAATATACAATAATTGGCATAGGAACAAAATTATTTTAGAAAAGCAGGGTCATCAGGGAGTCAACAAAGCCCATTCACAAGAGTGGGAAGTTGGGCTGAGTCGTCTTGAAAGGTATGAGCAGTGTACCAGCTTTCCTTTCATCCTCTCAATCTTATGAGATAGATGGTATTATGTTTACTTTAGGGGCTCAGCAATGTTAAACCAATAGACCAAAGTAACTGTTTCTAGTAGCAATATCATTTTCTTTACATTTTAACCATAATGTTAAATTATCAAAATACTACATAACATAAGGAAAATACCAGAGAAGTGGTAAGTTACAGGGAAAAATATTATTCTAAAAGAAAACCATTCATTTATTTCAGCATTGGGTAAGCATTAGCAAATTCCTGATATATGTTAGGCACACTCAAGTATGTGTTAAAGGTAAGACAAAAATCATAAAACTCAGCAAGGGAAAGAATCATTCAGTACCGACTATGCTTTAGAGTTGATTATTCTTGGTAATATCTGTTAGTGCAAGCAATGGTTATGAGGAGTGAAAAAGAGCCAAAAATTCAGGATCTTGTGCAGAGAGGAAAAGCACATGTGTAGTTTATGAAAGTACCTTCCAGTAATTTAGAGCCTCCTCACAGGAGAGTTATAACTCCTCTCCCAAAATATGAAACACTCTGGAAGTCACTTTACATACCTCATAATAATTTTATTTCTGTCAGAAAGGATTTCCCAATCTTGGCCACGTTAACATGTTGAGCCAGATAAGTAACAGCTCTGTGCATTCCAGGTTTTTTAGCAGCATCCCTGGCTTCTACCTACTACCTGTATCAACCCCTATGCAGTTGGTACAATCAAAACATCTCCAGGACTGTGAAATGTAGTCTTGGATAGTACAATAGTAGGCCCAGTTGAGGACTACCACTTTGGTAGTGTTGTTTCACTCTGCAAATAAGCACTGATGTTTAAAGAAGTTGAATAGACTGCCAAAATTCATACATCTATTAATTGATGGATCCAGGTATAGAATATAGATCTTAATTCTGAAGGCCAAGTTCTCTCCACTACATGCGGCTTCTTACAATGGGTTCACACCCTGGGGAGAAAGGACCATCAAACAATACAAAATAATGAGGCTGTATTGCTAACTAAGAAGTAACCAGAAGGTTGCAGAGCCAAATAGATGGTCTGCCTGGGATGGACAAGGAGAGTGAGTTTTGTAAACTCACAGACTATATCACCACAAACACAGGAGCTCAAAACAAAACATGTATTATCTTGCAGAGTTCTTAGGTCAAGAGACTGGGTATAGGGTAGCCAGGTCCTCAGACTGTCACCATGGTGAAATCAAGATGTGCCTCAGGGTTATCATTTTATCCGAGATTCAGGATCCTTTTCAAATTCACTAGCTTCCCTCAAGTCTTTGCCATGTGGCTCCCTCATTTCAAACTGTAATAGCCAACTTCTTCCAAACCAGCAGAAGAGCTTCTGTTTGCTACTTCTTGTCTTGGCATAGACCACCTGCTTAGGTCATACTCACCTGGGAAACTCCCCCTCTGAACAACCCAGTGAACTGATTAGTTGAACTGATAAGCCTGCAGATTGTTTTCACCATATAACATAACTACAGGAAATAAAACCCTTCATATTTGCGAGTCCCACGACATGCAAGGGGAACACATTTTACAAGGGCATAAGTCAAAGTGGCTCATGTTAGAATTTAGCCTACAGCAGTCTTATCTATGGCACGACCTACACCCTGACACCATCCAAGGCTCTAGCCCCCACCGCCATTGCTGGAAGCCAGGTGGCCATGTGGTGGTCACATGGCCCAACCACTGGTGTCAAGCTCCACCCCCATCCAAATGGGATTCACTGCTCCTGCTTCCCTGCAGTCCCAACGCCGCCCCCCCCCCGCAAAGTTTTAAAAGGATCTGTTCCCGAACACGTGGCTCTCTCTCTCTTCCTCTCCGTCTGCTGACCTTTGTCTCTGTCTCTCTCTTAAGCTCTCCTTTTCCCTCTTTTCCTTCTTCACCCCTTTGCTTCAGTCTGTCGGGTTTCCCCTAATAAACTCTTTCCCTTAAAAAAAAAAAGAATTTAGCCTACAGCAGTAAGTACTACATAATACATAAACTTGCTCTCTTTCTAGATTTCTGAACAGCCATTATAGTGCCTGACTCCCACCTGCCCTCACCATCACACACCTGGTTGCACTCCCAGCCCCCTTATGTGATCTCTCCATCTTGCTTGTTTTCTTTACACACAACGTTGCCTTATGGATCCAGGAAAAACCTGGTACATACTTGAATCTTCCTTTTAAATCTTAACTTTCCTGGGGCCGGCACCATGGCGCAGTAGGTTAATCCTCCGCTTGTGGTGCCGGCATCCCATATGGATACCAGTTCTAGTCCCAGTTGCTCCTCTTCCAATCTAGCTCTCTGCTGTGGCCTGGGAAAGCAGTAGAAGATGGCCCAAGTGCTTGGGCCCCTGCACCCACATGGGAGACCAGGAAGAGCCTCCTGGCTCCTGGCTTCAGATCGGCACAGCTCCAACCGTTGCGGCCATTCAGGGAGTGAACCAACGGAAGGAAAACCTTTCTCTCTGTCTCTCCCTCTCACTGTCTGTAACTCTACCTCTCAAATAAATAAATAAATAAATAAATCTTTAAAAAAAAAACCTTAACTTTCTTTTATGTTTGCCCTCTAACCCTTAGGCACTTGACATTTTCTGTCTATTGTGAGCCTTTGTGTTTAAAGAAATTGTCATCATGTTAGACAATTTTACATGAATCCTGTTAACTCACATGTGGTTTTACATAATGACAATCTAATGAAGTATGGCTTATTCCCATTTTTAATAGGAAAATTTAGGGTAATGTAATTAAGCAGTTTTCTCAATGTCCCACAGCTTTGCTCAAAGCAGTGACAGAGTTTTAATCCACATGGCTCCAAATATGTGTTTCTTTCAGTATCCATTTGCTTCAACTTTATGGAGGCAATGGGTGAGTAGTGGGTGAAGAATTTAAAATAATTTTTTCTGTCACAAAACAGCACCTCTGTCCTTCAGAATTTCCCATCTAAATTGTTACAACATCTAATTAAATCCCAATTTAACTTTTTTTAATTGGTATTTTCATCCAAATATCATGTTCCCAATCTTCCAAGATCTTTGAGTAAGGACAAGAAACATCTTCTTTTGTACTCCCTGTGGCACTTACCCAGCCTTGCATAACTGACAGCATTCAAAAATACTAGTATAGATGACAAATGAATTCCATTATCAGTCACCTGAGTACCACAATATGGAAAAGACCTATAAGCTGGGGAGAGGAAAGAGATGCATGCATAAAATACCCTCCTTACTGTGCTTCCATTCCCAGCACTTCTTTCCACTTGCTGATTCATTCCAAGAAGCTACCCTCAGTTCTGCTCCACTTCCAGTCCCTGCAGATCAGATATGGAGCTTCAAACTTTGATGATGTCTTTCAACACTATTTCATTATAGATTCTTTTAAAATTAGGCTTCTGGTGGCATTTCCATATAGGAATATCTCCTATGCCCAACATAGGAGATTCAAATGTTTAGATAAGTTTCCATCAAAGTATAGGATTTAGTTTTAGGCAGAAGAGGTAGATTGAAAATCATCTATTTATTAACAGATACAAACTCATAAAACGTGTCAGGGGGCCGGCACCATGGCTCACTTGGTTAATCCTCTGCCTGAGGCACCGGCATCCCATATGGGTGCCGGGTTCTAGTCCCAGTTGCTCCTCTTCCAGTCCAGCTCTCTGCTGTGGCCCGGGAAGGCAGTCAGAGACCAGGAAGAAGTACCTGGCTCCTGGCTTCAGATTGGCGTAGCTCCAGCCATGGCGGCCATTTGGGGGGTGAACCAGCAGAAGGAAGACCTTTCTCTCTGTCTCTCTCTCTCAATGTCTAACTCTACCTGTCAAATGAAAAAAAAGATGTCAGGTATTGGAACTATTCCTTGCTCAGAGGAGCTCATAGTCAGCAAGTGTAGACAAGAAAACAGGAAATGGAACACAGCGTGAGTTGCATCAGAAGTGAATGTAGGGGGCATGGAAGGACACAATAACTCAGCTCTGGCTTGGAAATTAGGTTGTCAGGCAGAGAAAGTTTTCAAGGGATAATTTTATCAGTGAGCCCTCCAGATGAATGTGATTTAGTCGGGGCAGGGAGCTGAAGAGTTTGCTCCATCGAAAAGGAATAGCGCCAACCCAGAATGCAAGACAGAGAGTGGTAACATAGGAGATGCTCTGAGATCTGGCAAGAGCTTTGAAGGGCAAATAAAGTAACCTGGATCTTCTGCTTTTTTTCTTATCTTTTTTTTATTTGACAGATAGAGTTGGACAGTAAGAGAGACAGAGAGAAATGTCTTCCTTCCATTGGTTCATCTCCCAAATGGCTACTAAGGCTGGTGCTGTGCCAATCCAAAGCCAGGAGCCAGGTGCTTCCTCCTGGTCTCCCACACGGGTCCAAGCACTTGGACCATCCTCCACTGCCTTCCCAGGCCACAGCAGAGAGCTTGACTGGAAGAGGAGCAACTGGGACTAGAACCCGGTGCCCATATGGGATGCCGGTGCCTCAGGCAGAGGATTAACCAAATGAGCCATGGTGCTGGCTGTGGATCTTCTCTTTTAAAAAAGATTTATTTATTTACTTGAAATTCAGAGTTACACAGAGAGAAAAGAGGCAGAGAGAGAGAGAGAGAGAGAGAGAGGTCTTCCATCAGCTGGTTCACCCCCCAGTTGGGCACAATGGCAGGAGCTATGTTGATCCAGAGCCAGGAGCCAGGAGCTTCTTTTGGGTCTCCCACTCAGGTTCAGGGGTCCAAGGACTTGGGCCATCTTCTACTGCTTTCCCAGGCCATAGAAGAGAGCTGGATCAGAAGTGGAACAGCAAGGACTAGAACCGGTGTCCATATGGGATGCCAGCACTGCAGGCAGCAGCTTTACCCACTACGCCACAGTGCCAGCCATTGGATCTTCTTTATCCAGGGGGCAACAGGAAATCATTAAAATGCCTGGGAAATGCTTAAAGATATCATCATAGCTACAGAATGAAGAATGATTGAGTTGAAGAGGCCAAGAAGTCGAGGAGGAAACCAAAAGACTGCAGTGGTCATCGAAGTATAAGATGAGGAGAAGGCAGTGATGGACACATTTGAGCAACTTTTTTGCATTAATCAGTCTTGATCAATTAGATATGGAGGTAAATGAATAAAATGAAGTAAAGATGACACTAGGACTGTGGTGGATATTGGTGTCACTCAGGGAAAACAGGAAGAGAGGAATATTTAGGAGCTATGCAGGTCAATATTGAATGAATTATTATTGTCGTATAAACAGAGGTTACTGCAATAAAAGTACAGAAGTCCATTGTTTTCCTTGTCAAGGCTTTCAGGGATGACTTTTTAGCAAGGGTTCCGTGTCCCTCTCTTCTGAGACCCATTTTTATAACTGTTTAATGTGACTTATCATTAAATGTACGTGGGTTCAAAAGTGCTTACTTCAACCAAAATGTGAAATCAAAGTGCTACATGAATTAAGTATGTCTGTCTGCACAGATGTTGTGCCCACCACATCAAAGACATTTTGCACTTGCTATTGGGGATGGCTTCATGACCTTGGAAGTAAATTTGAAATGTATGGGCTCCCTGAAACCACAGAGTCAACTGAATATGACTTGAATTATGGTAACACATTTTCTTCACCATGGGGAAACCCAGTGCAAATTGTTGAATTTGAGGGTTTTTAACAAAAGAAATGAGACCCATGACCAAAATTGTTGGATGACAAAGTAGACCATTTTCAAATCCTCAGATAGGATACCATATCTATATTTATACACTGGTCTACAAAAATGTTCAGTCAGACCATAACATTTTTCACTAGCTTTCCTCACATTTACCAATACCAGTTCCACTTTTTAACATATCCACACTGCTATTGGAATAACAATTGTGAGAAATTCTTTGAATACTATACTATACTACATCAAACTAAGGTTGCCTATAACATTAACTAACCCAAGACCACACTTACTGTTGATAGCCAAAGAAGTTGTGAAAGAAAGGAAGAGAGAGAGAGAGAGAGAGAGAGAGAAGGAAGGAAGGACAGAAGGAAAGAAGGAAGTTAGCTCATTTTACTTCTTCTAAACAAGGTATAGTTAACCACTTCCAGCATTCAGTTTTTGCTTTCTGACATTGTTTTAGAGTCCTAAGAAACATCTTAATACCAGGTAAATAATTCCAAACAGTTATGAAAATGATCAAAAAGATCTCCCATTTTCTACATAGAAACAATACCCGTTCTAATAACTACCATGTAAAAACTATTTGCACATGCAAATGATTTCCATGTATAAAATAACCCTGTAAATGTTTCTGCTCCTTTGATCAAAATTTTAGGTCCTGTATAATGTTTTTAACTACCACTATTTTTGTAGTATATCTGTTATATAATAATGAATCACTATTTTATGTTTGTATCTATTAATAAATATATGATTTTAAATCTCCTACCTCTTCTCACACCATGATTTAGGCATCTTATTGCACATTCTCATGTATGTTATCTTATTTAATGCCTACAACAATTTTATAGAAGATATGACTTTCATTTACTAGATGGGGAAACCAAGGCATGTAGAGGCTTAGTCTAAAGCCATACAATTTAGTGAGAAGAAAAGCAAACAGCCAATCCCAGGTTTGTCATTCTAAAAATCCTGCTCATCACATCACATTACTGCCCATTTTAAGCTTATGTCTCTCTAAAATAGATTAGTAAATTCTAAAATACATTTATTTATTTCATATCTCTGTGCATGTGTGACTAATTAGAGCGAATGAAGGTAAAAATTTTTAATAAGTTTTATTTTACTATTTTATATTTTAATAAATATTTGGTAAATGATAACATTTATAAGTGAAATAAAATATACCTATATTTTCTATTAGATTAACTTGTTAAAATTTTTTTAATTGTTGCTTTTAGAAGGGAGTGCTAGCTCACTACACAAATTAATTCAAAGATGTGCAGATGTTAAAAATGTAAACAAAATTCTAAACCCATTGTGTTTGCTCTAACCACTGAGTCAACCCTAAAACTACTTTATGACACAGACCCCATGTAAGAAAACATTACACACTAATGATAATATCAATGATCCTTTATAGAATATCTAGCTTTATAGAGTGAAGTTGAACACTTTATCCATATTATCATTTTAATGTTTATAAGGCTCTCTATGAGGATGATTTTGTTATACCCACTCCAAAGATAAGAAAATTAGGTTCCATACAATTATGTAGGTTGCATAAGGTTATTCAGCAAATAAGAAATGGTCCTAGAACTTGAGGCTAAAGACTGCTTTTGGAGCGTGTACCCATGAAACCCGATGCCACTGTCAATCACAAAATATTTTAAAAACCTCAGGTACTTTCCTGAGATGTTGTTGAGAGCCCTAGGTAAACGTCCATTTTATGCCTTGCATGTGTTAGCGGTGCTATAAAAGGTAAATTCATTGGCATCTGTAAAATAAGAACTAATGGGATCAGTATTCTTTGAAAATTATGCATTTTTTCCAAATGTCACCTTATGTTCCACACATATTTTCAAATATGAATGTTCAGGTTTTAAAGAGGGATGAAACAAAATTGACAAGGTAATTTTATCCAGGTACAAAAAAAAAAAAATCTCTTGCCTTATGGGTTACTCTACCAGGCAGGCCGTGATAATAATTTACTATTCTGAAATATAGTTATTCTTCCAATTTTGACATAACTGCCATGTTATTTCACTCACATATTCTTCTGTCTGTCCCAGTAGCCAAGGGCCATTTTTCATGCCATTCATTTGCATCAGAAATTACAGGTTTTGATACCACTACCACAGCCTGTGTTTTAACTTTGAAATATATTGAGGCTAAACCTCTAATGTGGCTAATCTAGTTCATGATTCAAATTGACTGCAGTTAGGGTTCCCTGAAAGGGCTGCAGCTGACCAAAAGGCTGCCTTGTGCTCTGGCTGGGGGTTCTGCTGGGCTCAGCTCCCCGTTTCAGGGTGAAGGAGAACACTAAGGAAATAGCTGTCTGTGGCTCTTCCTATTCCAAGTTATTCTGCGACTTTGGCACCCTTGAGTTTCCTGTCCATTCTTCATATTTTTTATTCTACTAACCATAAACTGGAAAAGCACAAACATAGTTTTCTAATTTCATTTTCCTTTCTTCCTTTCAGATGCCTAGATGAGAAGAAATCTTTCTAAGTGCTCAGACAGAAACAGGCTTTCTCACCGTCAGCCTTATATAAGAGCCAGGACTTCCCATGATGCTCACAGAATATACCTCAGTCACCCAGTGGCATGGATGGCAACAGTCATCTCATAGGACATATCACAACAGTCACCTGATGCGGGCCAGCCGCACCTGTCGAACGGAACCTGAAGGAGGGAGTGGGAATGAAAAGAGGGACAAGGGCGCAGAGAATGGAGCCAAGACAAAGTCTGATCAAGGCTCATTTATTCCAGTGTCTCAGTGATATTTTATACATAACCAGCTGCAGCTCAAGGCAACACAGAAGTTAACAACACAGGTAAGCAATTTATCAGGCTTCCTGCAACACAATCATAACATAGTTAATTTTAGCGGAGTGTTCTTGTTTGATCATTCTCCTAGAGCATGGGAATAGGTGACTTTTTTTCCTCCCAGGAATTCCACAAGCCAAGACTGACCTTGACTTGTCTATGACTTGTTTATGGGCTGCCTACAGTCACCCAACAGCAACAGTCACCAGCTAGCAACAAGTCATCCCATAGGATGGATGGCAACAGTCACAAAACAACAAATAGCAATAGTCTTCCCTCACCATGATACAAAACATAAGTGTAGAACGTAGGTGTTTAGCCTAGTGGTCAAGACCCCCCCATATTCCATACTCGAATGTCTGACTTTAATTCCCACCTTTAACTCCTGATTTCAGTTTCCTGCTAGTGCAAATACTGGGAGGTAGCAGTGATGCCTCAAGTGATTCAGTTCCTGTCACTCATGTGGGAGAACTGGATTGAGTTTCCAGCCCCTGGTTTCAATCTCAGCCTAATCCTAGCTACCGTGGGAATTTAGACAGTGAAGCAATAGAGAGAGCACTCTCTGTCTCTACCCACCCCCTCTCCCTCTCAAATAATTTTTAAAATTTTTATTGATATAAAGAGAACAGATTTCATATATATAAGTACAGTTCAAAGATGATAACTATCCAGCCCTCCTCCCCCTGTCCCTTTCCGAATCTCACTTCTTCCCTCCCTTGTTTTCTTTTCATTAATTTTTGCAAAGACATAATTTCAACCCACTCTATAATCACAGGTTTAATTCATTACTAACCATAATATTCAACAAGTAAAAAGTAGGAAGACCATGGTTCTATGAGAATATAAACAAGGCTTTTTTTGTTTTGTTTTTTGGGTTTTTTTTTTTTTTTTAAGGCAGAGTGGATAGTGAGAGAGAGAGAGACAGACAGAGAGAAAGGTCTCCCTTTTTGCCATTGGTTCACCCTCCAATGGCCACCGCAGCCGGCGCGCTGTGGCCAGTGCACTGCACTGATCTGAAGCCAGGAGCCAGGTGCTTCTCCTGGTCTCCCATGTGGGTGCAGGGTCCAAAGACTTGGGCCATCCTCCACTGCACTCCCGGGCCACAGCAGAGAGCTGGCCTGGAAGAGGGGCAACCGGGACAGAATCTGGTGCCCCGACCAGGACTAGAACCCAGTGTGCCGGTGGATTAGCCTATTGAGCCATGGCGCCAGCCTAAACAAGGTTTAAAAAGACAATTATATCACAAGATGTCCTCTTCATTCCTACACATTTTTTATATTCTATATTAACTGCCACATATCAGGGAAAACATGTTTGTCTTTTTGAGACTGGCTTATTTTTCTAAGTGTAATGGTTTCCAGTGGCATCCATTGTGTTGGATTTCACTATTTTATTAGTATTCTAAAGTGTATTATACCACATTCTCTTTATCCAATCATCAGTTGATAGGCATCTGGGTTGATACCATATCTTAGCTATTATGAATTGAGCTGCAATAACATGGGGATACAGAAAACTCTTTCCTATGTTGATTTAATTTCCAATGGGTAAATTCCCAGGAGGGGAATGGTTGGGTTATATAACTCTATTTTCAGCTTTCTGAGGAGTCTCTATATTGTCTTCCATTAGTGGCTGTCCTAGTTTATATTCCCACCAATAGCATTATAGAGTACCTTTTCCCCACATCCTTGCCAGCATTTATTCTTTTTTATTCTTGAGTGATAGCCATTGTAACTGGGGTGGGGTAAAACCTCATTATAGTTTTTATTAGCATTTCCCTGGTAGCCAGTGTTCCTGAGCACTTTTCATGTGTCTGTTAAACACTTAAATTTCATCCTTGGAAAAATGCCTCTTTATGTCCTTCGTCCATATCTTAACTGGATTGTTTGTTTTGTTGTTGCTGAGTTTCTTAAGCTCTTTATAGATTCTGCATGTTGATAATTTATCAGTTGCATAATTTGCATATGTTTTCTCCCATTATACCTGTGGCCTCTTCACTTTGTTATTTCCTTTGCTTCTTAGCTTGATGGAATCTCATTTATCTATTTTTGCTTTTGTTGCCTGTGCTTTTGGGGTCTTATTCAAGAAGTCTTTGCCTATGAGAATGTCTTGCAGAGTTTCCCCCATGTTTTCCTCCAGTAACTTGATGGCATCAGGTCATAGATTTAGATCCTTGATCCATTGTGAGTTGTCTTTTGTATAAGGTATAAGGCAGGGGTCTTTCTTAATATTTCTTTATGTGGAGACCTAATTTTTCCAGAATCATTTGTTGAAGAGACTCTTCTTCCTCCAGGGATTGATTTTAGCTCATTTGTCAAAGATCTGTTGGATGTAGATGTGTGGATTAATTTCTGAGGTTTCTATTCTGCTCTGTTGGTCTACATGTCTATTTTTGTGCCAGTACCAGGCTGTCTTGATAATAAATGCCCTGTAGTATGTCTTGAAATCTGATATTGTGATGCCTCTGGCTTTGTTTACATTATTTTAACTTTCCTTAGCTATTCAGGGTAGCTTGTGTTTCCATATGGATTTTAGCATCATTTTTCTTAATTCTGAGAAGAATCATTGGTATTTTGACTGGGATTGCATTGAATTTGTAAATTGCTTTGGGTAGTATGGACATTTTGATGATATTGATTCTTCTCATCAATAAACATGGGAGAGCTTTCCAAATTTTTGTCTTCTATTTCCTTCTTTAATGTTTTGTTACTTTCATTTTAGAGATTTTTTTCACATCTTTGGTTAAATTTATTCCAAGTTATTAAAAATACATTGTAGCTATTATTAAAGGCACCAGTCTTGTAAGTTCTTTCTCACCCATGGCATTGTTTGTGCATACAAAGGTTATTGATTTAAGTGTGTTGATTTTATACCTTGCCACTTAATTCTTTCATGAATTCAAATAGTCTCTTAGTGGTGTTTTTGGTTTCCCTATATGTAGAATCATGCCATCAGCAAACAGGGATAATTTGACTTCCTCCTTTCCAATTTATATACCTTTGATTTCTTTTTCTTGCCTAATGGCTCTAGCTAAAACTTCCAAAGGTATATTGAATATCAGTGGTGAAAGTGGGCATCCTTTTCTGGTTCCAGATCTTAGTGGAAATTTTTGCAACTTTTCCCCATTCAATATAATGCTTCCTGTGGGTTTGTCATATATTGCTTTGTTTATATTAAGGAATGTTTCTTCTATACCCAGTTTGCTTAAGGTGTTTTAGCATTAAAGGATGTTGTATTTTTATCAAATTCTTTGGTTTTTATTCTTCAACTTATTAAAGTGATATATCACATTTATTGATTTGTGGATGTTGAACCATCCCTGCATACCAGAGATAAGTCCTGCTTGGTCCAGATGAATCATCTTTCTGATGTGTTGTCGGATTTGATTAGCTAGTATTCTATTGAGGATTTTTACATCTATGTTCATCATGTATATTGGTATATGCTTCTCTTTCTTTGTTGTATCTTTTTCTGGTTTTGGAACTAAGGTAATGCTGGTGTCATAGAAGGAATTTGGGTAGAGTCTCTCCCTTTCAAATGTTTTGAATAGTTTGAGAAGAGCTGGAATTAGTTCTTTAAACATTTGGTAGAATTCAGCAGTGAAGTCATTGGTCCAGGCTTTTCTTTGTTAGGAGGATCTTTATTACTGATTTAATCTCTATCTTGGTTATTTAGGCTTTCTATTTCTTCATGACTCTATTTTGATAGATTGTATGTATCTAGAAATCTATCCATTTCTTCCAGACTTTCCAGTTTGTTGGCATATGGCTATTTGTAGTAATTCTTGATAATTTTTTTTTCATTTCTGTGCTATTCCTTGTAACATCTCCTTTAACCTCTGATTTTCTTACTTTGGGTCTTCTTCCCCCTCTCCCTTTTTTTGGTTAGTTGGATCAATGGTGTATCAATTTTGGTTTGTTTGTTGTTGTTTTCAAAAAACCATCTCTTTATTTCACTGATGTCTCATATTTTTTATTTCAATTTTGTTTATTTCTTTTCTAATTTTAACTACTTCTTTTCTCCTAATAATTTTAGTTTAGTTTGTTTTTGTTTTCTAGGCAGTCTCTCTTACCTCATTCTAGAAGATGGCATCTCCTCCAGCTCCCAGTTGCTGGAGTCACTGGTGGTATCCCAGCTCCCTGCTATGTGCTTGTACTGTCCATGCTGTTCCATAGCATCCCACCTTTTCCACAGAATTTACATTGCAAAGTTCTCTAAGACTGTCCTCTGTGAATGCAGCCACTCTGCCTTTCCTCTGTTATCTTTCCATGCTCATGATTAGCATGTCTTTTCCCTATTCATTCATCTTGAATCCCTCCATATTTTTAAAAAATAGTAAGTGTACAATGATAACTCATTTTAACAGAAACTAGTATGATATTTTCCTTAAAAATTAATATTAGAAAAAATTCCAATGGTAACCAATTTGATGTAAAAGATAATTATAAAAGCACTATTCATTTCTAAGGATGTTTTATACACTGTTAGGTATTTTATGCGCATTAATATTCATGGTTATCCAGCAAATAAGACTATTATATGCATTTTACAGATGAGAATACAGAGGCTCTGAAAACTATACAATCTGCCTATTGACATAGAACTCATAAATGGCAGAACCAGAACTCAAACTCAAGCCTTCATTGCTTTAAACTGTCCTCTTTTCCTCTACAGTACATTGATAATCTCACTCCTTATGGGAAACTTAGTGAAAACTTCTAAAAATCAATTTATTACTAGTATTTATTGATAATAAGTCCTTTTTTGTTTAAGGTACCCATGGAGAAAGACAGCTGTATAAGGCACAGAACCACTATCAAGATATCTATAACTATGGGAAAATTGAATATATACATACAAATGTATACACCCCATGGAAGAGAAAGCAATAGTACAAGAAAGCAGATTGCAAATGCTACAGGATTGCAAAGTCCCAGGTGGAGGAAAGCACCCAGGAGTTCAGGGAAAGTCCTATAGAGGAGATAGAATATCTATAATAATTGTCACTTGACAAACTACATTCTTATAATGGCCTTATGATGCTGATAGCCATCTTGGTCGCTTTGTGTATCCTTATGTTGTACGGAAAATGAAAGCAATCTTGAGAGGAACACAGTAGTCAAAAAATATCAGTCAAGTTTCTGAGATTTCCCATATTCCAGGGATAGGAAGGCAGATCAGCTTCTACCAGACATTTACCCCTCAGACTTGGGGCAGCCTCAGCTGTTCCCCGCAGTGTGCAAACATCATGTGCCATGATGTTAAAGCATCATAAGGCACAATATGAAGGAATGGGACAGGGAGACAAGATTCTATGCAGGTCTGTGGTGTGCATATTGGCATACAGTAGGTCTCTGTTAACTATCTGTTTTTAAGAGAGAAAACCAAAGATTTACTAAATGCTTACTTTGTGTCAGGAAAACTTAATTTCATAATTTTTTTATTCCTCATGTTGTACACAGAAGCTCTATGCAGCATCCCATGGACTTACTTATATCTGAAATTTTCAGGATGTGTTTCCACTTTGATCTGAGAAAACTATAGCCCACAACTATCCTACCTTTACATTTCCTATTTTATTCTCCTTATTCTATAGGATAGAAATAAATAACCCAGGCTGCACATTAAAATTATCTGGATTACTTTCTTAAAAATTCTGGTGTCTGAGTGTCACCCCAAAGTTTTGACTGGAATAATGGTAGGGTTTGACACAAGCATTGATATTTTCCAAAATTCTGTTTCACCTTTTAGATTATTCCAGTATACAGCCAGGGTTGAAACCTTTAAGAGGAATCTAACAGCTTTTAAACTGCATCAAGTCTTCCCAATCTGAAATCATATCAATTGATCAGTATCACAAGAACATGTAAACAGAGATGTCACTTTGTGACATAGAGACAATAGCCACCTTAATTGTCCTGTGAATTTTAGTAAATACTCAAGTAGAAACTAAAAATTTGTATCAAATCCTATATGTGACTCTTAAAACGCATACCCTTACCAAATGCAGGAGTATGCAGTACAGCCATAGCATACATGCCTCTAAGTAATAATGTATTGATTTATAGTTTGCACAAATTGCAATAAATGGCATATTCTGTTATGTGACAGGTAATAGATTGTTCTGGAGTGAATACAAGTCTATAATTCATTCAACGACTGTGCTAATGCCATAAACTAAAGCTCACAACTTTAGCAGTTAATCTATGATAGTTTAATGCTGAGAATGGATTTCAGGGTGGTGTTCAATTTGGTGACCATCTATTATTCTAGTTGAAGCATAATTAACTTGACAGATAGAAAAAGAAACAAGACAAGTGTTTTCAGAGATTTTTGTCCTTGCTGCCTTCCTGATCGCTTGCTGCTTTGCCATGGTGGTCTCCAGAATGGTCACTTCCTGTTTCTAAGGCAGATTGGGAACAAGGGCAGGTTATTTCAGACAATTGATACTATGTCACTGCCACTCTTGAGCCTTGACTTAAGTGAAACAGGCTGGAGATTATTGAATTTGCCACATCCCATCAGATCTATCAGCAGGCCAACGGCCTGAGTGACCAAAACTTAAGACTGCTGGGAAATGGGAAAAATCTTCTCTAAAAATTTGGTTTCCCTAACTGCCAGAGGACTCCCCTATCCCTGCTCATAACCCTGAGTAGATATCCTACTCCTCTCAGAAATGGTGCCTATCTTCTCAGAGAAGAGAGGGAGGAAAACCAAAGCAGAGAAGACTCTTGGGTGAGGATCTGGTAGGGGGTTTCATTCACTCAGGATGCACAAACTTAAAACAACTCCTTTCAAAAATAGACAGTTCCTAGAAGGACATTGAAGAAGAAAGGCAGAAACCCATTTGCTCTAGCAAAAACACAACTGATCTCACTGGACTAGAATTTATCAATGACTAGCTCTACTAACTTTTCTTTTTAAGATATGGCCAATAGGCCGGTGCCGCGGCTCACTGGGCTAATCCTCCGCCTAGCGGCGCCGGCACACCGGGTTCTAGTCCCGGTCGGGGCACCGGATTCTGTCCCGGTTGCCCCTCTTCCAGGCCAGCTCTCTGCTGTGGCCAGGGAGTGCAGTGGAGGATGGCCCAAGTGCTTGGGCCCTGCACCCCATGGGAGACCAGGAAAAGCACCTGGCTCCTGGCTCCTGCCATCGGATCAGCACGGTGCGCCGGCCGCAACGCGCCGGCCGCGGCGGCCATTGGAGGGTGAACCAACGGCAAAGGAAGACCTTTCTCTCTGTCTCTCTCTCTCACTGTCCACTCTGTCTGTCAAAAAATAATAAAAAAAAAATGAAAAAAAAAAAAGATATGGCCAATATGGGGCCGGTGCTGTGGCGCAGTGGGTTAATGCCCTGGCCTGAAGCGCCAGCATCCCATTTTGGCACCATTTCATGACCTGGCTACTCCACGTCTGATACAGCTGTCTGCTATGGTCTGGGAAAGCAGCAGAAGACGGCCCAAGTCCTTGGGCCCCTGCATCTGCGTGGAAGACCTGGAGGAAACTCATGGCTCCTAGCTTCAGATAGGTGCAGCTCCGGCCATTGTGGCCATCTGGGGAGTGAACCAGTGGATGAAAGACTTTCTCTTTCTCTCCCTCTGTCTCTCTCTGACTTACAAATAAATAAATAATTTTTTTTAAAAATGAGATATGGCCAATAATGGTTCAATTGACATTTAAAGAGGGGCTGGTGCTGTGGCACAGTGGGTTAAAGACCTGGCCTGAAGCAAGGCATCCTATATGGGCGCTGGTTCTAGTCCTGGCTGCTCCTCTTCAGATGCAGCTCTCTGCTATGGCCTGGGATAGCAGTAGAAGATGACCCAAGTCCTTGGGCCCCTGCACCTGCATGGGAAACCTGGAAGAAGCTCCTGACTCCTGGCTTTGGATCAGCGCAGCTCTGGCCATTGCGGCCGGCCATCTGGGGAGTGAATCAGCGGATGGAAGACCTCTCTCTCTGTCTCTACCTCTCTCTGTAATTCTGTCTTTCAAATAAATAAAATAAATCTTTAAAAACAATATTTAAAGAGTCAAGAGTTTTACAAGTTAGTTTTATAGAAAGAAAAGAATGCAATCAGGACTAAGCCAACAATAAAGAATCCATGGGGGTTGGCACTGTGGCATAGCAGGTAAAGCCATTGCCTGCAATGCTGGTATCCCATATGGGCACCAGTTCAAGTCCCAGATGCTCCACTTCACATCCAGCTCTCTACTATGGCCTGGGGAAGCAATAGAAGATGGCCTAAGTCCTTGAGCCCCTGCATCTGCATGGGAGACCCAGAAGAAGCTTCTGGCTCCTGGCTTTGGATCGGCACAGCTCTGGCCATTGCGACCAACTGGGGAGTGAACCAGCTGATGGAAGACCTCTCTCTCTCTCTCTCTCTCTGATTCTCTCTCTCTCTCTCTGCCTCTCCTTCTCTCTGTGTGTAACTCTGACTTTCAAATTAATACATAAATTTTTTTTAAAAAAAAAAGAATCCATTGGCTGGCACCATGGCTCACTAGGTTAATCCTCCACCTGCGACGTGGGCACACTGGGTTCTAGTCCCGGTCAGGGCACCAGATTCTGTCCCGGTTGCTCCTCTTCCTGTCCAGCTCTCTGCTGTGGCCCAGGAGTGCAGTGGAGGATGGCCCAGGTCCTTGGGCCCTGCACCCACATGGGAGACCAGGAGAAGCACCTGGCTCCTGCCTTCGGATCAGCGCGGTGCGCCGGCCACAGTGCACCGGCCGCGGCGGCCATTGTGGGGTGAACCAACAGAAAAGGAAGACCTTTCTCTCTCTTTCTCTCTCACTGTCCACTCTGCCTGTCAAAAAAAAAAAAAGAATCCATGAATCTCTAGTCCTATTTTCCTATTTTTTTGAATTCCATATATATATATATATATATATATATATATGAAAATTACCTTAAACCATGCACCTAGAAAGACATTAAAGAATGATAAAAAGGCTTCCGGTCAAGATGGCGGAATAGGAAGGGCGCACACTGATAGTCCGGGGAGAGACAGTTTAATAAAAGTGGAGATACCGCAGGTTCAAGGAAGAGTAGGGGAGGACACAGCAGAAGAAACTCTTCCGGAACAGGTGATTCACAGCGGACCTGCATAGAGAGCGTGGGAGCCCACAGTTCGGGACACCAGCGGCAGACTCAACACACCAGCGCTGGAACGCGAGGTGAGCCGAACCTCAATAGTCCGAGACACCAGCAGGCAAGCGGAGAGAGGAGACTAGAGGGAACAACCCCCGGGGCGGGGGGGGGGGGAGTTCACCAGGCTAACTGGAAGAGAGACAGAGAGAGAGAGAGAGAAAAAGTGACTGGTACGGACACGGGTTTCTCTCTCTCCGCTCACCTCTCAAGGACGAGCAAGACAAAGAGCAGGCGCCATCTTGGACATACGTCATAAGCAGAGCGACCTCAGGTCTGCACCGGCCCTGAGCCTAGCAGAAAAACCTGACTCTGGGCGGGGCGAATTAACAGGAGATGAGGACCTAGTAAATTTGTGGTGATACTGAACTGAGACTGTGAAAAAAGAGACGGTGGGGGAGAGAACTCACAGAATTCACGTGAGTACTCTCCAGAGATGCTACAATTCCGTAACTTTGGCAACCCAGTGGGAGACTGAAGGAGAATTTGAGCCCACTCTGAGGGCAGAACAGATTCCCTGTGTGGTCCTTGGGAAAGAGCTTCTGATCTCTGGTTCCTGTGGGTATATCATTTGCCTGCTAACTACCTCCAACTTCGTTCAGCTGTGCGGAATTACTTCCCTTTTGAATCAAAAAAAGAAAGAGAGAGAGAGAGATCTATCAAGTCTAACCTGGGAGTGTCACCTTTGGCACACCAAACAGAGCTCTCAGGCCACACCCATCTCAAGCCTCTAAGGCTCCATCAAAAACAGACAGTCCACTTAATCTAGAGTCATAGTATAACAAGAAAAAGCACCACAGTAAAGAAACCAAATATCTCCAATATGCCAAATAACAAACACAAAAACCGAGGCAATAAAAACAAGGAAGTCACCATGATGCCCCCAAATGAAAAAGACACCCCAATTCAAGATTATGAAGATGATGAGATAGAAGAAATGCAAGAAGCAGATCTCAAAAAATTGATAAGAACATTAAGAAGTTCTCAAAAACAAATTCTTGAACTACAGAAATCCTTAATGGACAAGATAGAAAATCTCTCTCGTGAAAATGAAATATTAAGGAGGAATCAAAATGAAACAAAACAACTAGTACAACAGGAAACTTTGATAGTGACGATAAATCATAATGAAGTGAAGAATTCAATAGATCAAATGAAAAACACAATAGAGAGCCTTACAAACAGAATGGGTGAAGCAGAAGAGAGAATATCGGACTTAGAAGACAGAGAACAGGAAAGGATACAGTCAGACCAAAGAAAAAAAGAGGAAATTAGAAATCTAAAACATATTGTCAGGAATATTCAGGATACTATTAAAAAACCCAACATTCGGGTTCTAGGAGTACCTGAAGGCATGGAGAGGGAGAAAGGATTAGAAGGCCTTTTTAGTGAGATATTAGCAGAAAATTTCCCAGGTTTGGAGAAGGACAGAGAAATCCTAGTACAGGAAGCTCACAGAACCCCTAATAAACATGACCAAAAGAGATCCTCACCACGACACGTTGTAATTAAACTCTCCACAGTGAAACATAAAGAAAAGATCCTAAAATGTGCAAGAGAGAAACGTCAGATTACTCTCAGAGGATCTCCAATCACACTCACAGCTGACTTCTCATCAGAAACTCTACAAGCTAGGAGGGAATGGCGAGATATAGCCCAGGTACTAAGAGAGAACAACTGCCAGCCCAGAATATTATATCCTGCAAAGCTATCATTTGTGAATGAAGGTGAAATAAAGACTTTTCATAGCAAACAGAAATTGAAAGAATTTGTTGCCACTCGTCCAGCCCTGCAAAAGATGCTTAAGGATGTGTTACACACAGAAACACAGAAACACGGTCATCAATATGAAAGAAGGTAAAGGAAGGAAACCTCACAGCAAAAGATCACAGGGAATTCAAAGCATATATTAGAACTTATCTTTGGCAAATGGCAGGGCAAAGTTACCACTTATCATTAGTCACATTGAACGTGAATGGCCTGAACTGTCCAGTTAAAAGACACCGATTGGCTGTCTGGGTTAAGGAACAAAACCCATCTATTTGCTGCTTACAAGAAACGCATCTTTCCAACAAAGATCCATACAGACTGAAAGTGAAAGACTGGAAAAAGATATACCATGCCAACAGAAATGAAAAAAGAGCGGGCGTAGCCATCTTAATATTGGACAACATAAACTTTACCACAAAAACTGTTAAGAGTGACAAAGAGGGTCACTATATAATGATTAAGGGATCAAAACAACAAGAAGATATAACAATTATCAATGTATATGCACCTAACTACAGGGCACCAGTTTATCTAAAAGATTTGTTAACGGACTTAAAAGGAGACTTAGACCCCAATACAATAGTACTGGGGGACTTCAATACTCCACTCTCAGGAATAGACAGATCAACAGGACAGAAGATCAACAAGGATACAGTAGATTTAAACGACACTATAGCCCAAATGGATCTAACAGATATATACAGAACTTTCAAGCCTACAGCTAAAGATTTTACATTCTTCTCAGCAGTACAAGGAACCTTCTCTAGGATTGACCACATACTAGGCCATAAAGCAAGTCTCAGCAAATTCAAAAGAATTAGAATCATACCATGCAGCTTCTCAGACCATAAAGGAATGAAGTTGGAAATTAGCAACTCAGGAATCCCTAGAGCATACACAAACACATGGAGATTGAACAACATGCTCCTGAATGAACAATGGGTCATAGAAGAAATCAAAAGAGAAATCAAAAACTTTCTGGAAGTAAATGAGGATAACAGCACAACATACCAAAACTTATGGGACGCAGCAAAAGCAGTGTTAAGAGGAAAGTTTATATCAATAGGTGCCTACATCAAGAAATTGGAAAGGCACCAAATAGATGAGCTTTCAATTCACCTCAAGGATCTAGAAAACCTACAGCAAACCAGACCCAAATCTAGTAGGAGAAGAGAAATAATTAAAATCAGAGAAGAAATCAACAGGATTGAATCAAAAAAAATTACAAAAAATCAGCCAAACGAGGAGCTGGTTTTTTGAAAAAATAAACAAAATTGACACACCATTGGCCCAACTAACTAAAAAAAGAAGAGAAAAGACCCAAATCAATAAAATCAGAGATGAAAAAGGAAACGTAACAGACACCACAGAAATAAAAAGAATCATCAGAAATTACTACAAGGACTTGTATGCCAGCAAACAGGGAAACCTATCAGAAATGGATAGATTCCTGGACACATGAAACCTACCTAAATTGAACCAGGAAGACATCGAAAACCTAAACAGACCCATAACTGAGACAGAAATTGAAACAGTAATAAAGGCCCTCCCAACAAAGAAAAGCCCAGGACCAGATGGATTCACTGCTGAATTCTACCAGACATTTAAAGAAGAACTGACTCCAATTCTTCTCAAACTGTTCAGAAAAATCGAAAAAGAGGGAATCCTCCCAAATTCTTTCTATGAAGCCACCATCACCTTAATTTCTAAGCCAGAAAAAGATGCAGCATTGAAAGAGAATTACAGACCAATATCCCTGATGAACATAGATGCAAAAATCCTCAATAAAATTCTCGCCAATAGAAAGATCATCCACCCAGACCAAGTGGGATTTATCCCTGGTATGCAGGGATGGTTTAATGTGCGCAAGACAATCAATGTGATACACCACATTAACAGACTGCAGAAGAAAAACCATATGATTATCTCAATAATCACAGATGGCTTCACTGGAAAATGCTACCAAACCCCATCTCTACACAAAACTCTTTCAAAAGATAGAAAGAACACATCTCATTACAAACAACACTCATGCATTTTATGAGGCCAGCATTATTCTGACAGAAAACAACATAAAAACAGGACAAAAAACTACATCTCAAAGTCCCTCATGGACAGAAATACAAAAACCTGAGCAAAATATTAGCAAATTGAATGTAGTGATATGTAAGGTGAATGACTAACTGTGGTTTATCCTGGAAATGCAAGACTGGCTCAATATTTAAAAATCAATAAAGGAGGGGAAACATGATCATGTAAATTGTTGCAAAAGAGTATTTAACATTCATTCCTGATAATATATAAAGATATGGATACAGACATAGATACAAATATGGATTTAGTTCAACAAATAGGAGAAGGGTTTTTTTCAACCTGATAATAAGATCTATAAAAACATGCACCTAAATTGTACTTAATGGTGAAAGACAAAATACTTTCCTACTCAGATTAGGCACAAAACATTTTTCCCTCTTAGCACATACCTGTTCAACATTATCCTGGAAGATTTAACCAAAGCAGTAACACAAGAAAAAGAGATAAAACACACAGAGACTGGAAAGGAACAACTAAAACTGCCCCTGTTCAATGATGGAATATTCACTGTATAAGTGGAAAAAAGGCAAGAAATACATCAAGAAAAAAAAAAACACCTAAGAGTTATAAATGAGTTTACCCAGGTCACATGATATAATACTCCAAAACCAGTCTTATTTTCATATACTAGCATTGTAAAATTGAAAACCAAAATTTCTTCAAAATACTGTTTATAGGCCAGCGCCGCAGCTCACTAGGCTAATCCTCCACCTTGCGGTGCCGGCACACCGGGTTCTAGTCCCAGTCAGGGCGCCGGATTCTGTCCCAGTTGCCCCTCTTCCAGGCCAGCTCTATGCTATGGCCCAGGAGTGCAGTGGAGGATGGCCCAAGTGATTGGGCCCTGCACCCCACGGGAGACCAGGAGAAGCACCTGGCTCCTGGCTTCGGATCAGTGCGGTGCGCCGGCCACAGTGTGCCAGCTATGGCGGCCATTGGAGGGTGAACCAACGGCAAAGGAAGACCTTTCTCTCTGTCTCTCTCTCTCTCTGTCCACTCTGCCTGTCAAAAAAAAATACTGTTTATAACTCCATAAGAACAAAAACTTAAGAATAACAAAAAATGTTTACTGGATCCCTATACTAGAAACTATCAGATATCGATAAAATAAATAAGTGTGGACCTGAATAAGCAGAGAAATAAATGATGTTCATGAATTGGAATACTCAACGTAATAATGATGTGAACTCTTCACAAATTATTAATCCATAGATTTAATCAATAGTAATCAAAATCTCAGCAAGATTTTTTTTTTCATATGAAGCCAAGCTGAATTCAAAATTTATATAGTGGATGCAGGCACTGTGGCCAAGTATATTAAACTGCCACCTACAGTGCCAGCATCCCATATGAGTGCTAGTTCAACTCCTGGCTGCTACACTTCTGATCCAGCTCCCTGCTAATGTACCTGGAAAGCACCAGAAGATGGCTCAAGTGTTTAGGCCACTGTCACCCAAGTAAGAGACCTAGAATAAGCTCCTGGCTCCTGGCATCAGCCTGGCACAGCCCCAGCTGTTGCAGGTCATTTGGGGGGGGATACAAGCAGATGGAATCTCTCTCTCTTTCTCTCTCTCTTTCTCTCTCTCTCCCCTTCTCTCTGTAACTTTACCTTTCATATAAGTAGATAATTTTTTAACCTAGAAGCCTTTTATTTAAGGTATACAAACTTCATTCATTTCATATGTACAAATTTAGGAACACAGTGGTTCTTGTCACCCCACCTTCCCTCACAACGGCACTCCCATGCTTCTTCCTCCTCCCTCCCCTATTCCCATTTTTATTAGGTTAGTGTTTAGGTACTCTAATAGTTACCTCAGATCATGGGAAAAATATAGTATTTATCTTTGGGGGAGTGGCTTATTTCACTAAATATAATGGTTTCTAGTTGCATCTATTTTGTTGCAAAAGACAGGATTTTTTTTTACTGCAGTGTAGTATTCCATGGTACACATATACCTACTTTCTTTATCCAGTCCTCAGCTGATGGACATCTGGGTTGATTCCAGTAAACATGGGGGTACAGTTAACTCTAATATGCTAATTTCATTTCCTTTGGGTAAATTCCCAGGCGTGGGATGGCTGGGTGATATGTTGGGTCTATATTCAGTTTTCTGAGGTATCTCCATACTGTATTCCACAGTGGCTTTACCAGTTTATATTCCTACCAACAGTGGATTAGGGTACCTTTTACCCCACATGTTTGCCAGCCTTTCTTGTTTGTTGATTTCTGTATGAAAGCCATTCTAACAAAGGTGAGGTGAAACCTCATTGTGGTTTTGGTTTGCATTACCCTGATGGCTAGTGATCCTGAACATTTTTTTCATGTGTTTATTGGCCATTTAAATTTATTCTTGGAAAAATGCCTCTTAATGTGCTTTATCTATTTCTTAACTGGATTGTCTGTTTTGTTGTTGTTGAGTTTCTTGAGCTCTTTACAGATTCTGGATAATAATCCTTTATCAGTTGCATAGTTTGTAAATATTTTCTCCCATTCTGTCAGTTGCTACTTCACTTTACTGAGTGTTCCTTTTGCAGCATAGAAGCTTCTCAATTTGATGTAATCCCATTTGTCAGTTTTGGCTTTGATTGCCTGTACCCCTGGAGTCTTTTCCAAGAACTCTTCACCTTTGCCAATGTCTTGCAGGGTTTCTTAAATGTTTTCTAATAATTTGATGCTATCAAGCCATAGATTTAGGTCTTTGATCCATTTTTGAATGGATTTTTAATTAAGGTGTAAGCTAGGAGGTCTTTTTTTATACTTCTGCATGTGGAGATCAAATTTTCCCAACACCATTAGTTGAAGAGACTGTCCTTGTTACTGCAATTGATTTTAGCTCCTTTGTCAAAGATAAGTTGGTTTTAGATGTGTGGGTTGATTTCTAGAGTTTCTATTCTGTTCCATGGTCTACCCATCTTTTTTTTTGCCAATATCAGGTTGTTTTGATTGTAACTGCTCTGTTAATAAGTCTTGAAATCTGGGATTATGATGCCTCTGCCTTTGTTGTTGTTAAATAAGATTGCTGTAGCTATTCTGGCTCTTGTGCTTCCATATGAATTTCAGAATCACTTTTTCTAGATCTCAGAATAATGCCCTTCAGATTTTCATTGAAACCACACTGAATCTGTAACTTGCTTTTGGTAGTGTGGACATTTTGATGATATTGAATTTTCCAATCCAGGAACATGAAAAATATTTCCCTTTTTTGTGTCTTCTTCTATTTCTTTTTTAATGTTCTGTATTTTTCATCATAGAGATTTTTGACATCCTTAGTTAAATTTATTCCAATGTATTTATATTTTGTAGCTATTGTGAATAGGATTAATCTTAGAAATTCTTTCTCAGCCATGACATTGTGTATAAAAGGCTATTAATTTTTGTGTGCTAATTTTATATCCTGCCACTTTATCAAATTCTTTTTTTAAGATTTATTTACTTCTTTGATAGGTAGAGTTACAGAGAGAGTGAGAGATGAAGAGTAAGGTCTTCCATGCACTGGTTCACTCCTCAAATGGACACAATGGCCAGAGCTAGACTGATACAAAGACAGGAGCCAGGAGATTTCTCCAAGTCTCCCAAGTGAGTGCATAGGTCATGCACGTGGCCCAGCTTCTACTGCTTTCCCAGACCATAGCAGAGAGCTGGATCAGAAGAGGAGCAACAAGGACATGAACTTGTACCCATATTGGATGCTGAAACTGCAGGCAGAGGCTTAGCCCTCTATGCCACAGTGTAGGCCCCATCAAACACTTTATGAGTTCTAATAGTCTTTTAGTGGAGTCTTTTGGATCCCCTTTATACAGAATCATGTCATTTGCAAAAAGGGATAGTTCGACCCCCTCCTTTCTAATTTGTAGCTCTTTGATTTCTTTTTCTTGCCTAATGGCTCTGGCTAAAACTTCCAGGACTATATTGAATAGTAATGGTGGGAAGTGGGCATCCTCGTCTGGTTCCCAATCTTAATGGGAATGCTTCCAACTTTACCTTATTCAGTAGGATGCTGGCCATGGGTTTGACATAAATTGCTTAGATTGTGTTGAGGAATGGTCCTTCTAAACCCAATTTGCTTAAGGTTTTTATCATGAAAGGATGTTGTTTCTCAAATGCTTTCTCCGTATCTATTGAGCTAATCATATGGCTTTTGTTCTTCGGTTTGTTAATGCGATGTATCACATTGATTGATTTGCAAATGTTGAACCATCCTTGCATACCAGGGATAGATCACACTTTGTCCAGGTGAATGATTTTTCTATGTGTTGTTGGATTCGATCGACTAGTTTTGTTGAGGATTTTTGTGTCTATGTTCATCAGGGAAATTGGTCTATAGTTATCTTTCTCTGTTGTATCTTTTTCTGGTTTAGGAATTAAGGTGATGCTGACATCATAGAAGGAGTTTGAGAGGATTCCCTCCCTTTCAATTGTTTTGAATAGATTGAGAACAATGGGAGTTGGTTCTTTAAATGTCTGGTAGAATTCAGCAGTGAAGCTATACGGTCCTGGGTTTTTCTTTGTTGGGAGGGTCTTTATTACTGATTCAAGCTCTGTCTTGGTTATGTGTCTGTTTAGGTTTTTTATGTCTTCATGGCTCAGTTTTAGTAGGTTATATGGATCCAGGAATCTATCCATTTCTTCTAGGTTTCCCAATTTGTTGGCATACAGCTCCTTGTAGTAATTATTGATGATTCTTTGTATTTATGTGGTATCTGTTGTTATATTTCCTTTTTTTCATCTCTGATTTTATTAATTTGGGTCTTCTACCTCTTTTTTTTTTTTGGTTAGGTGGGCCAATGGTGTATTAATATTGCTTATTTTATTCAAAAAATTTCTTCATTTCACTGATCTTTTGTATTGTATTTGGTTTCAATTTTGTTTATTCATCATATGGTGAGGCAGGCATTTTGGCAGAGATGGTATAGCTACTGCCTGGGATACTAGCATCCCATACAGATACCAGTTAGAATCTCACCTACTCTGCTTCCAATCCAGCCTCCATTAATGGCCTAGGAAAAACAGCAAAAGATGGCCTAAGTCCATGGACCACTACACCCATGTAGAAGACCCTGAAGAAACTCCTGGCTTTGGACTTACCCAAGTCCAGCTATTGTGGTCATTTGGGGAATTAAACAGCAGATGGAAGATTTCTCTCTTACTCTGTCTCTTTCTCTGTCTCTCTCTCTCCCCCCCCAACTCTCTTTCTCTCTCTCCCTCTACCTCTCTCTTTCAACTTTGCCTTTCAAATAAATATATAAATCTTTAAAAATGCATATGATGAAACAAAGCATAGCTAAAATAATTTTGAGAAAGAAGAATAAATTTAGTAAATGGTTCTGCCTAATAACACTTTAAAAATCAAAGTAATCAAGAGAGTAAAGTATTTGGGAAAAGATAAATACATACATCATGTGAAAAAATACGGAGAGTCCAGAAATAGACCCATACAAATATGGTCTGTTTTGACATAAGTACAAAAGCAATCCAACAGAAAAAAAAACATAGTACTTTCAACAAATTAACTTAAAACAATTGGACACTCAAAAAAAAAAAACAACCTAAATTTCATCTCATATGTCATCCAAAAATTAAATAAAATGGGTCATTGATGTAAATAAAAAATATGTCTTTAAAATTTGAAGAATACATAAAAGAAAGTCTTTATGACCTTAGGATAAGCAAAGAGCTCTCTCTTTTAATTATTTATTTTTTAAAACATTTGTTTTATTAAATTGAAAGGCAGACCTATGGGGGTGGGTAGCCGTCCTCTGATTCACTCTCCAAATAGCCACAACAGCCAAGGCTCGGCCAGGCCAAAGACAGGAACCAGGAGCTTCATCCTGGTCTCCCACGTGGATGCTAGGTCCCGAAAACTTGAGCTATCTTCCACTGATTTCCTATGCACATTAGCAGAGAGCTGGATCAGAAGTGGAGCAGCCAGGAATCAAACTGGTGCCCACATGAGATGCCAGCATTGCAGGAGGCAGCTTAACCACTTGTGCCACAGTCCTAAGCATAGAGTTTTTAAACTTGGGGTCACAAGCACTAAACATTAAAGAAAGTATTCATTAATTGGTCTACATCAAAACTAAAAATATTTGCTTGGTAAAAGTCAGTTTTACCAACGGCAAAGGAAGACCTTTCTCTCTGTCTCTCTCTCTCACTGTCCACTCTGCCTGTCAAAAAATAAAAAAAAATTTAAAAAAAGTCAGTTTTAAGAGGGTTTTAAAAGATATATCCTCTGTCTTTTATGTATTTAGATTTCTTCCTTAAAAGGTAGTGCAAGGAATACTACATTCTTAGAAATAAACTGAAGGATTACAATTATGTAGGTGTTCTCCCATCAAATCTGAAATCCCTTGAGCTTTCTAACTCCTTGCCAATAGAGACTGATTTCTATAGAGTACAGAAGCTGTGAGGTGGACTTTGCCTAACAGGAGAAAGTCCAGAGGGGTTCTAACTGGGGAGTTGTTGGGTCTTGTCACATAGACCCAGGTAAAAGGAGGTTGCATTCATTGATTGCTGTTACAGCCAAGAAACTAGATCCAAAAGGCTCTTTTAAAACTGCACAGCTCCAAAAGTAGTAATCACTAACTTCTAACAGTGAGTCACGTCTCGTTCTGAATCAGCTTATGATGTGTTTCCCTTCAGGCAGTTGAAGAAATGAGAGTCAGAAGAATAGGAAAGAACATAGAAAGGCAGCTTTGAAGTATGGGCAAGTTTAAGGAGAGCAAATCCATGCAGAATTCTACAGCCAAAATAATCAAGAGATTCAGATCCCCAGTAGAGGAAAAGCAAAACACAAGATGAGAACAAACTTTCCAAAAATAGAAGGTTCAAATGGCCAATCAATATATGAGTGTACCCAACCTCATTAGTCATCAGGGAAATGCAAATTAAAACCACAAAGTGATGTCCCTTATGCACTCCCAGAATTTCTAAAAATGGAAAAACAAAAATTTCCAATTTGGCAAAGATGTTGAATAACCAGAACTCTCATCACTTCTCACAAAGGTATCTATGAGTAGAACTACTTTGGAAATGTATTTGATGTTATCTACTAAAACAGAAACATGCATTTCCTATGACTCAACCATGCCCCTCTCAGTTCTGTCTATACACAGAAGTGATATGGTCATGTGTTCAGCAAAATACATGTGAATATTCAGTGGTACCTTCCATCCAAGTCCCATATTTGTCTCCTGTTTTTTGTTATAACAATTTTTCATGAACTTCATGGTTTAAAACAACAAAAATGTATTTGTTTGTGGTTTTAGGTCAGAAACCAAAGTGGATCTAATGGATTAAAATCAAGGTGTCAGCACAGCTGCATTTCCTCTGGAGCAAAGAGGGTGAATCTGTTTCCTTGCCTTTGACTGATGATAGAGGCCAACTGCCATCCTTGTAATACGGCTCCTTTCTCCATCTTCAAACTCCATCACTCTAACCTCTGCTCCCATCATCATATCTCAACTCTGACTCTGACTCTCCTTCCTCTCTCTTAGCAGGACCTTGACATTACATTTCTAGGCCTGGATCAACCAAGGCAATCCCTTCATTTTAAGATTGTTAATTTAATCCCATTTACAAAGTCTCCTTTCATGTAATGTATTCACAGGGATTAAGACAGTCATGGGTGCGGTGGGAGTGAGGGATCCTTATTTTGTCTGCTACAAATCCTAAACAGGAAACTACTCAATGTCTCGGCAACACAAGAATAAACAGCTATTGTGCATCCATGCACTGGTATATCACACAGTAAAAAAAATGTTCAATTACATGTAATATTATGAATAAAAATCATAAGCATAGCATTGAGTGAAAGAAGCCAGAAACAGAAGACTATGTGCATCCACATGTGTAAAGTATAAATAAAGGCAGAATTAATCTATTGTAGAAGTTAGGGAAGTAGTTAACCTCGATGTGAAGGGTTCATTACTGCGAACATGAAGGGACTTTAGGGCACCTGACAATGTTTTGTATCTTGATCTGGTAGGTAGCGGGTACATTGCGTCTGAAATAGTCATCAAACTATATACATATTGTCTAGGTATATATTTTATTTAAATTAAAACTACAATAATTTATTGACAAAGGAAAAGGGGCCCTTTGAGCATCAGAGTCTTCCAAAATGCTGTAACTTGGTACTATGGAAGGGTAAAAAGTCAAGCTTCAGAACCAAGTAGGCCAGACCAAAAATCACAACTGTTTGATTAATACTGTGATTTTCTACTTGGTATCTAATCTATTTTGTCCTCAATATCTTCTTCTAAAAAAAGGAGACAACAACCCTTTTTTTCCTCCCTGTCCCATTGGATTGTTAGGGTGTAACAATGTGAAAATAAACAAAGAAGAACAAGGGCTGAATAAATCCTAGTTCCTCTCTGTTTTGTTCTTAAACATATCTCCCAACACAGAAAATACACAATAGGGAAAATGAAGACAAGGAAAGGAACAACCACCGTAGAAGCTGTATTTTTTTTCATTCTCAGTGCCATGTTTAAAAATACTTGCCAAGTATTGTAGAAGTTACTCCACATCCTGTAAAAATGGTGAGTAAGTAGTTCTTTCTTTATAAACATGGCCTATTTCTTCATTAAACTGCCAGTTTCATTGTGAAAATCCTTTTTACAAAGGTGAGCCGCTTGAGATCATGGGAGCTATAACATCTGTGGGAAAATTTCTAGGAGAAAACTGGAAGTATCGCCACTCCAGATTTGGAGCTGCACGAAAACACAGCGTGGGGTACACATGTCTATCTTTGTGACTAGAAGAGATGTCCAAAGGCCAAAGTAAATTTACCAACTTCTAGTCGTCATTATCCTACAGTAACACATAAGGAAGAAAAGTGAAAACCAACAGCAAGACAAAACAGGTTTCCCTTAAAACAGAAGAACATGACTTATTTGAGATCAAGACTTTGTTGTGAAGCCTTAGAGACCATTTAAAGGATTTTGGGCTCTCAGAATGTTTGAGCTTGTGTCAAGGTCACTCAGACCCACAAATAATCAGTATGGTTTACAAATGTCTTTCCAGGGAGTTTTAAGTCATGGTCTACATTCTCTATTTCCAACCAGACTCTTTTATTTGCTATGCCTAATTCTGTATTTGTATTTTCTCGCCCCATTTTATTGTTACTTGCATTATTTTCAGCATTGTTTGATTTTTTAATCCAGTTTGCGTTTCTTTTGCAGATTTATCTTACACCCTCCCCCTCTTCTGACTTTGCTCCCAAAACTTCCCCACTCCATCTCTCCCTCAGTGCCTTTGCTCTCCCATCTCTCCATGCTGGATTGACACCCAAATCCTGTTCTGTAGGTGCCTCCGCTGTGATATTTCTCCTCTTCCTTCAAACCAGTATAATCTCCTCACCTCTCAGAAAATCTGATCACTGCATTTACCACAGGTCCACTGTTCACCTGTCTGCCTCATGCTCTAGATTGTGTACTCTGACACAGGTCATTCACTCCTGCCTCTCAGGATCTAGCTTAGAAAGCACTCCATAGAAGTGTGTGTCTAGCTGAGCTTCAAGACACCCACATCACATACTCAATTCCCAGTTCCAGTCTTGATTCCAACTTCCTTCCCATGGAAATGCTCAGAAGCCACAATGATGGCTCAGGTGTTCTAAACAGGCATATAAAATAAAATTGATTAGGTTTATGAGCTGGAAGACTATGCCTTTACCACGCCCCTGTGTGACCTCATGCCCGTACCTGGCCACACCTGTGTGCCCACTGGCCAATTAGGTTAATTAACCACTCCCCTTTGGAAGTGGATTAAAAGCATGGGACACAATGTACCCGCCTCTCTCGCTTCCTTTCTTTGGCCTTTTGCCAGTGCAGGGTCTGCACAGCCCTGCACCTCCAGGACGCATGGCCTTTGGGCCACCCACCCCATGTTTCCTGGCCTAGATGCTCCTCTACATGGCTGGCTCCTGGTACTTGGTACGAACCCAGATTTACCTCTCTCCTATAGATAGGGCCTTCACTCTCTTCACTTCAGCTTCTCTCACTGAATAAAAGCTTAAAAATGTACCATGCTGCCTTGTTCATTGATGCCAATATTCAGAATTCTTTGAATATTAGGCAAGAACCTACATGGGCTTATTAATATTGGGAATTTTTAAATAAGCATATGGTGAGATCGTATGGCACTCCAAGTTCCGATTTCACAAGTGGTGTGGTCCCTGCCACCTATGTTGGGGAATGGATTGATTCCTGGCTCCTGGCATTACCCTCAGCTGGGCCCCAGTCACGTGAGCATTTGGGGCGTGAAGCAATGGAGAGAGTATGGGACCATGCTCGTTCACCCTCCCTCCCTTCCTCCCTCCCTCCCTCCCATTAAGAACTAAAATTTTAAAGAAAAAGAAGGCACTCTATAAATGTTTCCTGAAGGAATAAAAGTCCACCAGCTCCAGGCAACAGTTGACCCCTTCCTACATTTACAAGAAAATCTTCAAAGAGTTCATAGAAGATGTATATTGATGGGAAAAAATGCATGGATTTCATAATTTTCTGCACCAAAATAAAATGATCTTTTAATTCCATTTTTACACAAACTTTTTAAAGAAGTACCCTTGTGTATTTAGTTGGACAGACTCTTATTACAAATGTCATCAAATTCCATTTATATCACAATGGTACCATGGTATCATTCAAATAACTACTACTAACAACTGTCATTAGCCCTTTGCTCTCTCCTCTCTTCCCACTGAACAGAATACTTTCTTCTTTTGCAACAGCCATCATGATATATTTAGACCTTACTTATCTAGCCAATCAGAGATTTTAAACCAAGTGTAGAAAAATTCTGTAAGACCTCCAGGTAACTGGGGAAGTAATTACTTCCTTATCTTTCCTTTAAAGTTCAACAAAAATTGCCTCCCCACAGGTCTAAGTGATTACCCTATTCTGTGGGTACAGTGATTTTGATGGAAGAGGCTACAGAGCTGTGAATTGTAGCCAACCCGTTATGTGTAGACTTTTTTTTCACTTTGTGGTAGTTGTTTTTCTTCCTGTTTTCTTCATTTCCAATTAGAATAAAAATCTAAACTTGCAAAATATAAGTCATTCTCCCTAGCAGGGTACAAACTCAACTGCACAAGAAAGATGAATCTGTTCTCAAACATGAGCTTGAATTTGAAAATAAAAACTGATGAGATGGCCAGCGCCGTGGCTCACTAGGCTAATCCTCTGCCTTGCGGCGCCGGCACACCAGGTTCTAGTCCCGGTTGAGGAGCCGGATTCTGCCCCGGTTGCCCCTCTTCCAGGCCAGCTCTCTGCTGTGGCCAGGGAGTGCAGTGGAGGATGGCCCAAGTCCTTGGGCCCTGCACCCCATGGGAGACCAGGAGAAGTACCTGGCTCCTGCCATCGGATCTGCGCAGAGCGCCGGCCGCAGTGCGCCGGCCGCGGTGGCCATTGGAGGGTGAACCAATGGCAAAAAGGGAGACCTTTCTCTCTGTCTCTCTCTCTCACTGTCCACTCTGCCTGTCAAAAAATAAATAAATAAATAAATAAATAAATAAATAAATAAAAACTGATGAGATGTCCCTCCAAATAGAATTGCTCCAACTGGTATATGGTGTATATCCATGCCTGAAAGGGCCCCCCCTCCACCATCTGATTCAGAGCTTCAGCTGCATCTCAGGGAAGCAAGAGCAGCCCAGTAATCTTTGCAAAGAGCCTGGAAGAACAGAACACAGGATGCTCTTTTTAAAAATTTAGCTATCACAGGAAGGAAGAGAGAGAGAGAGAGAGAGAGAGAGAGAGAGAGAGAGAGAGAGAGGTAAGTTGCAGGAAAGAACAGCAGAGCCAAGGAAAAGTATTTTTAGGAAAGGGGTTTTGAGCCTGGTTTTGCTCTACAGGAAGCAGCTAAAGAGGAAGGAGAGAATAAAGATAAGAGGGATAGGGGTGACAGGTGGTGGAAATTCCTCCGGACCTCTGCAGGAAGATGTAATGCAGGCAATCCCAAAGAGGGCCAGACTTCTAGAGGCCACGAGACTCCGAAACATGGAGAAGAAATGAGCAGGACATGGGTGAAGATAAAAATAATCGTGAGTCAGAGAGAAGGGAGGTTGAGGGTGCACCATATGTGGCTTCAAGGATGGCTGCGAAATAGGAAGTAATTTCATCTGCTGAGGGGGAGGGAAGTGGAGGGCTGGGCTAGACAGTGTAAAAGGCCTCCAAACACCTGCTCAGAGGAACATAATATGAACATAAGAGAAATGAATGTGAGGCCTGCCGAAATTTACTCAGGACTGTAATTTAGGAGCAGCCTGACTTGCACTTCCCTAAGCAAGACCCTGAGAGAAAGGGGCTTGGGACTTGACACTTTATTCTCCTCCATAATTACTGCTTGATATGAGGGAGTTTATTAAAGCTCTCTTGCCTCATTTCTCCTATAAAACAAGTTAATAATCCTTGCCCCATTCCTACCCCATAGGACTTTAACAAGCATTAATTAATATCTTGAAAATGTCCCAAGTGCCTTGGGAAAGCACTGTATAAGGACTTTTTCATCACATTTATTATTCGTGTAATTGCATTTCCCACCCTGTTTAGAGTGAGTTGAAATACAATCTTAACAGCTTCCTTCATTTCATTCCAAAAATGTGTTTGCTAAGCCTACCTGATATCAGCCATTGAGGTATCAGGTGCAAAATGGACAAAATCTAAAATGTTGTCCAGATGCCATTTCACCAAAAAGAAGAATTCTTAGGAGAAGTTACACAACAACAAATTTCTAGTCGTCTTAGAATTCATGGATCTATTCAATGTAATCAATCCAAGCAAAGGATTTCAAATGGGCCCTTCCCCCAAAATGCCAATGACCTAGTTGGAAAAACCATAGCTCTCAGTGGAAATACAATGAAACAATACTGAATACTTCATTGCATAATGTAACAATGCCTCAATAATAAAGCACCCATTATTCTACATAACTTTTTCTGATGCCACTTCTTAACATAACCCCAACTCTTTCCCCTTCGTTTTGTTGTTCAATAAATCTGTGTAAAATGTCTGTATATGCAGGATCGGGCTGGCCATGCATTCACTTCCCTCTTCCCCTTCTAAGATGTCCTTTTATTTTTATTTTTGATTGGAGCTAAGATAAACAGAGATGGAGTTCTATGCCATCTCCTCGTTGGTTGTATTGGCATTGGTTATGGGTGTCAGGACAGAGAGAGTACTAAGCACCATCTCTGGTGCTGAGAATCTGATGACTTTGATCCAAATAGCTGCTTTCAAGTGCTAATTAGCATATGAGTATCACAGGCCCTGAAATCAATTGTATGAAACCATCAAAACTCCACTTAGGGGTGAGGTTTACTTTTGCAAGTTTATTTCCAATAAAAGCAGTTTCTTGTTGCAGGATGCAGTTGCTACGGTGATAAAGAGGATTGGGGAGAGTAACGTTCTTATTTTCCATAAACTTTTGACCAAGTTTATACCTTTGGATTTAATCTGAAACATGATATAGATCTGGCTTTCATTATGGCGGGTTATTAAGAAGTCAGTAGAGTTTATTCAGATTCTGTAAGTTTGGCATATTTTATTCTTCTACATCATCTAAAGTCTTCAGAATATAAGGAGTTTGGTGTCAGGATGGGGTAAATGGGATGAGAGTAGGAAAAAAGAATGTTGTTACAAGGAACATGAGGGATTTTTCAAATTTAAAGTCACCATATGTATAGTATTTCTAGTCCACAAATTTTTAGGTTTTGTCAGGGTGGGGCTTGCCCTAGACCCCCAAAATAATATGGAGAGAGCTCAGGAGTCTTGTGATACCTGGAGGTTGTATTTATACATGTGCAGTATTACCACAACTCCTTTCCAGGGTCTTCAGCTATTTATTACACAAACCTTTCAAAACTCCAGTCTTCTTCTTCATGTTCATGATGGAAATCAAGGTCAAATGTTTTCCCAAGCATCTCATGAAAGAAAATTACTATCAGTGTCCAGAAATTTTTCCCACCATAATGATAAAGAAGTAAAGGTGAGGATAAAGTGTAGGTGAGAGTTCAGAAAGATGCAAATATGAGTCAACCCAAGCATTTCAGAGGTCAGAGCCAATTGGAGCCAATACAATGTACATATAGAGTGTACAAGTCCAAGTAGAGCAAGCCATTTTCTCTAGGCAATAACAATAGCATTTTTCACTGCAAGTGCTGTCTTAGAACTTTATAACTTTCACAACAAGAAAGAATCTGTGTCTCCTCTCACTCTGAACCTAGGTAGGTCTTTGTGATTAATTGACCAACTTTAGAAGTGACACTATATGAATCCTAAGGCTGAATTGTACAAATGCCCCCCCACCTCTGCCTGTTCTCTAAGAATGCTTACCCTCGGGATCCAGACCCCATGATTTGGACAAACCTAAGCAGGCTAAGCAGAGATCCACATGGAGAAGAGCCAAGTTGCTTACCCACATCCTAACTCTGCTCCCATATTTTATACACATATTAAACTCCCCATTTTGTTCTCAAATGACCTTTTTGTTTTATCGCTGCCACTTTGTGAAATGGTTAATACCTGTTAAGACAAGTTGCTTCTTAAGGTTATTCATCAAATTAGTACCTTCAGCATGTCAGTGTTCACATAAAAAACTATTAAAAGTAAGGCTACGAAAATTCAGTTAGGAGGGAAAAAGTTCATGAGATCTATTTACAACATGGTGAATATAGTTAATTACAATGTATTATTATTAACTTGAAAACTGCCAAAATGTTAGATTTTAAATATTCTTCCCACACAAAAAAGGATATGTATGTGAGATAATGCACATGTTAATTGGTTTGATTGAAGCATTCCACAATGTATACATATTTCAAAACATGTTTTATACTATATATATATAATTTCTATGAAGTTAAAAAATAAACATTCAAGCTACACAAATACTTTTAAAATATAAAGTGCATTTATATAGGAGTTCTTCAAAATGTCCATGGAAAAATGAAAGTAAAGATTAACTTATTTTGGTGCAAAACAATGAAATTCACAATATGTATTTTCTCTGAACTATTTGAAGACCCCTAGTACATATAATATTACATATTATATATACAGTGTTAGTTTCCTAATGCTGCTGTAACAGTGTTTTATCTTTCTGCAGAACATATTTTAATCCATAACATCCTTATCTACACATATACTCATAATCACTCTTTCTGGGAAAGTTTGCTATACGAGAAATGTGGAGAACCATTTTTTATCCTAAATGACAAAGAAATTCCCCACGGCAACTGATTAATTCAGCCATTCCGATATCATTGGAGGAGGGGCTGTTCTTTACCACCACGAGTTTTCAACTATCTCGTGGCATTTGACTATTCCATTATGATCTATTTCTCTGTCTACATGTCCAAATACCCTGTTGTTTTACCTCTATGATTTCACAATAGAAGAGGACTTCAAAAAGTTCATGGAAATGGAATCAAATCACAAGTCTACTTTGGTGCATAAAATTTTTGAAGTACAAAGTTTTTCCATAATATGCATTCTGATGAATTTTTCATAGCTCCCTCATATTTACAGTTCACCCAGGCTCCAGGGAATCTATCGGGAAAACGCTTTATCCTCTGCCTTTGTGCCCGGGTGCCCCCCAGACTTCAAAGTCTCTATCTTGCTTCTCTGATGCCAGGCCATCTGTACCTTTCTTGAAATTATCCTGGTTTTCTAGTGGCCAAACCAGCCCACTACCCTGTTTGCCACATCCTTTCCTCTTCTGCAGGGTGCTAGAAACTGCATGGGCCAGTCGTGGTGCAGGCTGGCTCTCAAGGCAGCACATGCCAGGGAAAGACAGACGTGCAATCAGTTGCACAGGCCTAAACACAAAAAAAGATGATACAGCAAGATTTACTGTGGCATCCTTTCTGAACAACTTGGTGGCTGACACAGGTGTGCTGGGGACCAGTACTGGGTGCCTATCACATCTTCATTTCTGCCACAGCTAACAACAATAATAAAAATAATAGTGACAATGATGATGATGGTATCCTATTGACCTCCACACTATTCCTCCCTTTCAGAACTTGGTTTTCCAGGAAAACATTATTTGAGTCTATTGAATTGTGTTTCGGGGTTTTCAGGCTTTGCCACTGTGGCAGTGGCCTGTGACTGTATCCAACAGCCTGACCACTCTGTTGCAAAGGGGCCAGAACCATGACACTCCTGACTGGAGACTAAGCTGGACAACTAGTCACCTCGGACGAAATGTTTTGCTTTCCCATCTCTTTCCTCTGTCTTTCCCTCCTTCTTTGTTCTTTTGATTTTAGAGTTCTGAGATGCTTAATGAACAATACACTTCCCAGGAGCTATAAAGCAAGAAAAATCCAGTTAGGATTATAATCACAATTTCAATTATTTACACATGTTAAAAAATATTGCCATTGGGTTCTCTGAGTTATTTACTCTGGTGTTTTCTTCTATTTCGAAGTGCTAAAATATTAGCCCTATTCATTACAAACCGATTGTTTTTAACATGATTCTTCCCCCTCCCCTCACCCTGTCTGAAATCCAATTTACAGCCTGCTAAAGGCCTCATAAGTTTTTTTATGGATTATTTCCTGGGGTCACATTAATCTGGCTCCTTGTTACTTTACACTAATTTTGCTTTGCCACAGAGAAGTAACGAGATTCGATCTCTTGGGAATTAATCCATACAGACCTCTTAATGAGGCAAAGGCAGAACAGAGTGCAACTGCTGTATTTAGTCCCCCCCCCCCAAGCACAATGAAAAAGGAAGAGGTCATCCTGCCCTTCGGTACAATGCAACCTGGGTCCAGTCCTAGAGAAGGAACAGGGTATGGGGAAGAAACTCGGGAGATACACAGTGAGCATAACTGGAGGCTGTGGGTGGGGAGGCTCTGAGCTTCCTCCTGCCTTCAGGGCCAGGACCCAGGGAATGGAAGGGGCAAAAGACCCATTTAGATGGGAGGAAAAGAATTTCTTTGCTTTTGCAAGATATATACAGACACACAAGACCTAACCTCTCTACCCCATGCCTATTTCCTGTGGAAATTCCAATGATAAGAAGACTTAGTAAGATTCTGCTCCCCTTTTTTCTCGTTAAAGATGTCTAGGGTTGTTTCAACTTCCTTTTCCAAGAAAAGAGCTAAGGTGAAAAAATTCTATTAAATGGAGGAAGAAATAAGCTATTCTCTCAAGTTCTAAACTGAGAATAATAATAGCTTGCAGTTGTTATGCTTATTATGGAGAATTGATCCAAAATATGGAAAAAGGTACTTGGAAGCAAGTAGGTGTTAAGAGAACATGAAGAAAATATATGTAGAGTTCCTAGCACAATGGCTGGACCTGGGCAAAGGATAGTTGTTATTACTAATGTTTCATTACATTCTCTAAGAAGATTTTTGTCATTTAGCAATAACTGGGTGAAGAAACACATGTAAAAATAACTAGCTTTTTTGTAAAGACTTTCGTATTATGTTACTGAGTATTCATGTCAATCAACTACGATGGATAGATAATAGCATCCTCATTTCACAGATCAGCATGAGGCTATAGGTTAAATAACTGCTAAGAATCAGTAGCCCTGGGACAAGAACTCAGGCTTTTGCTGCCTTAGTAAACACCAATAACTCTGCTTCCTCTCAAAGGATGGAGAGCCATAACTTTTAGGTGGCATGATTGTGATTCACAGATTGACCCCAAAGGTCCCCATTGATTTTGTTATTAGAGGAAATACTTTTCCCACTATTGAAGTAATCAAGTGCAGGGATTCAAAATGACTCTCTCCTGTCCTCTCTCCCATGTCGGAGGGAGAGTGAATAGCCTCTTCCTGGAAGAAAATGAAAATGTTTTTCTCGAATCCTTCTAATTTCCTCTCTTGCAAGCTATCTTCCCAACCAAATAGAAGGGGCTCCATCAAAGCAAGATCTGCAATTTACTTTGTAAGGGTAGTGTATGTAAAGTCCATCTAGTCAGGGTTGAAAGAGTAACAGAGTTCGTTGGCCAAGGAATGAATGTCACAAGCTCAAAGTTACTTTATAATGAAGAAAGCTGACACAATCTATTGATCTCCATCGATTTTACTACTAGATCTAACATTCTAAATAGAAAGGCAAGAAGGGTGTGTTATATGCTGACAAGTCACCCTTCCTTGTCCAAACAAAAACCCAGAACTCAACCCATAAAATATCAAAGCATCACTAGGAAACTGTGCTCAGTCCTGTAGATGGAGGAAATTCCAAATCATCAAATCTTGACATTAACATGAAGCCAGCATGAGCTGGAGAGATGGTGTTATCCCAATTGTCATCTAAAAAAAAATTTGTAGAGACATTTAAAGGGAAATGTATGATCTACTAGCCTTATTGAAGAGGAGTTCAAATCACCATGTAACAAAACAGAAATTAATGACTTACCTGAATATAATAGTAAATTCATAGCAATCACTATAATGTTCATGAACAGCACAATAACTGGCAACTTTGAGCAACAGTAGTCCATTCACTCATTCTACAACAATATATAAATCCACTGAAACTCCCAAGTTAAGACTTATATGAATGCTTGAATGAAAAATTCCAGTTAATAATATTGCCAGTTACCCTCAGTTCATCCATCAGGTGTTCCAAAAATTATTCAATAACAGAGCCTTCATTTATCACTCTTTTTAATATATTGGGTGCATTTCATGAGATATTTTCATCTCTCATTTACACTTAGCTGCCAATATACTTTCAGAACCAAAATTAATTAAAAGAAATTGAGTTTAGTGATTATACATTGTTCCTTACATTTGACCTTGAGAAGTAAAATGGTTTGAAAAAGAGCTCAATAATGGGTATCTTTTTCCTATCCTTTAATATTTCAAGCCAGAGAGCAAAAAACCCTAATAATACTTCAGGGCAAAGTAGTCCTACAGCTGAAAGGACATACCCATATTGTGAGACAGAACACTGGGATTTAGGCATCAGAAATTGTCCAAAATATTTATACAAACTACAACAGAAACTAACGTTTTTAGTGTGGAGTCTCTGAGACCAAGGAAGATACACAGAAAGTTGAAGATGGACATGTCCACTAATGAAAGAAAAATAAATAGTATATGCTTGGGGAAAATTCAACCGCAATAGCAGTCAAAAAATAAAAATCAAAACAAGTTTTCATTTTTCACCTATCAAATTACTCCATACTTATTTTTAATGGATAATTATCTGATTTCTATCCACAGCAAAGGAGCCAGTACATGTTGGGCCTGAATAAAGATTCAGGGTTCACATATGTTCGCCCTGATCAGTGACAACTGACTGAACACCAAAAAGGAAACCTGTTGAAGTGAAATCGACACTATGAGAAACAGTGACTTGATCAGCATAGCCCTGACTGTTAATGAACAACTAAATACATTATCCCTCTTAGTAGTTTTTTTTTGTCTGTTCTACTTAATATGACTGGTTTAATTCTGTAATTATCACACAGTTATTCTTAAGTGTTGAAATTTAACTGAAGTGTGATCCCTGTTAAACATAAGAGTGGGAATAAGAGAGGGAAGTGATGTACAATTTGGGACATGCTCAGGCTGACTTGCCCCAAATGGTAGAGTTAGAAACATACCAGGGGACTCCAATTCAATCCCATCAAGGTGGCATGTACCAATGCCATCTCACTAGTCCCAGTGATCAATTTCAGTTCACAATTGATCATAATGAAAGGACTAAGAGTCAAAGGGAGCACATAAACAAGTCTAGTACCTGCTAATACTAACGGATAGAATAAATAAAGGGGAGAGTGATCCAACATGGGAAGTGAGATACTCAGCAGACTCATAGAATGGCAGATGTCCTAAATAGCACTCTGGCCTCAGAATCAGCCCTAAAGGCATTCGGATCTGGCTGAAAAGCCCATGAGAGTATTTCAGGCATGGAAAGCCAAGACACTCTGGCAAAAAAAAAAAAAAAAAAACCTAAATGAAAGATCTCTGTGAGTGAGATTCCAGTGGAAAGAACAGGTCTTCAAAGAACCTCCACTTTGACTATGACCTTGTCTAAACAAGATAAGAGTCGGAGAACTCAAGGGGCTTCCATAGCCTTGGAAACTCATGACTGGAGCATGGGGAGATTACTGAGGCCATAAACAAGAGTGTCAATTTGTAAAGTCAACAACAGGAGTCACTGTGCACTTACTCCTCATGTAGGATCTCTGTCCTTAATGTGCTGTGCATTGAGATTTAATGCTATAACGAGTACTCAAACAGTATATTTCACTTTGTGTTTCTATGGGGGTGCAAACTGTTGAAATCTTTACTTAATGTATACTAAACTGATCTTCTGTAAAAAAAAAAAAGAAATTATCAATTCCCAAGTTGACTTTCACTGGGATTAAACATGACAATAGGTCTGATCTGATTTCATCATCATTTAAAAAATCATCTATTATTTTTCACTTTATGTTTCTGTGTGGGAGCAAACTGTTGAAATCTTTACTTAATGTATGTTAAACTGATCTGCTGTAGATAAAGAGAATCGAAAATGAATCTTGATGTGAATGGAAGGGGAGAAGGAGTGGGAGAGGGGAGGGTTGCGGGTGGGAGGGACGTTATGGGGGGGAAGTCATTGTAATCTATAAGCTGTACTTTGGAAATTTATATTCATTAAATAAAAGTTAAAAAAAAAGAAAAAAAAGATTCAGGGTTCAGAACAGGTGTATGGATTTCCTGCTGAGCTGATCAGAGAGATAACGGGTCAAAAAGTTGAATCAAATTAGAATCTAAGGTGAAATTTCAAACTCAAACACCAAAATAAAGATAGGGAGGAGTGGCAGATCTTAGAAGGGCCAGAGATGGCATCAGAGGCAGAGCACAGAGCCAGGAGTTTGAGAAAAGGCAAGTCTGGTGCAAACAAACAAGCCTCAGATGTCAGTAAACAAAGTTCTGCACCTAGGCATAAAGGAATAAGAGGGACCATATTTAACCTCTCACCTTAAACAATTAAAAAATTGGGCCGGCGCCGTGGCTCAATAGGCTAATCCTCCACCTTGCGGCACCGGCACACCGGGTTCTAGTCCCGGTCGGGGCGCCGGATTCTGTCCCGGTTGCCCCTCTTCCAGGCCAGCTCTCTGCTATGGCCAGGGAGTGCAGTGGAGGATGGCCCAGGTGCTTGGGCCCTGCACCCCATGGGAGACCAGGAAAAAGCACCTGGATCCTGGCTCCTGCCATCGGATCAGCGCGGTGCGCCGGCTGCAGCGGCGGCCATTGGAGGGTGAACCAACGGCAAAGGAAGACCTTTCTCTCTCTGTCTCTCTCTCTCACTGTCCACTCTGCCTGTCAAAAAAAAAAAAAAAAAAAAAAAAAAAAAAAAAAAAAAAAAAAATTGGACCAAATGTCATTGAACAACAGTTTTTAAAAGTTGGACAACTGGCATTTGTAGAATAATCATCTTTGAGAGAACAGAAATAAACATGGTGAGCACTATAACTGACCCATCTTAATAATCGGAGAGCATTTCCAGACCATAGCAAAGGGAATAGAGACCCAAACAAAACTTAACTGTCTCCCTGAGATGTGGAGACTTAAGTGAATATCTAGATTCAGAGAACCCAAGGTAGATAGAACTCTAAGGGCAGAATACTAGAGAGAAAAGCAGCTTTAAAGAGAAAAAGTTCTGGATATTTGCAGAAGGTTTCCCTGGGATCTTTTGCTAAATATTGATTATCATATGTGTATGAGAAAACTTCACAGGCCAAGGAACTAACCACTGGAAAAGAGCTAGTATAACAATCTCCAGCAAAAAAACATAGATGAGGAAGAGTTACTGCCTTCATGAACAAGAATAAAAGAAAGTCAAGGCCACTGTTGTGGAGCAGTGGGTTAAGCCACCACCTGCAATGCTGGCATTTCGTATGAATGCTGGTTCAAGTCCCTACTGTTCCACTTCCAATTCAGCTTCCTACTAATGCACCTGGGAAAGTAGTGGAAGATTGCCCAAGTGCTTGTGCCCCTGCCACCCTTGTGAGAGACCCAAATGAAGCTCCTGGCTCCTGATTTTGGCCTGGCCCAGCCTCAGCAACCTTTGCAGCTGTTTGGAGAGTGAACCAATGAATAGATCTCTCTGTTTCTCTCTCTCTCTCTCTCTCTCTCTCTCTCTCTCTCTCTCTCTCTTGTCTTTCTCTTTGTAATGCTTCCTTTCAAATAGATAAATAAATTTTTTTCACATTTTTTTAATTTTTTATTTAGTAAATATAAATTTTCAAAGTGCAGTTAATGGATTACAATGGCTTCCCCCCCCCATAATTTCCCCCCCACTCACACCCCTCCCATCTCCCGCTCCCTCTCCTATTCCATTCACATCAAGATTCATTTTCAATTATCTTTATATACAGAAGATCAATTCAGTATATATTAAGTAAAGATTTCATCAGTTTGCACCCACATAGAAACACAAAGTGTAAAATACTGTTTCAGTATTAGTTATAGCATTACTTCACATTGGACAACACAATAAGGACAGATCCCACATGAGAAGTAAGTACGCAGTGACTCCTGTTGTTGACTTAACAATTTGACACTCTTGTTTATGGCGTCAGTAATCTCCCTAGACTCTAGTCATGAGTTGCCTAGGCTATGGAAGCCTTTTGAGTTCGCCGACTTCGATCTTGATAAATAAAATTTTTTAGGGAAAAAAGGATACATATGGAACTGAGTATTACTGAGTAATTCCCTTCCCCAAAAAGACATAAAATTAGTTAAGAGAAATTTTTAAAGAGTAACCAATAATATGCCAATCAATAGAAACAGATGCAGAAATGACACAAATGACAGAAATACTAAGAAAGAAAGCTACCCTCCATAAATACAATTGTACCTCCATATTTATGTGCTTTGTTTTCATGGATTCAAATGATCACAGCTTGAAAATATTTGAAAAGAAATTGAGCTTTTGTTGACTACATGAAGAAATTACTCTTGTCATTATTCCCGAGACAACATATTATAACAATTATATATATATATATATATTTTGACAGGTAGAGTTGACAGTGAGAGAGAGAGACAGAGAGAAAGGTCTTCCTTTGCCGTTGGTTCACCCTCCAATGGCTGCCGCAGCTGGCGCGCTGCAGCCGGCACACTGCGCTGATCTGAAGGCAGGAGCCAGGTGCTTCTCCTGGTCTCCCATGGGGTGCAGGGCCCAAGCACTTGGACCATCCTCCACTGCCTTCCCGGGCCACAGCAGAGAGCTGGCCTGGAAGAGGGGCAACCGGGAAAGAATCCAGCGCCCTGACCGGGACTAGAACCCGGTGTGCTGGCGCCGCTAGGTGGAGGATTAGCCTGTTGAGCCACGGCGCCAGCTAAATCTTTGTTTTAAAAATTTATTTGACAGATAGGGTTAGACAGTGAGAGAGAGACAGACAGAGAGAAAGGTCTTCCTTCCATTGGTTCACCCCCCAAATGGCCACTATGGCCAGAACTACGCCAATCCGAAGCCAGGAGCCCGGTGCTTCCTTCTGGTCTTCCATGTGGGTGCAGGGGCCCAAGCACTTGGGCCATCCTCCACTGCCTTCCCAGGCCATAGCAGGGAGCTGGACTGGAAGAGGAGCAACCGGGACTAGAACCCAGCGCCCACATGGGATGCCAGTGCTGCAGGCAGAGGATTAACCAAGTGAGCCATGGAGCCAGCCCCAACTGAGGCTCTTGACATGAGCTGCCAAGGCTATGGAAGCTTTTTGAGTCCAGAAACTCCGTCGGTTTTTAGTCAGGGCCATATGCAAAGTGTAAGTTCTCTCCTCCCTTCAGAGAAAAGTACATTCTTCTTTGATGGCCACTTCTTTCCACAGGGGTCTCACTCACACAGATCTTTCATGCAGAACCATTTTTGCCACTCTGTCTTGGCTTTTCATGCCTGATATACTGTCATGGGATTTTCAGTCAGATCTGCATGCCTTAGGGGCTGATTCTGAGGTCAGAGTGCTGTTTAGGGTGTTTGGCATTCTATGAGTCTGCTGTGTGGACACATTACATTTTTTTTTAAGATTTATTTATTTGAAAGTCAGAGTTACACATAGAAAAAAGGAGAGGCAGAGAGAGAGAGAGAGAGAGAGAGAGAAGTGAAATTTTCCATCTGCTAGTTTACTCCCCAGTTGGCTGCAATGGCTGGATCTGAACCAATCCAAAACCAGGAGGCAGGAGCTTCTTCTGGGTTTCCCACATGTGTGCAGGGACCCAAGGGATTGGGCCGTTTTCCACTGCTTTCCCAGACCATAGCAGAGAGCTGAATCAGAAGTGGAGCAGTTGGGACTCGAACCAGTGCCCATATGGGATACCAGCACTGCAGGTGGTGGTTTAACCTGCTATGCCACAGTGCTGGCCCCACATTTTTTGATACTCTGTGAGTTACCATAAACCAGGGAAAACAAATGATATTTCTCTTTTTGGCACTGGTTTATTTCTCTAAGCATAATAATTTCCAGGCACATCCATTTGTTGGAAGAGAGGATCTTATTCTTTTCTATGGCTGAGTAGTAGTACATATACCACATTTGCTTTATTCACTCATCAGCTGATGTACATATGGAGTAATTCCATATCTCGTGTATTATAAATTGAGATGAAATAAACATGTAGGATACAGAAAACTTTTTCATATGCTGGTTTCATTTCTTTTGGGTAAATTCCCAGGAGTGGGATGGTTGGATCAAATAGTAGATCAAATTTGAGATTTCAGAGGACTCTCCATACTGTCTTCCACATTATTTGTACTAATTTTCATTCCCTCTGACAGTGTCTTAGGACACCTTTTCCCCCTTGTCCTCATGAGCATTTATTGTTCTTTGAATTTGGATGATAACCCCATTCTAACTGGGGTGAGTTGAAAGCTCATTGTGGTTTTTATTGGCATTTACCTGATGGAGTAGTGATCCTGAGCATTTTTTTTATGTCTGTTGAACATTTAAATTTCATCCTTGGAAAAATGCCTCTTTATGACCTTTGTCTAATTTTTTAACTGGCTTGTTTATTTTGTTGTAGTTGAATTTCTTGATCTTTATAAATTATATATATTGATCCTTTATCAATTGCATAGTTTGCAAATATTTTTCCCATTCTATTGCTTGCCCCCTCACTTTTTTGAGTGTTTCCTTTGCAGTGCAGAATATTCTTAGCTTGATGTAATCCCATTTGTCTATTTTTGCTTTTACTGCCTGTGTTTCTGGGGGTCTTTTCCCAGAAATCTTTGCCTATACCAATGTTTTCCAGAATTTACCCTATGTTTACCTATAGTAATTTGATGGTATCATGTCACATATTTAGATCTTTGATCCATTGTTAGTTGCTTTTTTGTATAAGGTGTAAGGTAGGAGTCTTGTTTCATACTTGATGCAGAGATCTGTTGAAGAGACTGTCCTTTCTTATAGCTCTTTGTCAAAGATTGGTTGGTTGTAGATGTGTAGATTAATTTATGGAGTCTCTATTCTGTTCCATTGATCTACATATCTATTTTTGTGCCATTACCAGGCCATTTTGATTATAATTGCCCTGAAATGTGTCTTGAACTTTGCTATCATGATGCTTCTGATTTTTGTTTTTGTTGTTTAAATTGCTTTAGATATTTGGCATCTCCTGTGTTTCCATATAATTTTAGCATGATTTTGTCTGGATCCAAGAAGAATGTCCTTCTGATTTGGATCCTGTTGAATCTGTAAATTGCTTTGTTAGTATTGACATTTTGATAATGTTAATTCTTTTTATCCACACACGGAAGATCTTCCCATTTTTTTTCTGTCTTCTATTTCTTTGTTTAGTGTTTTATAATTTTCATTGTAGAAATTTTGACATTCTTGGTTAAATTTATTCCAATGTATTTAAACATTATATAGCTATTGTGAATGGGATTGTTCTTACAAGTTCTTTCCCAGCCATGGCATTGTTTGTGAATAACTGGAATTAGTTCTTTAACTATTTGGCAGAATTCAGCAGTGAAGCCAGCTCTTCATTTTGCCAATCTTTTTTTTTTGCCTGTTTACAATTTTGTTTATTTCTTCCCTAATCTTAATTATTTCCTTCCTACAATGAATTTTGGTTTTGATTTATTCTTTTCATTCTAGGTCCTTGAGATATATTGTTAGATCATTTATTTGATGCCTTTCCAATTTCTTTTTTTCTTTTTAAAGATTTTATTTATTTATTTGAGAGGTATAGTTATAGACAGTGAGAGGGACAAAGGTCTTCCTTCCACTGGTTCACTCCCCAAATGGCCACAATGGCTACAGCCTTGCCAATCCGAAGCCAGGAGCCAGAAGCCTCTTCCAGTCTCCCACACGGGTGCAGATGCCCAAGGACTTGAGCCATCTTCTAATTCTTTCCCAAGTGATAGCAGAGAGCTGGACTGTAAGAGGAGCTATGGGACTAGAACTGGCACCCACATGTGATGCAGGTGCTGCAGGCAGAGGATTAACCTACTGAGCCACAGTGCCAGCTCCAGTTTCTTAATATGGGGACTAATTGTTATAAACTTCCCCCTTAACACTGCTTTGGCTGTATCCCATAAGTTTTGGTATATTTTATTTTCTTCATTCATTTCCAGGAATTTTTTGATATCACTTTAGATTTCTTCTATGACTCACTGTTCATTCAGGAGCATGTTGTTCAGTTTCCACATGTTTGAATATTTTCTAGAGTTGTTATTTTCCAGCTTCATTCAATGTGGTCAGAAAAGATACATGGTATTTCATTTTTTAAAATTTGTTGAGACTTGCTTTATGGCCTAGCAAATGGTGTATCCTAAAGAAAGTTCCATGTACTAATGAAAAAAATGTATATTCTGCAGCTGTGGGATGAAGTGTTCTGTAGCTATCAATTAAGTCCATCTGGTCCAAAGTGTAGATTAGTTCTGTTGTTTCTTTTTGAGTTTTTTTGTCTAGTTAATCCATTTTGTCCACTGACAGAAGTGGAGTGTTGAGGTCCCTTATGATTATTGTATTGGAGTCTATGTCTCCCTTTAGATCTATTAACGTTTGTTTACAATAGCTAGGTACTCTGGCATTGGGTGCATATGCATTTACTGTAGTCACTTTTTCCTGATGAACTGATCTCTTAATCATTATATAATGCCCTTCTTTGTCTCTTTTAACAGTTTTATGTTAAAATCTATTTTGCCTGATTTTCAGATGGATACTCCTGCTCTTTTTAATTTTCTATTAGCATGGAATATCTTTTTCCATTCTTTCACTTTAGTCTGCATGTATCTTTGTTGGTGAGGTGTTTCTTGAAGGCAGCAAATAGATGTGTCTTGCTTTTTAATCCATTCAACCAGTCTTTATCTTTTAATTAGAGAATTTAGGCCGTTTACATTCAAGGTTATTATTGGTCCTGACATTTATATATATATATTTTTTTTCCCATTGTTGCTTTGAATTTCCTTTGTACTTTTACTATGAGATTTTCTGCCTTCATATTCTTTCATAGTAATAATGACTCTTTTGTTTCTGTGTGTAGCATATCCTTAAGTATCATTTGTAATGGTTGAGGAGCATTGACAACATTTTTCAATTTTTGTTCATTATGGAAGGTCTTTATTTCACCTTCATTTATAAATGAGAGTTTGCAAGTTACATTTTTCTTGATAGTTTTTTTATGACATGAACTATGTTTTTTCCTTGTGGTTTAGTTTTTATGTTTATATATATACATATATATATATATATTCCAGATACCAATCTCTTAATGAATGAATTTCTTGGAAATATTTTCTTCCATTTTTTGTATTGTCTCTTCAATACAAGGTTGTTTCTTTTGTTTTATAGGCGACTCTTAGTCTTATATATTCACTTTAATTTTTTTGTGTGTTTCCTGTATTTTTGAAGTCTTATGCAAAAAAAATCATTGCCTATACCAATGTCTTTAAGTGTTTCCTCTATATGTTCTTCCTGTAGTTTTGTGCTTTTCAGTCTTACATTTAGATCTTTGATTCATTTTGAGTTGGTTTTTATATATGACGATAGATAGGGGTCTGCTTTCATTCCTTTGCATGTGAAAACAGCTTCCCCATTACCATCTATTCAAGAGACATACCTTTCTTTGGCATATGTTTTGGGTAAGTTTATCAAACATCAGTTGATTGCAGATGTACAAATTTGTTCCTGAGCCCTTTTCTCTGTTCAATTGGTCCATGCTTTTTTTTCTTTGACAGGCAGAGTTAGACAGTGAGAGACAGACAGACAGAGAGAAAGGTCTTCCTTCCATTGGTTCACCCCCCAAATGGTTGCTGTGGCCGGCACCACTGCGGCCGGTGCACTGTGCCGATCCAAAGCCAGAGCCAGGTACTTCCTCCTGGTCTCCCATGCAGGTGCAGGGCCCAAGCACTTGGACCATCCTCCACTGCCTTTCCGGGCCACAGCAGAGAGCTGGCCTGGAAGAGGAGCAAGCCGGGCAGAATCCAGCACCCCAACTGGGACTAGAACCTGGGTGCCGGCACCGCAGGTGGAGGATTAGCCAAGTGAACCACAGTGCCGGCCACCCCATGTATTTTTTTGTGTGTCATCACAATGCTATTCTGGTTACTATAGCTTTGAAGTATGTTTTGAGGTCAGGAATTGTGATACCCCTAGATGTATTCCTCTTGTTTAAGATTGCCATGGCTATTTGGAGTGTTTTGTGATTTCATGTATTTTAGGATTATTTTTCCTATGTGAAGAATACCATAGGTATTTTGGGATAGTTTGCATTGAATTTGTATATTGCTTTGGCAGTACAATCATTTTAACAATATTCATTCTTCCATCCAATCCATGAATGTAGGATATCTTTCCATTTTTTGTGTGTATTATTTTCTTCAATTTTTTTCTATTGGTGATTTACAATTTTCATTGTAGCTATCACTCACTTCTTTGGTTAAATTTTTTCCTATGCATTTTATTTTTTTTCTTGTAAATGGGATTTTTTTATTTCCAGTAATTTCTTTTTTGGTGTAGAAAAATACTATTAATTTTTGTATGATTGTGTCCTGCAACTTCATTCAATTCATTTATCCACTCTAACAGTTTTCTGGTTTTTTTAAAAAAATGTATAAAATCATATCATCTGCAAGCAGATAATTTTATCTATTCCTTTTTCATTTCAGTATCCTTTCTTTCTTTTGTGTTTTTTTTTTTTTTTTTTGCTCTGGCAAAGTCTTCCAATACTATGTTGAATAAGGACAGCAATGGTGCACATCTTTGTCTTCTTTCTGACCTTAGAAGAAATGATTTTTAGATTTCCCTCAGGTTATTATCATATTGGCAGTGAGTTTGTCATGTGTTGTGCTGAGATATATTCCTTCTATACCTAATTTGTTGAATTTTATTGAATGCTGTTTCTGCATCACGTGGTTTTGAGTCATTCATTCTGTTGTTGTGATGTATTATATTATGGATTTGCCTATATTGAACCATCCTTGCATTCCTAGAATAAATCCCATTTGATCATAGTATATAATTTTTTTATTCAGTTTGCTAGCTTTTTGTTGAGAATTTTTGTATCTATGTTTATCAGGGGTAATGATCTATAATTTTCTTTTATTGTTATGTCCTTGTCTTATTTTGGCATTAGGACAATGCTGGCCTTGTAGGGTGACTTTGGAAAGATTATTTCCCTTTCAGTGTTTTGGAATATTTTGAGAACAATTGGTGTTGCTGCTTTTTTAAAAGTTTGAAAATTCATTAGTTAAGCCATCTGATCCTGGGTTTTCTTTTTGGGAAATTTTTTTATTGATTCAATCTTGTTACTCACTTGTTCCATCATCTACATGGTTCAATTTTGATAGCTTATATGTGTTCAAAAGTTTATCCATTTCTTCTAAGTTTTCCAATTTATATAGACATTTAATTGTTCATGATAATTCCTAATGATCCTTTGCATTTCTGTAGTACCCATTGTAATTTCACCTTTTTCATCTCTCATTTTATTTATTTTGACCATCTCTCTTTTTCCTTGGTTAGCCTGGATAAAATTTTATCAGTTTTGTTTGTTCTTTCAAAGAAACCAATTCTTCATTTCATTGAAATTTTGCATTTTTTGTGGTCTCTACTATGTTATTTCTTCTCTACACTTGTTGTTTCTTCTATTTATTTTGAATTTTTTTGTCTTTTTCCTCTAGTTTCTTGAATTTCATCATTAGATTGCTTATGTGAAATCTTGTTTTTGAATGTAGGTGTTTATTGCTTCAATATCTCTGAGTTTCCTCTAGTACTCTTTGTTTTGGTAAGTAGCATTCCCTTTTCATTTGTTTCAATTTTTTTTTTAATTTCTCACTTGATTTCCTCATCAACTCATTGGATTTTCAAGAAAATATAGTTTCCATGTTGTTGTAAAATTTCTAAAATTTCTTGGGTTGTTTATTGCTAGTTTTGCTCCATTGTGGTCAGAGAAGACACAGGCTGATTTTAATTTTTTTGAAATTGCTGAGCCTTGTTTTGTGGGCTAACATATGGTCTATCCTGAAGAATGTTCCATGTGTTGATGAGAAGAGTGTGTATTCTACAACTGTTGGATAAAATTCTGTGTAAATGTGTATGAGATCCATTTGGTCTATATAATTTAACTCTATTGTTTCTTTCATTACTTTTTGTCTTGATGATCTGTCCACATATGAAAGTAGGGTTTGAAGTTCTATTGCTTTATCTTGTATCCACTGCTTCTGATGCATCTCATATGCTATTTATCCTATTGAGAGGGCTTTTTTTTAAACCTCAATTGCTGATCTATATTCATTATGTATGTTTGATTTATATAATTTCATGCCTTCCAGTTGATCTGGATTACACTTAGACTTTTATCTACTTTCTTAAACATATAAGGTATACAGTCATCTATTGGTATACATGAGGTATTGATTCCAGGAACTCCTCAAATATAAAAATGGGATAGTGCTTTCTATAACCTGTGTGCATTATGCCATATGCTTTAAATCATATATATATAAGTATTATATATATATATATATATATATATATATATATATAACTTACAGTACCTAATGCAATGTAAATGTAATATATAATTGTTGGCTGGCGCCGTGGCTTAATAGGCTAATCCTCCACCTAGCGGCGCCGGCACACCAGGTTCTAGTCCCGGTCGGGGTGCCGGATTCTGTCCCGCTTGCCTCTCTTCCAGGCCAGCTCTCTGCTATGGCCTGAGGAGGCAGTGAAGGATGGCCCAAGTGCTTGGGCCCTGTACCCCATGGGAGACCAGGAGAAGCACCTGGCTCCTGCCTTCAGATCAGTGCAGTGCGCCAGCCGCAGTGCACCAGCTGTGGCAGCCATTGGAGGGTGAACCAATGGCAAAAGGAAGACCTTTCTCTCTGTCTCTCTCTCTTACTACCCACTCTGCCTGTCAAAAAAAATTTTTTTAAAAAAGAGTCTCAGTTGATCACTGATGTCATAAATAAGACTGTCAATTATTAAATCAATAACAGGAGTCACTGTACACTTGCTCCCCATGTCGGACCTCTGTCTTTAATGAGGTGTACTATGAGAATCAACAGTAAAACTTGTCTTCAAAGTGTACATTATACTTTGTGTGTCAGTGTGGGTGCAAATAGTTGAAATCTCTACTTAGTATAGAGTTGGTCTTCTGTATATAAAGTCAATTAAAAATGAATCTTCATGGAAAATGGAATGGGAGAGAGAGTTGGGGGGGAATGGGAGTGGCAGTGAAAGGGTGGGAATGGGGGGAAGAAACATTATATCCCTAAAAGCTGTACATATAAAATTTGTATTCATTAAATAATAACCTTCAAAAAAATTTTTAAATGTAATGTATATGAGTGAAACTGACATTTTGAGATCTTATTCCTATTTACAGCCCTAGTCTATACTCTTGGGGAGCAGTGATTTTTCTACTTACTACTTATTGAATTTTTTTCTTTGGTTAGGTTTAAGCTTATAATTATAAAATAAAATGAAAGTATGGCATTGTAAAAATTAAAAGAAAAAATAAGAAAGAAAAAATGGTGGGAGTATGAGTGAGGGAAAGGGAAAGATAGGAAGTATCAGTATTCTCTGAAATTTTTATATATGAAATACATAAATTTGTTCATCTTATGAAAATAAAAAAATTTAAAAGATCTGATCTTTAAAATTGGCAAAGGATCAGAACAGATATTTTTCAAAATGGAATTATACATGGTCAACAAATACATGAAAAAAATGTTCAATAACATGAGCATTCATGAAAATACAAGTCAAAACCACAAAGAGACGCCGGCACCATGGCTCAATAGGCTAATCCTCTGCCTTGCAGCGCCGGCACACCGGGTTCTAGCAAACCAGCACCAAAATTAGTAGGATAAAAGAAATAATTAAAGTTAGAGAAGAAATAAACAATTGAACACAAAGAACAATACAAAAGATCGGCAAAACAAATTGGGAAACCTAGAAGAAATGGATAGATTCCTGAACACATAAAACCTACCAAAATTGAGCCGTGAAGACATAGAAAACCTAAACAGACACATAACCAAGACAGAGCTTGAATCAGTAATAAAGACCCTCCCAACAAACAAAAACCCAGGACCGTATAGCTTCACTGCTGAATTCTACCAGACATTTAAAAAACTAACTCCAATTGTTCTCAATCTATTCAAAACCATTGAAAGGGAGGGAATCCTCTCAAACTCCTTCTATGATGCCAGCATCACCTTAATTCCTAAACCAGAAAAAGATACAACAGAGAAAGATAACTATAGACCAATTTCCCTGATGAACATAGACACAAAAATCCTCAAAAAAATACTAGCCAATTGAATCCAACAACACATTAGAAAGATCATTCACCTGGCCAAGTGTGATTTATCCCTGGTATGCAGGGATGGTTCAACATTTGCAAATCAATCAATGTGATACATCGCATTAACAAACTGAAGAACAAATGCCATATGATTAGCTCAATAGATACAGACAAAGCATTTGAGAAAATATTGCATCCTTTCATGATAAAAACCTTAAGCAAATTGGGTTTAGAAGGACCATTCCTCAACACAATCTAAGCAATTTATGTCAAACCCATGGCCAGCATCCTACTGAATAAGGGAAAGTTGGAAGCATTCCCAGTAAGATTAGGAACAGACAAGGATGCCTATTCACACCAAAACATTAAATTATATAAAGAGGAGGAAAACTAAAAATGAATTTCTCATCAAACACAGTATAATTCTAGAAGCATTGCAGTTATGTATTTAAACTATTGAAAGAAAAATGTATCTAGGCCGGTGCCATGGCTCAATAGGCTAATCCTCTGCCTGCGGCGCTGACACACTGGGTTCTAGTCCCGGTTGGGGCGTCGGATTCTGTCCCGGTTGCCCCTCTTCCTGTCCAGCTCTCTTCTGTGGCCCGGGAGTGCAGTGGAGGGTGGCCCAGGTCCTTGGGCCCTGCACCCCATGTGAGACCAGGAGAAGTACCTGGCTCCTGGCTTCGGATGAGCGCGGTGCGCCAGCCACAGCACGCCAGCCACGGCAGCCATTGGAGGGTGAACCAACAACAAAAGGAAGACCTTTCTCTCTGTCTCTCTCTCTCTCACTGTCCACTCTGCCTGTCAAGAGATAGAAAGAAAGAAAAATGTTATCAACCCATATTTCAATAATTAATGAAACTTTCAAAATGAAAGTGAAATAAGGACATGAAGGAAAGAAACAAAATATGAATAAATGTATTTTACATCATGAGACTCTTGGTAAGAGCACAAGACAAAGAAATAGTCTGAGAGAAGGAGTTCGGGGTGGCATTGTGATACAGTGAATTAAACTGCCTCTTGGGATTCTTGCATCCCTTAACAAAGCAACCAGTTCATGGTTCATGTCCCAGCTGCCCGGTTTCTGATCTAGAATCCTACTAATGTGCATCCTGGGAAGAAAGAAATCATACCTCCAAACTCCTGCATCCTTGCCTCTCATGTGGGTGATCTAGATTGAGTTATGGGCTCCTGGTTCTTGTTCAGGCCCCACCTCCAGCTATCAAGGTCTCTTGTTCTCGTTCTCTTTCTCCCTTTCCCTTTCCCTCTCTCTCTCCCTCTCCCTCTCCTTCTTCCTTCCTCCCTCCCTCTCTCTCTCTTTCTCTAATACATAAATAAAACTTCAGAAAAGTAAGTGAGGAGGAAAATATATTCATTTATGTACATTGTTCAGGAAGTGCTCCCTCTGAAAGGACATATGCACAGCGCTAAGGGAAGCAGCCTTAAAGATATCAGGTACAAAGCAATCCAAGCAGAGAGAGCAAGAGCAAAGGCCCTGGGCAGGAGTGTGATTGGCATGTTCAAGGAACTATAAGGAGGTCAGTGTGGTGAAGAAGGCAGAACAAGGATATGCAAATGGAAACTTTTTAGGATGAAGGTGCTGTTGCTAGGGGAGAAATGATGGGCTGGGAGTGGGGTAGTAGGTGTCAAAAGCACAATAATGACTCCCAAAGCATCTACATCCTAATCACAGGTGCTTCTGAACATGTCACCTTACCTGACAAAAGTTAACTTTGCAAATGTAATTCAATTAAATACTTTGAGATAGGGGGATTGTCCTAGATTTATCTAGACAGGCCCAATCCAATCACGTGGCAGGGTTGAGGGGGTGGAGAGTAGAGTTGATCTTAAAAAATAGAGGCCTTTTCCTAGCTGTTCCAGCTGTGGTCAGAGGGAGCTATGACTATGGGGAAATGGTCAGAAAGATTCTTCAAAGACGGAGGAAGAGGTGACACTGAGCCAAAGTGTGTGCAGTGTTTCTAGAAGCTGCAAAGGCCGTGGAAACAGATTCTTCCCTAAAGCCTCCAGGAAGTATCACAGGCCTGCAGACACTTTGACTTTAGCCTGTTAAGACTCCATTAGAGGCCGTAGCCACAGCTCACTAGGCTAATCCTCCACCTGCAGCGCCAGCACACTGGGTTCTAGTCCCGGTTGGGGCGCCAGATTCTGTCCCGGTTGCCCCTCTTCCAGGCCAGCTCTCTGCTGTGGCCCAGGAGTGCAGTGGAGGATGGCCCAAGTGCTTGGGTCCTGCACCCCATGTGAGACCAGGAGAAGCACCTGGCTCCTGGCTTCGGATCAGTGCGATGGCTGTGGTGGCCATTGGAGGGTGAACCAACGGCAGAAGGAAGACCTTTCTCTCTGTCTCTCTCTCTCTCACTGTCCACTCTGCCTGTCAGAAAAAAAAAAAAAAAAAAGACTCCATTAGATTCCCTACCCACAAAACTGTGAGAGAACAAACTTACATTACCCTACACCAGGCAGTTTGTGGTAACTGGTTACAACGACAATAGGACATGAACTCTCTAGGTATCAACAAAGAACTATCACTCTGGTTACAGTGGAAAGAACCAAATAGGGAAGAGACAACAATGAGGACCCAGCCCTTAATTTAAACAGAATTAATACGATGTGCCTACACTCATGCCAATCATAAAGAAACTTTTGCCATCCTTAAAAATGTAGACTAACAAAACATTTGTGTCCAAATGTGAAGTGGGAGCCTGCAGCAGTCTGGTGAAATCCCAGCTAGAAAAAAAGAGCTCTGACAGACTGACTCTGATAGGGATAGAAGTTATCACTGCAGTTACAATTCTATCAAGTGCAATTTTAATAACAATAGAAGAAAGCCGCTAGAGATGAGGGCTGAGCAGGCAAACATCTCAAATTGCTTCCCATCAAAGCATCCTCAGCCATTTGGGCTGAACACCGTCTGGGATGGCATAGAGAAGAGCATGTGAAGTGGGTATCCATCACTGGAGCAGGGCTGTCATCTACAGAGACTTTTTCACTCAACTGGGAGGATTGTCAAGACCACCCCTTGAGTTCCAGCCTCCTACACCCATGTTTCCAGAACTCTGAAGTCACTCTCAATAATCTGAGTGAGATCAGTCAATACTCTGCATGCCCACATGGATGAAAGTCATGGCATGACAATCACGGAGTCTGTGTCTCTCCAGATTCTCAGCATCTGGCCTACATCTGGGCCCCCGCAGAAGGGTGTCACTGATCGCCAGAATTCTTTTCTTCTTGGAGCTGCCTCCTCCAGCCTATAAACCTCCAATGTCTCCAGTTCTTTCTTCTCTTTTGTGGGAATAGATTTCTTTTTCCTGTGGTAGAAAGATAGAAAGGAGCTCCAGAAGAAGGGATTTTTTGCTTTATTTTGTTTTGTTTTCAAATAGGACATAGTTAACACAGCAGAGACCATGGGCATTTACTATGCACCAAGCACCATGCACTGGACTTGTGACATATCATTTGTATCCTGACAACATAGCTTTGAAGCAGCTATTCTTTTCTCTACTTTACAGATGTAAGAATTAAAGCTTGATGAGTAATTTGAATAACTTGCCAGTTTCCAATGCTAATACAAAGAGAATCAGGATTCAAACCCAGATCTCTGACTCCACCAATCTGAAGAATTCTGACAATGAAGAAAACTCTTGGATCCCTTGATGCCTCACTCTCTTTCCCTCTTTCATCTCATTTTCAAACACATAAATACAAAACTGAACTCAAATGCCCTATACAGTGACTATAGTCTGCAACTCTCTTATCCAGAAAGTATTTAGGATGTATTTGCTAACTAGAGCTGTGGTTATGAGAGTAAAAAGAGCTAGAAATAAAGAAGGGCTTAGATTTGATTAGGGAGGTTCATTTTTAACTTAACTGGCACATTTCTTTTTCTATAAAGCTTGCCGTTACCTCTCATTCATCTGCATCTAACGTGAAGTAACCTTCTGATCTGAGAAACTAGTGATTTTTCCTTTTGAATTACTTCTAGAGATTGCGATCCAACCAGATTGCTATCAGCAATCCAACCACTAATGCTATTGGCAGTTTAGCATAGGAGTTACAAATGAGTAACTGAGTTTACGAATGAGTAAAATGACTTGGTAGTAAACAGACTTGGGTTCAAATCCCCTAGGTGTCACTAACTACCCCAACATCCATGGGTAAATTGTGGCTTTCTATACTTCAATTTCCCATTCTTAAAGTAGAATAACAATACTTCACAGGGTTGCAATAAGCACAATGAAGTCATGTGCATAAGTCTCTTTGGCACAGTGGCACACAGGAAGCAGTCAACAAATGTTAGCTATTAGCACTATTACCACATAGCTCAGGACACAAGTGGCAAATAAAACCAAGGACCAACATCACAGACCAAAGCAATGAGCCCTTTACTCTCTGAACCTCCAAAGAGATAGCAATGTTGTGATTTTGAAGAGAGCTGATGCTAGGCAAAGAATACTTGTCCTCAGCACATCTGAAATGTTTCTTGGTATTTCCAGGTATTGTACTCCAGCAACCCATGTTGTGCATTAGGTATACCTCCTGTCTCTGTGCCTCTATTCCATTTCCATGGTCCCTCCAGTGGAAGCTCATAACATAAACCATGGAGGTGATTTATTGGGATGAAAGAAATATTTATAAGACTTTAATTTATGGTTTTAATATTCTTTTAAGCATTTTAAATGAAGATAATATTCTATTACATTAATATTTGTATTTAACTTGTGAATACACATACAAATGTATTTGGAATACATGGTTAAAATTTTGTTAACCAATAGAGTGTGAAATCTGAAAAAATGTGAAATTAGAGTCCTATCCCATTTCTACAGGGATAAAGAATTATAAGCTTAAGAACTTTCTGGGGCTGTTACAGGTAAATGAAGGCAGGAGGCCAAGGGGAATAGCAATGAAAATGGAGGAGGGGATGCCTTATGCCTCCCTCCAGATGTTCAGAATCAAAAATATCTGTAAATATTTTCCTATTACCATTTGCAGCCAAGTCAAGGTAGCAGGAATTATTCAGTACATGGGGTTGGGGTGGAGGAGGTAGAAGAAATGGGTAAGATCCCTCTTAGTGTCATTACCCACTGACCTACCAGTCAAAACTAATGTGTTACTTTAAGAAGTCAGTACAGAGCCCTAAGACAGATTATCAAGGCAGCTTGTATAAGACTTAGGCTAGGAGTCAGAATACCTGATTTCCAGTCCTGGAACTGATCTTTATTCATGTGACATGGTATTGAATAGATAATTTAGCTCCAAAATTTGGTTTCCTCATCTACTTATGGAATATAACAGATTCTTTGAAGGGTTTTGGGGCATTGTAACATTCAAGTGAGATAATTTATGTCCAAGGGCTTCCATGACTGCAATGACTGTTGAATGTCAATCATTCACCTCTGTGATGACTTAATGAATACAGCAATGAATTATAGGTTAAAGCTAGTCGCCAGACTACTCTGCAGAAGAGGAAGGAGAACTGTCTCAAGTTATCCTAGGTGGGAAAACCTAATATAAAGTAGATTTTTGGAACAGAACTAAAAAATCTGTACTGCCTTGTCAAATTTTATATTCTCAATCACAGACATTTTCAAGCTAAGGCTACATGTCTAGACATTTGTAAAGCAGATTCATCGTTAGTGAAAAGTTTGGAGTAGACAACTTTTACATTCCCTGCAAACACTAAAATGTTATCATTCTAAGCCAAGCAAAATGAGAAGCAGTTAAACAGTACCATAATTGCCATCAATTTAGGTCCTTTGGCAGGTTAATGGAAAGAATAAAAATATTTGGGTATAGAAGTAACTTCAAATTATGTAACTCACCCACAGAAGACTTTAACCTGCCTCCCATAAGTCCCTCAAGTTCCTGCTTCATAGAATAAGTTGTTCAACATTTCCTTTAGTCTTGTTCCCAAGGCAATTTTAATTATCCTATAGAAATGAGGTTCTTGAAAGATATTGAAGATGAGTAAATCATATCAGCTATCAAAACTATACATAATTCATTCACAAAGATTTTATCTGCAGCCCAAATCTTGTCTTTAGAACCAGAACCAACTAATCAACCTATAACCTACTATCCCACTGCAACATTTTCTAAAATAAATTTAGCATCTTCTCTTCACCTCTACCTTCTAGGAACCATCATCTGCCCATTTTCTATACTCAGAAATTCAGAGTCATCCTTGACCCCACTTAATTCCTTTATCTTCATATCCTGTGATTTTTACCTACTAAACACTTCTTGAATATATTCACTCCTTTCTATGTCTTTCTCTACTCACTGCCTTAAACCAAACTTCTATCATCTGTTGCCTACATTACTACAAGAACCCCCAGTGATTTTTCTTATCTACTCTTGCCCTTCTCCCACTGTGCACTATGTGGGTTTCCCAATTTCCCTAGAACAAACCCACAAAATAAGCCCCAAGGTGCTGCAGTGTCTAGCCCTGAGTCACCTCCCAGCGTGCCTCCTTCTTGCCCCACCTTCTCTTCACTCCAGCCACACTAACCTTCTTTCCATTTCTCACTCTTTCATGCTTCTCTCCACCACAAGATCTCCTCTTACACCATTCCTTCTACCTCCCCAGTATGCCTTCCTAGACCTTTCTCACCCTTTAGACCAATGCTCAAGCATCACGGCCTCAAGGAAGACTTCTCTTACCTCTCTGACAGTTCCAAAGTTGCCATTTTAGGCTATTAGGGCATCTGTCAGCAAGTGTAACAGGTGAAGTTGAATATTTGTATGTGATGATTTTTTTTCTTTTCAACTTTTATTTAATAAATATAAATTTTTGAAGTACAACTTTTGAATTATAGCAGCTTTTCCCCCATAACCTCCCTCCCACCCGCAACCATCTCATCTCCCACTCACTCTCCCATCCCATTCTTCATCAGGATTCATTTTCAATTATCTTTATATACAGAAGATCAACTTAGTATATACTAAGTAAAGATTTCAACAGACTGCACCCACAAAGACACACAAAGTATAGAGTACTGTTTGATTAGTAGTTATACCATTAATTCTCATAGTTAACACATTAAGGGCAGAGGTCCTACATGGGGAGCAGGTGCAAAGTGACTCTCGTTGCTGATTTAACCATTGACACTCATATTTATGACGTCAGTAATCACCAAGGCTCTTGTCATGAGCTGCCAAGGCTATGGAAGCCTCTTGAGTTCACAAACTCCAATCTTATTTAGACAAGGTCATAGTCAAAGTGGAAGTTCTCTCCTCCCTTCAGAGAAAGGTACCTCTTTTTTTGATGGCCCTTTCTTTCCATTGGGATCTCACTCACAGAGATCTTTCATTTAGGTCATTTTTTTTATTTTTTGCCACAATGTCTTGGCTTTCCATGCCTGCGAAACTCTCATTGGCTTTTTAGCCAGAACCAAATGCTTTAAGGGCTGATTCTGAGGCCAGAGTGCTGTTTAGGGCATCTGCCATTCTATGAGTCTGCTGTGTATCCTGCTTCCCATGTAGGATCATTCTCTCCTTTTTAATTCTATCAATTATTTGCAGACACTGGTCTTATTTATGTAATCCCTTTGACACTTAATCCTATCTTTTTGATCAATTATGAACTTAAACTGATTACTTTAACAAGTAAGATGGCATTGGTACATGCCACCTTGATGGGATTGCATTGGAATCCCCTGGCACATTTCTAGCTCTACCATTAGGGGTAAGTCCGAGTAAGCATGTGCTGAACTGTACAATGTGATGATTTTTGTTACTGTGTATTCTCCCCCACTAAATTTTAAAACACATGAGGGCAGGAATAATGGTATTTTTCTCAGGGCCTGGAATATAGATGGTCCTCAATAGATACCATCTTAATAACTGAGAAAACCACTAAATGATGAATGACAAAAAATGAATGATAGACATGCTTTTGCAAGTCACTTTCTCTTCTCACACCTGAGGCTAATTCTTAAGTCTGAGGCCAGGGGAATGGATAACAGAGGAACAGAAGAGGGAACAAGATGAAATCCATATTCACCAACTACCCTAAAAATCTTTAGTTCCAGAATGCAAAATTTTTTAAAAGTATAAAAAAGACCCCAAAAGAAAGTTGTACTCCTGCTGAGCTCCCAAGTACATACTTTTATCCATCATAAACAGCAAAAACAGATGCTACCTGCAAGACGCACAGCACATCTGCGTGGATGAAGCAGTGACACTCGACTGTCCTCTAGGGGAAGCGATTCGCATGCTGCTCTCTGGTGTGCTCACGCTTGCACGTTCTTTTCAGGTAGCCCTGCAATGACAGTGTTCAGAGAACTGACATTGCAGTTTGGGATGTGTTCTTCAAGTTCACCTTCAGTCCCCGTGCTTGGGTTAAAATTAAAATTTAAAAAAAAAAAATCTGTTTTCAGGGCTTCTTTTCTCCTTGCCACACTCCCTTCCTCAAACTTTCACATTTGACTGTTGTCAAGTTATCATGCATTCACTAATCAAAACAAAGGGAATATGAGAAATGACTGAAAGCTTTATGCCAAGTATGAAAATTGCCTGAAGGATGTGGTAGCACCAGCCATTCAAAGGACTCAGCTTCTTTTTGAGAAAACAGGACTTTGATTTGCTCATAGTATTCTTTTTTTAAGGTTCTCAAAATGTCTCTTGAAGAATTCAAAAGGTTATTTGGTAAGGAGTTTTCTTAAGCAAGGTGGATACATTGAGGCATAAAATATACTTTTTAAAAACAAAGCAGTAGCTGAAATAAATTGAAACTGATTTCTTTGTTCCAACAAGAGCTAATGCTGTGAAAACAGGTGGGAACGGGAACAATTTGCCCTGGGAGCCCTGGTTGCAGTTCAATTTAATCTAATTTACATATGAGCCTGGGAGTTCCTGAAATTGTATTCCCTAGTGGCCCTTAAACTACCACCACTGAAGATATGCTCCCTTTCTTATGGTAACTGGACATTAAGTTCAGTAAAAGCTCCAACGTTTATCTAATCACTTAAAAAAACCAGGCAAATACACTCCTAAAATAGTGACATCTCTTTCCAGAATCTTCAGTAGTTACTGAAACAAACAAGGGAATACTGTATCTACTGACTGTTAAGCCAAAAAAAGGGGGGGGGGTGAAGCTGGTGTTTCCTACCCAATATATTTTCTTTTCAAACTTCAGACAGCTTCATCCTACCACACCCAGCTACTTGTGACTGCTTCCAAAGACTGACACACATTGATGAAAGATGACATTTTTGCAACCCTTTCCCTCCCAAGATTCATGGTGAGGTGGCCCTGCTCCAGTAGATGCTACACTTCATCATCTCTGTCTATCTTTCTGTCCCAGGAGTGACAAGGTCCACGGGGGGAAAGCATCCTGCTGCAGCAGCCCTGGCTCAGACCTTGAGAGCTGAAAGCCGGGATGCACACATCAGCTAAGACAGCTGGCTCCCCCTCGGAAGCTGAGTCACTAACCTGGCCAGCCTATTTAATCGCTTGGAAAGTGGTTAGACTGAACAGGACATGCAGTGATTAGTAATTCAGACTGGTCTCAGAGCTTCATGTTTTTGACTGTGAGCCGCCAACTGCAGCCTTTCTCTTGGAGTCAACAGGAAGTGAGAATAGCAGGCCAAATTTGACACCCTTTGACGTAACCAGGGATGGACTTCAGCCCTCAGTTCTCCACCCAATAACACAGAGATTTTGAAAGTGAGCCCTTCTGTTTAAATCCATCCACCAAGACCCAGGAGCAGAAAGAATTAAGAATTGAAGAAAACTTATTTTGATAACTCAGATTTAACTTTATCTTCTTACCTCTCGTTTAATAGAAGAGAGGAGGGAAAGAAGGAGGAGGGTAGAGAAGAAAGAGAAGGCATTTGTCTCAGACACAGATCTAAGAATGGTAAAAATAAAAAAAATTAAGTAAGCTACTCCTCAAAACCAATGGGGAAATGATTGTGATTGAGGCAAACATAAAATCTACTCTTCTGATGATTTTTTATTCATTATGCTGCCTTTGTAAAACATCCCAAAGTAGGCATAGCAAGACATGGCCACACAGTCAGAAGTGATACAAATAGACTTTTTATGAAACACTTCCTATTTCTGGTTACAATTACAGCTGTAATGATTGATTCATGGTCAGCTATTTCCAACTCCAGTTGTGGTAATAGCAATGAGATTTAAAATTTGATCATTTCACATGGCAGGTTTAGTGAAAGAAAGTAATTGTATATAACTTTGCACTCACCTCTATTTTTTTCCCTATCTTCTGTCTTTCCTCTCCAATTCATCCCATGCCTCATCTCCAGATTAGTTTCCTAAAATATCCCTGCTGTGCGTGTATTCACTTGAAGTTAGAACATTCATTCTCTAATGAAACCCTGGGCAAATGTTCCATTGATGTAAAAAGGTTGGGATTATTATTACACTCCATCTCTAAAAAGTCCAAGCCATGTTATTAGAAGGAATATAAATTTCTCATGTAACCCCAGATGGGATAACCTTTAGAAAAAATTAAATTCTAACTGTGGGAAGCTTTATTTCAGATTCTTTGGGAAAACAGTAGCCCCCATGGAATGGAAGCACTCACTCACTCTGTCCCTACACCCGCCCTCCTCCCCAAAGGATCCAGAGTTTCTTATGCCCAACCCTACCTCATCTGAAGAAGACATCAAACACTGACACAACCTCCTATCTCAGAGCCAATACTCAATGGAAGGAATATTCTACCGGGACTTCCTTATTCTGTGGGATAGTGGAGTATCCTAAGGAGAGGAGGCATCAAAATATGGAAGAATCTGGAAGGAGTGGTGTCTCTGAAGTGAAGGAAAGGAGGAGTAAGAGCCAGGTACATACCCACATGGGACAAGACAATGAGGCCCCATCTTGTCAGATGGGACAAGAATTGAGCTGGCCAAACAAGTGACCTAACTCCTGATTTCCATGCCTCCTCCTCCTCACCATGTGGATTCCGGAGCATTTAGTTAAAACCAAATACTTCGGTATAAAAGAAATTTTTTTGAAAGACCAGTCATCATAAGTGTGAAATGAGCAGACAGGGATAATTCTAGTACCTCACTGCCCATTATAAGCTGCAGGGAAAAATAGCCCTGAAGACAACTAGGAGTATAAGAAACTGAAAAACTGAACATCACCTGCTCCCCTGCCCTACGTCCAGCCTCTGCCTTGCTAGGAGACACCATGAGGGCCTGGGTCTTTCCAGGAGCTACCACTGGTGGGGCAAAGATTTGCTTCAATGGGGAAAACCAAGACATTAACAAAGATGCCTTCCTTTGACTGCCTTCTCTCTTTGTCCTCCACAGACGTTTCAATCACAAACATTGTTCTCTATAATGTACCATCTTAAGTCTCAGGAATTATTGTGCCAAAATAGTTTCTTAAAATATGTTCTTATAAAAAAAGAATGAAGAAAAATTTTTAAAGAGTAAAAATGAAAAGAAAATTTTAAAAGTCCTACATAAGTGTCACTTAATGCTCATACACAGCTACATGTATACCTGTACATCACACAGAAAATCAACCAAGCCTTGCAATGATTTTAATTCCAGCTTTCTATGTTCTTCATAACCCATTTGGAAATCAAATATCATTGACCTTTAGTACTCAAGCCTGATGATATCTAGCAAGTCCTAAATCACTAGTTATAGTATTTCTCAAATACGACTATAATAGTCATTCAGTATAAGTGCCAGGATTCATCCTGTGTCTTTAATCAATTTATCTATACAATCATGATAACAATACATAATCATAGACTTGTAAGGATTAAATAGGTAAGTATAACCTTATGTGCTTAGACTAGGTATTGGTAAACTTGTTCTATAAAAGACCAGACAAAAATATTTCAAGCTTTGTGGTTCATAAAGTCTCTGTCTCAGTTACTCATCTCTATCCTTGTACAGCAAAGTTAGCCATAGACCAATGAGTATGGCTGTATTTCAATAAAACTTTATTCACAAAACAGGCAGGCAGTGAGCTAGATTTGACCCAAAGGAAGTGGTTTAATGGCCCCTGACTTAAACAAGTGTTCAATATATTTATTATATTTATGATCCTAGTCAAAACTGATAGTTTTTCATTTCCATATTTTGCTTATCTTTCTTAGTAACATCTGTAATTGAATTCTGGATACCCTAATTTACCCGCTCATCATTGTTGACACTGAGAAGGAAAGGATATGTCGGAGGATTTTTATCTTGCTTATACATGCATATCATCTAGTGGTTGAAAAGTGTAATTACAACATATTTTTAAATGTCCCTGGCCTTGCTCAAACACATCCTCAATAAGAGAGAGGGCTGCTTTCCTCAGTCTGCTCATGGTGGGCAGCTGCACCAGGACTACAGAACCTGGCAAAGCCACCTGGCTCCAAAAATCTCTTACAGGTCTCTGAGGGGTGCGCATAAATCAGGTTTTTGTAGACAACCAGAAGTCCTCACTGAAAGGGAAAAAATCAACTTCTTTAAGAAATAAACAATTGCATACTACTTACCTGTATCATATGTGTATGTATATTTAATAATGAAAATACTTTTTAAAATTTCATGGCAAATGTAATTAAAAGATAAATCTATTTTTGGTGGAACAAAATTTGAAATCCATGCTTACAAAGGATCTTTTAAAAGTTCAGAAAAAAATGCATATGATGAAAAAAAAAACCTATGCATGAATTTCAAAAATTATTTGCACAAAAAGATACATCTGTTAAGTCCAAGTTTTAGCAAACTTTTTAAAGAACTGTTGCATTTCAGAGAAACAATACAGTATAGGTATGTTTTTTATCCTAAAAGTACCTTTCATGAAAGTGTTGAATGATCCCTTAGCATGAAGTGGAGACAGCTCTTGAAATCCTGGTGGTGGCTTTCTCTTTCCTGCTCTGTCTCTGCTGCCTTAGCATCACCTTCTATGCTTTTTTCTTTTCTACAGTCCATGCTGACCCCCACTACCTTCACAGTGGCCTCAATTTCCTGACAATAACACTAAGCATTGATAATTCTCAGTCTCTCTCTACTATTGTGTAGAGGTTAGAACTTAAGTGCTTAGCATCTTCACAAACCTCACTTCCAGAACTCTGGTGCTTGTTTCTAACATTTTTTGCAGAAATCTTGCCTATCAGTCTATTCCTTAAGAATTTTATTTTAGACAAGCATGTCTGAAGATGATTTTCTTACTGTCTGGTATTACAATGGAGTGAAGAGACTGAGAGACAATGGTTTCAAATGCCACTTCTTAAATAGTTGGAAAAAAAAATCTTCCAATTCCATCTTTCTTCAGTGTGTGTCCTCCCATTAAACAGAAGTCATTTACAGGCATTTTTGAGAGTTACTATATACAATGAACTCTGAGTTGTAAGCAATCTTATTCCCCAACCCTCTCCCCAAAATCATTAAGAACTCACTGGGTTAATACCCCACCAGAAAATGCATATCTCATTAAACACAGCATGACTCAAGGCAGAAGTTATGGACAATTTGTCAGCATTATTAGAGGTAATGGTTCACCCTCCTAAATGGCTTTGTCTGCTCCGTTTCTTCTGGAGATTCACAGGCAGCTAAGTTCTCTCAACCCTCTCCTACCATTGTCACCAAACCACACTAACCCCCTGCCTTCCACAGACACTGGTTGGCCTTAAACCTCCTCCTTTGTCCTTCTTCTGGTAGCCTGACTTCCTGAGAATCTGGGCTCCTTTTTTCCTCATTCCAATGCATTTTCTTAGGAGGATATCCTTGCTCTGCTTTTGAGGCAACTCTCCATCCTATATTTCCAAACAAGGTTCCTATTTCGTTTCTCCCAAATCTTGGAGCTGACCAGAAAAAAAAAAAAAAAAAAAAGAATTGCCCCCAACACATACACTACTTTGGACTCTGTGATTTTTGTCTGTTTGCTCTCTCCAGTCATTTACACTGACCTGTGAGATTTTCCATAGTGGCCATTTAACATACTCATCCCTCCTTACACCTGCCATGGGACTCACCCAGCTAAGTTTTAGGACACTCTTGGGATCATGTGTAAAGTGAGTTCTGGGCACTAAAATAACATGGGCAAAGAGCTTACAAGACTGGGATTCTGTCCCTGACCATGGCAGGAAGTATTTGAATGATCATCAGACAACAGTTTGCTCAATAAAATGAGGAGATTGGCCTCAACAAGCAATCAGATCCCTTTCCAATCAAATGATCTGTCATTCTGGACCAATCTTAGATTCTTTTGTAAGGATGCCAACTGGATTCTAATTATAGCCACACAGGTAAAGAAGGGGATATATTCTGAGAAGTGCATCATTAGACAGTTCTGTCATTACGTGAACATCATAGGGTATACTTATACTAAGCTTACAAGGTCATCAGGAGATAAAATGTTATGGGACCTTTGTACATGTGGCCTCTCACTGACCAACCGTGCATGACTATACAACCCATTCACCCTCTGCTTGGGTGAAACTGCCAAAATAATTTCCCAAAGGACTTTGTGATACCTTGTCATCAACCTTCTACCCTCTGTTAGCAGAATCCCAAGACTTTGAATTTTCTACTTTCATTATTGGCATTGAGAGCAAATTCTTCCCTCTTACATTCCTTTTTGGCTTTAACATTTCTTCCAGAAATGAAAGATCACTCAGCATTGATTTGAAATTGTCCAGCTCTAAATCCCAGACTTGATTCCTATTGTCCTTTCAGAACAACCCCCTCAAGGCCTGCACACAAGAGGTGCCTGGATTTAGTACAGATTCTGCCACTCTCCCTATTAGAAAAAGCATGGGGATTTTTCTGGGTACTATGTAGCCTCCCTGCCATTTCAGAATGTCTGTCTCCAAGTTCTACAAGAAAGAGATATTTTTGAATTTTTATTTGTGGCATATATCCTGCTTATGCCAGCAGATGCGTCAAAGATACCACAACTAAAATAGGATTTTTTTATAGGAAAACAGAACTTAGGGCCTGAATTAATTGTTGACATCATATGTACTCCCTCAGAAATCCAGCTCTTTAGCAATAGCTCTGCCCCCTTCTAGCATACTTTACCCCCTACCCTTCATTATTATTAAGGACATATGTACAGAAACAAGATCTATGCCTTGGCAGACTTCTTCCATGCCAGCCAGTCATACCCCAGCTGATGCTAGAACCCTCTTTGTCTCACATCACACTTAGTTATTGTGCAGAAGAGAGTGTGTTCCCAAAGGGCAGATTGTGACTTTCAGGAAAGGAGGAGCAGCCATCAGCTCAGATGAACTGAGTGAAGCCAAGACTGGGACCTCCTCACCAGTATCCTTAAAGAGTCACAGGGGAAGAAATCAATAAACACAAAAAAGAAAAAAAACAATAGAGGCCGGCGCAGTGGCTCAATAGGCTAATCCTCCGCCTTGCGGCGCCGGCACACCGGGTTCTAGTCCCGGTCGGGGCGCCGGATTCTGTCCCGGTTGCCCCTCTTCCAGGCCAGCTCTCTGCTGTGGCCCGGAAGTGCAGTGGAGGATGGCCCATGTCCTTGGGCCCTGCACCCCATGGGAGACCAGGAAAAGCACCTGGCTCCTGGCTTCAGATCACCAGCGATACGCTGGCCACAGCGCGCCGGTCGTGGCGGCCATTGGCGGGTGAACCAATGGCAAGAGGAAGACCTTTCTCTCTGTTTCTCTCTCTGTGTCCACTTGCCTGTCAAAAAAAAAAAAATAGAGTGAAAAATGAGGCAAAAATATTTGGAAAGAAATTTGGAACCAGGTTTTCTAAGAGGTGTCAGTTATTTTATAGGAGATCCATAATCATGCACGTTTTCATTCTCAAGTCAGAATTTGTAGCTTCTGACTCAGTTCTGACATTTATTCCTCTACTTTCCTGACATACAAGACCTCTGTTCCAACAAAACAATTCTTCTACTATTTTGTACTAAATGTATTTCTATGCCTTACTTATATTAATCTCACCACCTTGAATGCCTGATCTCTACCATAAGAAATACTACGCATCTTCAAAGTCTTTCTCCAATGTCGCTCTCTTTTCCACATCTTAAAGTGGAGAGGATGGACCATGAGGATCTATGGAGGGGCCAGGTTAGATGCTGTGGATTAACTAAGACTGGTCATTTTTGTGATGAGTTTGATTTTGGAGACAGAGACACAATGGATTACAGAATCAAGCTGTGGGTATAAGACACTTGATGAGCTTATCAGAGAACATTCTAAAACTGTTGTTCTTCTCACAGTTGACTACTTCCTAAAGTACATTGTATGTATCGTATGCCCAAGACCATGAATTCTCTAAATCAACCAGAGTGCAGGTCTTATGTGTGTATACCTAAGAGGCCAGGTATGGAAGGAAGCACATAAACCAGGAAATTTAAAGAAAATGACAAGGAGAAAACTCAGTGTGTCAACTGGGAGACTTGATCATATATTTTATTGACACTTCCTATGTTCAAACAGTTTGTTAGGAATTTTTTTTATAATACCTAAAACATTTAACTGTATTCAAAGAAGAAAAAAAAACCTATGAGGTAAGCATGAGCATCTTCATTTATGGTTGAGGAAGATAAAGTCAATTAACTTGCCCCAGGCTCCTCGGCTAGCATGTGAGATCCCAGGTTAAACCAGTTTGGGAGCCTGAATTCTTAGCTTTCCCTCAACGGCATCCCCACCAGTTTCCAAAGCCAGGAAGACGTAGTCCTTCCCCATCCAGGGTAGTCTTCTGACCCACTGCAAATCCAGGGGTCACTGCACATTCGTGATTCTGAAACTTAGCCATGACTCAAAATGGATTCAGAGACACCGGCCCCACAAACAAAGTAGTAACGGCAGTCCGCAGCCTTCCTTACCTACCTCCTCCTGTGTTTTCCTGCACAGCCTTCAGCAAAATATTTAACTCTCACCTTCTCAAACTCCATGTGCTCCTGGGTGACCAGAAGCCCTCCCTGGGGAAGCATTCTCTGTTCCTCCAGGGTAAGCCTTCCCACCTCGACAGGCCCAAAGCCCTCTGGACCAACCGGAAACATCTCTTTATGCATACCTCTTCCGGTTTGGGCCTTTCATAGTATTTTTAACATCTTGCATACCTGTCTCTTACTAGTCTGGGTGGTTTTCAAAAGCAAAATACACGGCCTCAGTGATCTCAGTTCAGCAAGGCTTAATATCATGCCCTGAATAAATTAACAAATTTTAGAAATGGGTGTCTTACATGCATACAAGCAAGTATCCATTCAGAGCTTTCCATGGCAGAAGAAGGATGACCCCTGAATCCAATGCATGAATTTTTAGAAACTTGCCACCTGTGCTTAAGGGGGTCATTTCCTTAATGTGCCTCAAGAAATGAGATAAATTAAAGCATCTCTACCCTCTTATTTGGAAAACAGGGTTCTCGCCACTGTCACAGGACAGATGATCAGAACTGAAGGGCAGAGAGGCAGTTGGGTAATATCAATTGATTGGAATTGTGAGTGATTCAACTGCGTGAAACTGAAAGGCACCGTTAGCCTGTGCTGGTGGAGATCGCCAAGCTGCTGGGGTGGAGAGCCGACCCTGATGAGAGAACCCAGCCCTGGGTCAGGCCTTCTCAACCCCGCCTGCATTACAGTCACCTGGGGAGCTCTATAAAATTCTGAATGCATGGTTCCCACCCTTAGGATGTTTAATTTAATGGGACTAAAGTGGGGCCTTGGCATCAGTGTTTTTTAAAGCTCCCTTGGGATTTTTAATGTGTAACCAACCATGAGAAGACTCCAGGAAAAAAGGTTACCCTCTCATATCTGCCTTTCAGTGGCTGGGGAACCAAATTAGAAACCCAGTCTTTGGTCCTGGGTCCACTTGTGTCTCATTTCTCCCTCTTCTTTGGGTCATGGTTTTATACCTTCCACAGTCAGCACAGCAGGAATGCTTGCCTGCAGCCTGTACCTCCAGGATGTATGTGTGCACACGTGTGTGTGTGTGTGTGTGTGATCAGACACATCCTGTGCTGCATAACGGGGCAAGGAGAAAGCTCAGCATTTTGACTGAGATTTTGTTCCAACCAAGCAGCTCTCTGCTACTTTTGTTGTGCGTGGTTGGCACCAGGTAAGGAGATCCAAAGAAAACACTTGGGAAATATTGTGATACAGCCACAGCTGTGCCTCAATAGGAAAAAAAAAAAAAAAAACTGCCTGAGGCTTTCTCCCTCTCTTCAAGGCTTCTTCAGCACTTTGTTTTTCCTGTTTGGAAACAAATGAGACTGAAAAAGTTTCAGATGCTTTTCTACAATTACACAATCGTTCCCCCTTCTCTCCCGTCCAAAGCCTGCAACACGGCAGCACCTTACTTTCCAGCCGTAGCGACTCCATTTGCCAGGAGGTAACTCCCTGCTGTAGCTGCTGCTTTGCAAGAAACTCAGAAAACTCCTTGGCGTCTGTGCTCAGGCTTTGTGTTTCTCTGCTGTGTTTCCAAAACGCTCTTGAAGATGTGTTTGTATTTTCCCCCTTTTCTGGCTTCATGCTCGCCCATGTAAATGTAGAAAGCTCTTCCAGTAGGAAAGAATGGCGCATTTGGAGCACTCGCTGATTTCATACACATTTGCTCCCATTTAAAGTAACTTTGCATACAGCAGCATTCTGTACTGCTTAAAGGAAATCCAGAACAATTTAAGAAAAAGCCCTTTTAAAAATCAATTCCAATACAGGACAAAGCAAAGAAAAATGAAGCCATGCACATTCATCTGAGGAATAAATGTTGCAGCCATCCTGTGGAATGCTATTTAATTTTATTTATTTCAGTCTTTTGTTATTCAGTTATTAAATAGGCAACAATTCTCCTGCTGGATCTTTTGTTAACAGAGGCGCTTCAGATTTGACAGCGTCATTCATTTTTCATTTATGTTCATGCCTTTACCTTTTAGTACTACCTGAAGGTCATAACATCTCCCACCTCACCCCAACCCCACAACATAAAAATTAAAAATAATAATGATAATAAGGGGCAAAAACTAGGACTGTCGTGGCCAAGGGTATTTCTCATCAGTTCTTTCCTTTCAGGCCAGAGCTGGGGTGAGGCCATTCAGAAGCAAAAGGAAAATTAAGAATACTAGAGTTGTCTTTATTTAAAACGTTGATATTTTTGCTTAGTGTGGAATGTTTGCATTAATTTCAAGTTTTCAAAATACTGCACTAAAATATTTGTCTCGATCATGGAGCTTTGGCATTCCTATGTATCGGCAATGAAGATATCTCAAAACAAAAAGTTAATGTGATTATTTTCTACAGGATCTTGGAGGCCTCGGAAACAGTGACTCTACAGGTTGTGACTAGAGGTAAAGCAAAGAGGTGTGATCACGAACTGCCTTCCTAACAAAACCACAGCTTCAACAAGGCGTGCCTGCATCTCCCACCATGGAAGCAAAATGGCCTTCAGGACAAGGCAGCAACGTGTTCACCAAGCCCTTCCCATGGGTCACTGCGCTTGGTGCTACTACTAGGACTGTGAAGAGGCAGCTTCAACCGCGATCCTGTGGAGTTTACTGCCTAGTGAAAAACCCAAAACACGTTAAAAATCATTAAAAGTAATGTCAGGAATGAGCATATAGCCTACCAAGTAAGTCACAGGTTAAGACACCCACAACCTACATCAAAGTTCCTGGGTTCAATTCCCATCTCCAGCTTCTTGATAATGTGTACCCTGGAAGGCCCAATGATGGCTCAAGTGATTGCGCTCCTGCCACTCATTAGGAGACCTGGATTCAGTTCCTGGCTCCTAGTGCTGACCTGGCTCAGTCCTGGCCATTGCAGACATTTGAGTGTGAACCAGCAGATGGGCACTCTTTCTATCTGTGCATCTCCTCGGCCCCTAGAAATAAATAAAAGGGGTTTTTTTAAAGGTAATGATGTAGATGTTATAACAAAATTAGTAAAACAAGAACCTCAGTACAGAGGCAAGGGCTTTGATCTTGAGAAGATCCTCCAAGGAGCAGCACAGAAAAGAAGCATTACTGCCTTTAAGGACCCCTTGCTTCACGCGTAAACAGGGATTCTAAAATTCTGAAAGTGTGTCTAGGACCTCCTGCAAAACACAACTGAAAAAGCTCAGAAACAAAGCACAGAACGTCTGTGCAGAACGTGTTCTGCCTGCCATACCCACACCCCTGTCAGTAGGACATGTGCTTTGAGTTGTTTTAACAGTAGTAATTGTGGCTCACATTCAGCTATCTACACCCACTAGTCTGGTTCCGTGGGTGACCAAGGACACACATTTGTTAAACAGCTGGACAGGGGCAGTAGTGCCAAGTCTTGTAATACAACAATTTACCTCTGTTCAAAACTAAGCCATATTAAAACCAAACCTTCATCCCTGGCTTCATTATCACCAGGTCTGACTGCTAATAGCCCATCAGTTATGTTAGAACAAAGACTGTGAAGCAGTAAATAAGATTCATCGTTGGGGTTCTAAACTGAAAGGAGTTGGGGGGGGAGATGAAAGAGAGGAGAATGGTTGAAAGAGACTGTTACTTCCTAACTTTGTGTGTGGCTTAGGATGTAACCAAATCTATGAATTTAGAAGGAAAAACTAAATTCATCGATATGAACCAGTTTAACCTACAAGGAAAGTGTCTTAATCAAGTGACAAATCTGGGTCACTTTTTTCTTGAATTCAATAGACATTGAGGTAACAATCCTATCAGTGGAATACTCATTCCCATTCTTGATGTTTCCTTCCATTGGTTGGGTGCTCCCAGCTCCTGTCTACCTCCTCACTCTCTGCCCCTTGTTGGGAAAGTCTGAAATGCACATGAAAACCTGTCATGTCCTCTTTAGATCAAGCTGTCAGGGGACAACAAATGTTCTCTGCTCCTCGGGATGGAGGCCAGTGCCACAGGCCAGTGGAGAGGATTCCTCCATGAGGAAGCCATGGACACAGGCTTCAGTATTCACTTTTGGTCTCATGGATCATAAAAGTAACATTTTGGTCTCTTTCTCATATTGTTTGGTCTTCTCTCTCAAATTGGTTCAAATCTTGGGCAAGGAAGAGGGGTGCTATATCTTGCCCCATTCCTTATACCCCCAAATTTTCCTTTAGTGTCTCATTATTTAACCTGAATCAACCATGTAACCAAGTTTGGCAATGTCACAATGAAATGCTGGTGCTGGAAAGAGTCGCCAGAGGATTTTGAAATCAGTCTCTTGCCTAACAGTGCAGTATAGGGAACACATAATAGCACTACCTGGGTACTTAACATGATCTTTTTTCTCCGTCCTTAATGTGTAGTTCAATGTGAATTAATGATATGACTAGTGCTCAAACAGTATTTGGCACTTTGTGTTCTGTGTGGGGGCAAACTGATGAAATCTTTACTTAACATATACTAAATTGATCTTTTGTATATAAATATAATCGAAAATGAATCTTGATGTGAATGGAATGGGAGAGGGAGCAGGAGATGGGAGGGTTGCAGGTGGGAGGGAAGTTATGGGGGGGGAGCCATTGTAATCCATAAACTGTACTTTGGAAATTTATATCTACTAAATAAAAGTTTAAAAAAATGAAATCATTTAGCATGCATCAAATCTTGAAGTATCTCTACTGCCAATTAATGAGTACTACCAGTAGTTCCATTTTGCAGATGAGGAAAGTTTTGAAACTTGATAGCTAGTAATGGAGTCAGAATTTAAAGTCAGGTCAGTTTAAATCCAGAAGCCCCTGGGTTATTTTAGACAATGAGAACTTGTCTCACCAGATAGATGGCCACATTCTGTTTAAAGATCAGAGACTATAGTTGATTCAAGAGAAGCAAAGTTCACAAGGACATATTTTCAGGTATAAAAGTGATGAGATTTTTTGGGGCTAACATATCTCCACTAAAAGTCTTGCTTTGCCTGTACATCGCACCAGAACCCGAAACTTGTCAGCACAAAGCAAAAGCATTGTTACAGCAGTAAATGCATGAGAAAAAAAAAAAAAAAAAAAAAAAAAAAAAAAAAACAACCTCCAAGCTCTGCTGGGCAGATTGACTAGGAAAATGTGGTGCTTCTATCAGAAGTTTGTAGTTTTAAGATTCCCTTGTGTTTTAGAGGCACCAACACACAAAGGGAATTAAGCCATTTTGATCTCCAATAATGAGAAACATGGCTGACGTTCAGACCTGAAACTATTTAACGCAAGTTAATCCTTGAAACAAATCTGGAATGAAATGAGGGAGAAAAAAAATCTTATGATGGTAGACATCAACTAATGGGTTGCATTTCTTTCTTCTCAATTAGAAATGGCAGAGGGGTTTTAATTATTTTTCCTTAGCAAGCACATCAAAACATATCTACACAAAAAACACAGCAAATATGTTATAAACCTATTTAAGCCAAAGAGCTCGTCAACACTGTTTGTAATTATGAAATCATTTGGGGATATGGCATTTTTGGGGAAGGAATTGTTTTTCTCTTAGATGCAAACCACATCACAGCCCATCAGACATAAATCTTTTATTGTATCTTCAAGAGCAAAAATGCAAATTGTGCAACAAAGGAGCCACTGATAAAATGCAACTAGCCCCCCAGAATCCATGGGACAATCTCATTAGTTAGAGATAGTAGGGAAGGTCGTGTCTTCAAAAATGATCATTTGGGGAAAAAATGTTGGAATTAAAAGCTGCCCAAGCAGTTCCACAGAGTTGTGGGGAACTTCGGTCCTTCAGCTCCATACATTACCACAAGCACTGGAAAAAAAGGAGGCTTTTCCAGAGATTTCTTTTTCACTCTGTGAGCAATGAGGGACTTGATAGAGATAATAAAATAATACAATATAATGTGCTATGTGAGAGCACAGCTTCATTCTGGCTGTGACACTTAACAACAGTATGACTCTAACTTACATGTGTCTCAGTTTCTTTATTTTAAATTGAGGATAATAGGGGACTAACATCATACATTTGTTGTAAGAGTTAAATGACATAATAAGTGCAGAACATATAATATGTACTCTATAGATATTTGTTACTATTATTATCTTCATCATTATATCAATTTTCAGCAGGAACATGTAATAGAATTTTAGACTAAGGTTATAGTCTAAAATCAGTACAGGATCAAGAAATTAAACTAGAAATGGGAGCTTACACATTCAAAACTCAGAGCCAGAAAACTAATAATGACTATAAAATTAGCTAGGAATTCAAATGGTAATTTTAATAATGGAAAAAAAACCAAGGATGGCAACTTCAGGGATGATTTCTATGATTATGTATCACACAAGAGATGCATCACAGAACTATCCTTAATTTGCCATCTTCATCTAGTGTATTATCTTCCCCTAACCTTTTTTAAAATTTTTATTAATATAAACAGAATAGACTTTATGTTTTCCATGGGTGTAATTGCAAGAAGACAACCACACTTTCGTCAATCTCCTGCTTCCCCCCAAACCCCACCTTTCCTCCCCTCTCTTCATCGGTTTTTGCGAAGACATAATTTTAATCCACTCTATATTTACAGGCTTAATTCACCACTAATCAAAATATTCAACAAGTAAAATGTAGAAAGACCACAGTTCCACAGAAATATAAACACAAGCAAAAAATAAGAATTATATCCCAAAGTGACCATTTCATTCCTATACATATCCTCCTACATATCAGAGAAAACATATTTTTCTACTTGAGACTGGCTTATTTCACTAAGCATAATGATTTCTAGTTTCAATAATTTTGTTGCAAAATTATTATGGCTAAGTAGTATTCCATAGTATGTATATATACCATATTTTCTTTACCCAGTCATCAGTTGATGAACATCTGAATTGATTCCATATCTCAGCTATTGTGAATTGAGCTGCAATAAACATGGTAGTACAGAAAATTCTTTCCTATGCTGATTTCATTTTCTTTGAGTAAATTTCCAGGAGTGGGATGGCTGAGTTATATGGTGGATCTATTTTCACATCTCTGAGGAATCTCCCCCAACCTTATTCTGGATCCAGAAATCTCTGCTTTCTGTGAGTACAGAACATCAACTCAGCCCTGCTGGAGTCAGATTCAGCAGATTCAGTCCTCAGTTCTTGAGAGGCATGGCAAGGGAGTGGTTACAAGAGAAGGGCCAACATTGGAATAAAAGATAAATGTTTTCTCACAAGGAAGAAATGATAACCAAGGATCTGAATTCAAGAAGGCAGACACTGCTAGATCCACAGCAAGTTTACCTTCATGGAAAGCCACTGAGCTGATGATCCAAGGATTCCTATTTTTTTAGCATCTGGATATTTCTCAAGATGATCATTTCACTTGGGGATTGAGAGAGGGGGGTGATCATTTTTAAAGTCAATTGTGAGAATTAGATTTAGGCATCTGGAGAAAAAAGATCACCAAGGAGATTCTTATGCACATTAAAATTTGAAGATGACTAGACTAGAGTTTGACCTGGCCTAGGCACAAGGTCTTGACCATGGCAACAGGAAATGTAGGCTACAGAATCAATCAATCATTGTACAATCCTCCAAAATAATCTAAGATAACCATTGTTAGATTTAGAAGTTCCAATGATTTCCTATTAGGAATTGTGGGGACCAGAAATAACTTGGTGACTTCCCTTGTCTTGAACTAAAATTTCAGTGTTGTGGTATATTAAAATCAACTGGGTGACTTTCCCACTTTGGGATCCACCATTATCTAAGAACTATGGGATCAGACTAACAACCTCAAAGTTGAAATCTCTCCATGGGAGTGGTTGGCTTGGAGTTAGGAAACATACAACATGGAGAGCATGCAGGCACATTTGTTGAACTGAGTGAGAATTTTCTAATAATTTGAAAGGTTTTCAAGTAAATAACCGAATGTGAAATTAACTAATATTTATTGAGTATTTATATTCTAAAGTAGGTGCTGATGCCAGGCAGGACTCTTATTCTCAAGGATACCATCATGCCTATGGCATTTCCCTGGAGAAACTACCACTCACAATCCCCAGTTAAGTACACCCATGACAAACTTTGAAAACTGGACATTCTACCATGCACCAGTTAGTTCTAGGGGAACAGTTTAGGGTGCCTGATATTGGGCCCAACAAAACTACTCCCTGCCCTGTGATGCATATGAGATTGCCTTATTCAAAACTTCTACCCTTTAAGTGGCAATTAAACTGATACTTCAGATGCTCTTGGGAGTTTGTACTAGAGAATTTGTACTGTACCTTGACCCCACAGTACTAGAAATTTTCTTCCCCATTTTAATGATGAGGAAAATGGACTGATCAAGGTTAAACAATATCTCATGTCAGGAAGACATAAACCCAGATCTTTGTGATGCCAAGACTTGCACTTACACAGAAGATAGATCTAAAATTTCTAACATGATACTACAAAAAGAAAATCAATAAAAACAGAAGAGTGCTCTAACAACTGGAACTATGCCAAAGCGAGCAATTCCAAGATCAGTGGAAGTTTCCATGTAAAGGATGAATAACCTCTGCTTGGAGAAACCACTGTGGGAAGAAAAATCTGGACAAGATGGTTTCTACAATCTCTTCCAACCTAAGATATTATAATTTATTGGCAAGCAGCTGGGCACCACATTAAGTTAATTCCTTTTTTGTCTTGGCAAAAGTAAATTGTATTCTTGCAGAAACTTCTACTGGCAGAGCAGTCGCCTTGTAAAAATAGGAAAGCTGGGAAAACTTTATTTTCTTCTAAGGATTTTCAGAGATGGTTTATCATAGAGTGGAACTATAGGAATATGCAAAGGATAGCACAGTAATTAAAAGTTCTGATAAAAGGGAGGTTTAGAACCTAGCTCTAAGTCTTACAAGCAATATGACTTTGGAAAAAGCTGTTTAATTTTTTCTTGAAATTCATTTCCTCATCTTAAACATACCTCACAAGGTTATAATGAGAATAAAACAATGCATGTGAAGCACTTAGCACAAGGCACATATCAAAGTGCCAGTAAATGGTAACCATTAGCTGCCATACAGTAAATATGGTTTACAGATCATCCATGAGTTTTGAAGCTGCTGTGTTACCCTGGTGCTTGACCAGAGGTAGTCTCTGGAAATTCCTTGGAGGGGATAGGAAATAGTTAATGAAATAGAGTTCAATATATAAGACATTTTTTGAAACTTTTTTATAAGATATAGAGCCTTAACTTTAGATTCAAATAGACCTGGTTTTTCTTCCCTGTTTAATGTCCATTAAATCTTGAATAAATGATTTGACCTCTGCCCCACAAACAAACACACTTCAGTGACCTAAATCATAAAATGGGGATACAGAATTAGTTGGGAGGCTTAGGGCTGCAAGAGGCTAATGGGATGCCTCAAGAATATTGACTCCAACAGTCATCATGGCTGATTTGTCTAATATCATGCAACCCAGAGGTAGTCATTTGCAGGATTGATTCTGTAGTTCCACTATTCAGAAGTTGCACTGGTTTCTCTACAATTGTCTCAGTTCTACCTTCATGATCACAATATGACTACAAGCTTCCAACATCATATTCTCACTTTGGAGTGCCCAAATCTGGAAGGAAGTGGGAAGGCCACCCTTTGAGCAGTCTGTATTTTCACCAAAAGGTATCTTACCTAGAAGCCCTCAGAAGATGTTTCCTTAGGTCCAGTTGGCCAGAACTGAATCACATGCCCACCCCTACACCAACCACTGACAAAGGGGGGGGGGGGTTTAATCACCAATCACTGACAAAGAATCATGATACTACGTCTGAATAATTATTCATTGCTCCAGGCCAAGAAAGAGGTTTGGAAGGGGTATAATTCACCACACATCTGAACAAATCAGGACTTTTTAGCAACAAAGAATGCAGAGGGTGAGAAGGCAAATAGTAGTCACTGTTTCACATTGTCTACCAAGAATAGGAGAAGCCCAAAATGATACTGCAATACCTCTAGCATATGGTAAGTGCTCAATATTTATTTGTTTTTCCTTAGTAATGAAAAGATCTTAAAGTCATAATCTTCTCCAGTCAAACTATCTCTAAACAGTAAGCATTGGTTATATACATATTAGAATTTGCTATTTGTGTATTTAATATACAAAGTGTATTTTTTAATTTCAACATCATATCCATATACACATTAAGTATTTAACTCATTTAAACAGTTATTCAATGAATATACATATGCATACCAATTTCCAGGCATGCCTTTGTTGTATTCTATCTACCCATATGAATGTACCATCATAATCCTTACCACAATTAATTGATGGATCATGATTCCCTCAGAAATTACACTTGGAGATTGGCCTGAAGTGTCATACCCTACAAAGTCTTTCAGTTCAAAAGTTTATAGCAACAAAATGGAGGATAGGTTTTGGTTTATGTAAAGATGTATGAATATCAGATTCCCAAAATGATTTTTAGACAAGCTTCATTGAAAATTTATTTGCTGTTATTTCTTTACATGGTGCTTAAATACCACATACTTTTCCACCCATCTTTGCCTTGTTTCTGCTACCTGGGTTTCTCTCAGTCTTTGGCAAGGTAGTTCCCATCCTGTGAAATTCAACTCAATTTTTTCTGCTCTGCAAAGACTCTCTGGACCCCTTGTCCCAACAATTGCTTACTCATTTGGTCTCCCAAAGCTAAACCTGCTTTTCTCCACTCAATATTATAATGATTATACTCACGTTATTTATTCATGACATTATTTACTCATTGCCTTGCTAGAGCGCTTGGGAGCAAAGACTGTGTCATAACTCATCCTAACAATTCCAGTGCCAGGTGTATTGCTCAGGCTTTATTTTAGTAGTACAGGCAATAAATCTATATTGAATGAGTGGTTCCTATGTTTTGTGCACTCACTATGCACTAAGTGCTCAGAAAAAGCTTCAGATAACACATCTTACTGAATCTTTCCAAAATCCTATGAGTGAGGAAGAGTGAATCTCAGGAAGATTAAGTTAATAACACTATCTTAAGCAGGTTACTGAGGGAATAATCTCAATTTGAAGTCATCTCTGTTGTTCTCCAAAATCTAGACCTCCTCCAATAAGTTACACATCATTTATGCCTGAAGCAATCTCAACAACATTAGTCAAAGTGTCATTTATATTTCCTTTGACTCCTCTTGTTTTCTTTTTTTTAACACTATACAACCAAGTGTTATACCCCTCATTTGTTAGAAAAAAAATTAAACAAAAAATGTAAGTGAATGTATGATTATTCTATAAATAAACCATCGTGAACTTGTATTAATGCAGAATTAAGGTTGATCACCACCACTGGTGTTTCAGAATGGTAATCTAATTTCTTCCTCTAATATATAATATATAGAATATAAAAATATAAACTTTATTTCCATTAGTATTGAATTTTGAAACAGAGTTTGGATGCCCACACAGATCTCTCTTAGGGACAGGGCAAACACCCTCAGCTGCTTTCAGTTTTGAGTGCTTAACATTTCACAGATACCCCCACCCCTCAGCAGGTCAGCCCACTCATTTAAGAAATTACAAGCCCTCTCTCACTGTCCACTCTGCCTGTCAAAAAAAAAAAAAAAAGAAATTACAAGCCCATCATTCACTGCTTCTCTTCCTCTTCCCCACAGTCCATCAGTCCATCAGGACTTGTCACTGTATATGACCTCTGTGTGCTTGAAACTTTCCCAGTGGCTCAACTGAACCTAACCTGAAGCCACATCATTATTTACTCATCTCTTCCCTCCTCTGTATTTATGCAACTGTAAATTTTTGTGAGGAACACTCTCTAAGTAAACCATTTGCACTCAAATCCCTGCCTCAGGCTCTCCTACAGAACCCAACCTAAAATACCTGGCTTAGATGTGAGACCACAATCAGGCTTTCTAATTCTACCTCCCATGCATACATCCTAAATTTAACTTCACCACCACCCCAACCAGGACAGCTGGGCACCATCAAGGGTACACTGATTTCCATAGAGAAAGGGAAGTTAGAGACCAAAAATGTTTCTCACAAACTTCTCCCACCCCAGGCAACAGAGCAAGAATTCCTTTCTAACCACTGCTAACCTATCTGGAGCCTATGTGTAAAGTCAGAAAAGGCACACCCCCTAAGGTAGAGCTTATACCAGTGTGGGCACAGCTTAGTGAGCTGAACATGGTTCCATTCCAGCTTCTTTCAGCTTCTTGCCCTGGTCCCTCGATACTGGACCAACTGTATAGCAGCAATGGAGGCCCTACCCATAGCAAGGAAAACATGAGTGGGAGATAAGCTCCATCTACAATACCTATATGGAAAGTAGCAAAAGAAACAAATAGACAATCAAATATGTAATCTTGGAGTTCAAATCTTAGCATGCCCACACATTATCAGTGTGAGTCAAAACAAACTATAACATCTGTTTTAAGCTTCAGTTTTTAAGCAGGGATAGTAAAAGTGCATTCCTCATATGATTGTGATAAAGATTACATGAGTTAACATGAGAGGTCTTCAAAAAGTTCATGGAACATATGTATTATGAAAAACACTGCATGGGCTTCTACCATTCTTTCCATCAAAACAAACATATTTTAATTCTACTTTCCATTTTTCCAGGAATTTTTTTGAAGCACCCTCATACATATAACATGCCAAAAGTCACTCCAAACACATGATATGTTTTTAATAAATGTGAGATACTCAAATATCATGAACACAAATGGGCAAGAAGTGTACACCCCAGTCAGTTTGGAGGTTAAAGTTAGGAAAAATGCCACAACTCTCTGGAAACAAAACAAGTAGAAGCAACCTGTGGCAGAGAAGACTGCCTGTCTTAAAAAAAAATACTCCCCCACACATACACAAGGAGATAGTTTATAAGCCATTTGCTAATGAGAAAATGCAGATTCCCCACAAAACTATAGCAAACCTAGTTACCAATCAAGCAAACACCCTAATAATATGGACAGAAAAGCATAACTAATACTTGATACTTATGAAATATACTTTTGATTACCTCAGCTATGTTATAATGTATATATCAAGTAGCATGTCTCAATAATACAATCTCTGATGAAGAATGAAGGAAAGATATTGTGGTTGATAAGACTTTGTTAGTGCTTATCAAGCTTTGTCTGAAGTGGGAGGAGGGTGACTTCAACAAATACAAGTATCCGAGTCACTAAGACATTATACTCTACAACAAAACAGAAGTAATCTGCAAGATTGGAACAGCTTGAGCAGCACATTTACTAGTAGAGAATGATTGCCATTGAAGTGAGCTTCCAGATCAGGAGTATCCTTTGGGAACTTAGAAATGCAAATTCACAAACTACATTCCCAACCTACTAAATCAAAAACTCTAGGGACGGACCTCAATGACCTGTATATTTTTTTAAGTCTTCCTGACTATTCAGTTACATACTGAAGTTTAAAGGCCAACATATAGAGCCCATCCATTTATGTTTGCTCTGATGTTGAGCTCGAAAGCAACCTTGGATGACTGATTTGGTTTGACACTTGCTGTAATGCTAGAAAGGAGTAGCCTGGCTAGTGACAAAAGTAATCTGCCTGCTATAAAACTATCTCATTTTCCTTAAATAATTGGCCTTCTGGTGCATCATAATTTCTTAAAAGCTTTATTAGTGTTGGACAAATTCCAAAAGGCTGACAAGCCTCAGTGTACCAAAAGCTGCCTTCTCAACCTACTAAACTTCTTGATGACAATGCTCTCAATTCAGTTTCTTCATCATGATGTTCTTTGTTGACAAGGGAATAAGAAAAATATCAAGTAAGACAGCAGACATGACTAGAAGATCTTCATCGCACCATTACTTTCAACCACACAAACACACAGATTTTTCAGAAAGCTTAGACCAAGGAGAATGAAAACCGTATCCTCTGCACTTGTTTCCACACCCACAGTGCAAAACAGAGTCAAAGGAAAAAGGCCAAATGTGATTGAAAATGTGCCTATGATTCAACACTGAATGAACATAAATTACTTCTCCAAAACAAGAATAAAATATAGACTAGTATAGAGCTTTATCTTTCATGTGAAAAGGTGAAGTGTGTGTGTGTGCATATGTGTGTGTGTGCGTGTGTGTTTGACATAATACTATTTCAAGGTAGCTCTATTACTTCCTGACCAGGATCAATGGTCCCAGGGTTATCACAAGTAATAGAAAAATACTATTAATTAGTGACATCTTTGCATGCCATTTTCAAATATTTTCACTGATGAGAAGGAAATGGAAAAACATGGTAGCGAATGTAGAAAGTATTGTTATGTGACATCACATTGGTTCACTTCCTTTTGAATTGTGTTTTAATCAAAGCAGGTTGATTTCTACTTCATGAAAATGTTTCGTTTCAAGCCACTGGAGTTTTATAGGTTTTCTTCCATGTTTTACTGGAGGCTTGTAAATCTTATGAAATTCTGGAATGTCTAGACCATAAAAACCTGTCACCTGAGCATGCTTTCTGTGGAGATGTTTCTCCCCTATGCAGACTTGCATGCTTTGCAAAGATTCATGCAGGGAGAAAACCTAATAGATATGTCCCTCAGTATCTGAGTTTAAAGATCACCTTTTCAGTTGACTGGAATTTCACCTGTGACAGAAAAAAAGCTTTACAGTACTGTCTAAAAGAATGAAGCTTTTCATAATAATGGTAATTTTCAAGTTCCTTCACACACACACACACACACACACACACACCCCACTACGTGCCTCTTGTTTTCAATTCCCTTAAAGGCACACAATATTAAAAGCAACTCTTGGGAGAATTTAAATCCAACAATGGACTAGGACTATTGTTATGAGTGAACATTCATTATCACGATTAAGGGAGGTAAGTGTGCCAGTGGATGAGAACCAGCTTCCAACACTGTTGAAAAAAATCCTCAAATTTCAAGCAAATATGTAATAAGAAAAAGGCTGTGCATAGATTTAATAAAATAGCAGCAAGCTCTTGAGTGCTATGAAATAAATGATTCCTTTCTTCTCATGAAGTGAATCAATTTGGACTTAACCAGAAGCAAATTAGGCCTTGTTTTCTATTTATTTTTCTAAAACGCTGAGGACTGTTATTAATGCATAAGGGTTTCTGTATTGTGATTCCTAGAACTCTATGTACCAAAATTTTCAACCACCTGGATACTCTGTGCTAAGGCATGGATATTAAAGTATTGGATGAATCCAAATATTTACTTATACAAATTTTACATATTTCATATAAAACCATTTTCCTACCCTAAAAATCAATGGAAAGCTGCTAATGCTACTTATACCTCCTTTAGATGGTTGCTATCTAGGATTGGAGAATGATTTTGTATAAAGATTTAATTCCTGGGCCCTCATTGTGGCTTAGTAGGTTAAGCCTCTGCCTGCAGCACCTGCATCCATACGAGCTCCGGTTCATGTCCCGGCTCCTCTTCCGATCCAGCTCTCTACTTAAGGCTTCGGAAAGCAGTGGAAGATAGCACAAGTCTTTGGGCCCCTGCACCCGTATGGGGACCTGGAAGAAGATCCTGGCTTCTGGCTTCGGATCAGCCCAGCTCAGGCCATTGCAACCATCTGGGAAATGAACCAGTAGATGAAAGACCTCTCTCTCTGTCTATAACTCTGTCTCCCAAAAATATAAATAAATCTTTTTTAAAAAACTCCTTTCCTGAAGAAGAGGAAGTTGCTGAGAGTCTGCTACTGGGCAGAAATCAGGCGTTATTTTCAGTAGCCAAGAATGGATCAGAATGTCTATGTTAAAGTGTCTGAAAAGTTACTTCAGTCTCTAGGTAAACATGGGACCCTGTGAGTCCCCACCATGGGGATAGCTGTGAAACATCTGAAAATAAGCATATGAGTTGAGGCATCTCTAAATCAGGCACACAACCCTGTGTACTTTTCAGATCCATGGTCTTTCCACTGAAACTGTAGCCCACTAATTTGGAGTCAACAGATTTAAGTTTCTGTTTTCTCTGTAATTCAATTTGCTCCATGACATCAACTATTGACCACTCTGAGCTTAGTTTCTTTTTTTTTAAAGATCTATTTTATCTATTTGAAAGACAGAGTTACAGAGAGAGGAAAAGACAGAGAGAGAGATCTTCCATCCACTGGTTCACTCCCCAGATGGCCGCAACCGCCGGAGCTGCGCCAATCTGAAGCCAGGAGCCAGGAGCTTCCTCCAGGTCTCCCATGTGGGTGCAGGGGCCCAAGGACTTGGGCCATCTTCTACTGCTTTCCCAGGCCACAGCAGAGAGCTGGATCAGAAGAAGAGCAGCCGGGATTAGAACCAGTGCCCATATGGGATGCCAGCGCTTCAGACTAGGGCATTAACCCACTTCGTCACAGTTCCGGCCCCGAGCTTAGTTTCTTCATTTGAACTAAAATCTGTTGACAGTTTTAAATGGCTCAATCAACAAATTGATCACCAAAGTGCCTCTTTGATCCTTGAAGCCAAAGACTCACACTCTGGAGTGATGGTTGAACACAGAGTGTTACAATGAGTTGCTCTGTGATTAACACCAAAATTGTTCATCTCATAGCTCTTATGAATTGAGACCATACATAACGTATAGTATGAGTGCAGTGATATTAAATGACATTGTGTGGTACATTACATCACATTTTACATATTTTCCAAATTCCCATAGTTACCTACAGTAGCATTATATTGAATGAGGAAAACAGGTTCAGAAAAGTTAGATAAATTGCTCAAGATTACAGGAAGTCATAGCCTACAATTCTTCCAAGATCTTAATAAATCAAACAAAAAGAAGGAAAAGAAACTAAGACTTGCCAATTATAGGAATACAGAAATATGGTCCTAACTCTTGAAGAGGAGAACCATATCTCCTTCTAGCACCATATGCAATTTCAGCCCCAAAACACGTGTTATGTCTTTATTAAAGAAGCAATATCTGATAAACAGGTAATGCTGGTTTCACAATTCACTGCAAGACTCCCGTGTTTTTACCTTCATTCAACCACATTCTGAAACTCTAAAGAAATTGCATATCGGGAAAGACTGTATTTGAAAATGTGGTCGCACAAGTCATTTCTCTCTCAATGTCATTAGGTTATGACTTCCTGTCAAATTAAAATAATAATATTGCAGTGAAAACACTTCTAAATATTTTATATAAATGTCATCAATTACCACTAATAACAATAAAGTAATAAAATATGATATAATAAAATATCCCTTTCAACATATTTACCTGTCATCAAAGTACATAGAAAATAAATTAAATAAGCTTGAAGGAAAAAAAAAAGAATCTCGTATGACTAGAAAGAATCTAAGTTAAAAAGGGCTTTTAAAAATTTTACTTGTTATTTTTAAATACTACTTCAGGAGCTAGATTTGTGGTACACTGGGTT